>NW_025422022.1:6600000-6985000 GCF_011764305.1 Mustela putorius furo | reverse complement strand
TTTTAACAACATATGCATTTCAAAAATATTGAGGAAAGGCTTTTGTTTCTTTTAAAATATTTAGTTCAGAAGAAATAGGAATTTGTTTGCATACCCTTCTGTTCACATCTACATGTTAGAAGGAAATGTGATTAGATTATCTATTGACTGAGTCAACTTCATTAAAATGTATCAGAACCTTGGGGCATCTGGGTGGCTCAGTGGGTTAAAGCCTCCATCTTCAGCTCAGGTCATGATCTCAGGGTCCTGGGATGGAGCCACTGGGCTCTCTGCTCAGCAGGAAGCCTGCTCCTCTTCCTCTCTCTCTCTCCCCACCTGCTTCTCTGCCTACTTGTGATCTCTGTCTGTCAAATAAATAAAATCTTAATAAAAAAGTATCAAAACTTTAAGAGATATTAACCGGCGTCATAACTGGTCCCTTCCCTGGTTTGGCAGTCAAATGGCTATGTAAGCATTTAAATGTGTTATTCTCTAGATAGTAAAGGTCTGCACCACCCATAACATTTGAAGTTCCAGGAATATGCACCCTTAGAAGTAATGATAGATTTCCATTTCCATTCTCTTAGCTAGTTCTCTAAGTTAACAACAAAGCTAATTTCCAAACAAGCTGCCCTTCAGTGAGGGCACAGTTGGAGATGAGGAACAGGAGAAACTAACAGGTCTTGTGAACAGAAGTGGCTGCTCTCTTCTATAAGGAATGATGTGTGAGATACTGTGAGTGCTGCATCTGTATTTTCTTCATGGCACCCAGGGATCTATACCATCAGGAATAAACGATGATTTCTTTCTACTGAGCGTCTTGGTTAAGTCTTTTCTAAATGGAAGACAAACATTTTTTGGGCAGGCCTGGTACCATGAAATGTAGAAAAAATGGCCCATTTTTCTACATGGTACAACAGATGACCCAGGAAGGCCAAAGTTGCAAATGAACCCAAGACTAACCAAGCTCCAAGGACAAAGTCTTCTGCATCAGGGAAGAAGCTTGAGGGAGAGAAACAGCTGCTTCTGGATTCCTTGTTCTCCCAAGGGTTCTCCAGCTACCATCGTGTTCTGTGTTCTGGCCCCACGCTCTGCCCCGTGTTTCCCACTTATTGTGCCATTTGCCAGAGTCATTTAGCACCTTTCCCCACATCATTGATGACGACTAACCCTTTCCCCTTTGTTAGCTGCTGGAGGTATTTCTGTGAGGCTTTTAGGAAACACTTGCAAACATTACCAGGTTGGTTTTTTTTTTTTTTTTTTTTTTAGGCAGCTATCAAAGTGCTTTATTGTACATTAAAACATTCACAGCCCAGGCAACTTGATGGTTTTCACCATGCTGGCCCCATTTCCTGGCGCTCCAAGGCAATGCTTTAGCTGCTCACTTTCTAGCTTTGTGCTTTACATCTGCTATTCTAATGCCTTCATTCATCAGAAGACCGGCAGTTGTAAATTGTTCCAAAGCCCTTCCTACACATGTGTATACATGTGCACATGCACTCACACTCACGCACAGACACACACACCCCAGAATGCATGGGTAAGTGAAGGGGTGTAGTTTTCTAGCCCCTGTCTGCACTGGATGGAGAAGAGGCTGTGAATTTGCCCATTTGTTGATGCCCTTTTAAATCTTTCAGTGGTTACTTGATGCTTTAACTACTCTTTAAAAAACTGGGAAGTATAATAAATATACACTCTCCTTGCTGGAGAATTAATTGGTTTACTCTAGCAAGGCACTCCATTGGAGGGAACGCATCTACTCGTCTGGGGGTTGGAATAATTTATAACCTATGTAAGACTCAACTTCTACCAGCTGATTAGCAGGATGAAAGGTGGAAGTTACACACTGAGTTACTTTGGCTTCTTCTGATAAAGTAGTCTGTAAGGTGCTGGCACTTATGGTCAATAATTAATTGCACACCTTGCCCTATGTGTATGCATGTATGTGTGTGTGAGTGTGTATATACATACATATGTATGTATATATATACATATGTGTGTGTGTGTACATTATATATATATATTTTATGTTCAAACTCTCCTGCATTGTCAGGACAAGAGATGACCAAGTCATACGTGAAATCCATCTACCCTTTCTTTGAAGGAAATCCTTGGTTGGCAACTCATTATTCTCATATATTGAAATTTTGCTTTTGGTCCAAGTTTTTGAATTTCAGAATAATTCCAACCTCTTTTCTCTTGCCATATTAATAAATTACTTTTGGTGCTTAATCAAGGGAACAGAAGGGTAACTTGGGTGACACTGTTAAGTCCTTATTAGAGAACATTACAAATAATTAATATTAGGTCAGTGTCCTTGCATCTAGTGAATGACAATTATTTATGTAATTCTGTCAGATACAAGGTTAATCCTTATATATAGCCTAGGGTCATTATTTTGTGCCATGGGAAATTATGAATAGCAATAACAACTACTCTTCTTATGTACAGCATGTTGCATTTTAAGAACTCTTTCCCCAAGCATTAGCTCGTTTGAGCTTTGAATAATCCTATGGCACACGTAGTAATATATTAGCATTATCACTTTTCTATAAGGACAGAACAGCAGTTGAAAGAAGGAAAAAAATGGAGCTAGTATATACATTTATTTAAATTCCAAATTACGTGACTTTCTCTTATAACTAACTGCTATCCATTCTCATACCTACATCTCACATCTTAATTATAAAAAGGGATTCATTACAGAAATTTATGCATTTGAACCTGTAACCACTTACACCTCAGAAATGAAATAGAATTCTTTTCTGTGTAAAGTAACATGAGAAGAAAACTTTGGAGCTGCTGTCAGCTCCTATGATCACACCTATAGGAGAGACCGTAAAGTCTGCAGTAGAGAAGAACTATGATCTGACCCCCCAAAATTAGAAAAGACAATTCATTTGTTCACTGGTCCTTCCTTTCTCCTTTCCTTCCGTTCAGCACTCAGGTAGCTAAAATACTGAGAAAAGACTGGTGAAACTTACTCAAGATATGAGTAAACATGGTGAAAAGAGCAGGTGGATGAATTAGTTATGTTCTAGTTATACAAGTGTCATGTTTCTCTGGCTTTTTCATTTGTTTGCTTGTTTTAAGCTAAGAAACCAAAGGATTAGATTAGCTGGTATCCAAGATTACTGGACCTCCAACATTTTATTCAGTTGAATGTCTCATAACAAATTTAGTGTAAAAAGAGCTAAATATTGTGCCTGGGTCTTCATATCTTACTAAGTATTCAGTCAAGTATGGAATGAGCCCCTGATAGTAATCTAAGCTGCTCTATAAACCAGGAGCAGCATAACAGCATAAGCCACTTATGGTGATTCTTTGTGGTAAAGATTTTCTAGGGAAAATGATTTTTATTCCAATTTTTAAAAAACTTATAAATACCTATAGTGAAACACCCTTTGCAATTAAAATGAGGCCTGATTTATCAAGCTTTAAAACTTAAACATCTCAATAGCAGGAAAGAAGAGTTAACATTTTTTGAACCTGAGCTATGTTCTCAGGCCTAAAATTAGTCCTAATTTGATGCAAATTAACTCATTATGTAGAAAGCCTTATAGCTTGACTATTCAGACTGGTTCCCAGTTTCGGACTGTACAGATTAATTCTCTTAAGGGTGTTGTTAGTACTAACCACGCTTATGTATTTTCCCCTTTTCTCCAGACACACACACTTTGCTCTCATCAGATTATTCTCTTCAGCTTTTTCAGTCCGCATGTTTACCTCTCCCCTCTGCCTCTTCAGCCCTCTTTCTATGGATCTCTTCCAGCCCACTTCCTCCTGCTCTTTCTTTCTTCAGTAAATACTAACCAATCATCAACTACATGCACCACTATTCATTTCTGCTGTGGATACATCAGTAGGCTAAACAAAGTTGCTGGTCTTACATTTTAGTTGGAGACAATTGGACCCAGTTGTTAATTGGGTAAATACATACATACCAGGTTGTTGTAAGTGCTGTAACAAAAAATAAGCAGAGTGAGGACAACAGTAGGTGACTTCCTGTCCAGCCACTGCTCCTTCTCTTGACCTTCCGGTGAGGGCTGCGTCCTTTGCCTCCTGGAATTTTAACCATACCTCAGCGTCCCGCTCAAGCCTGACTCCTCCATGTAAGCTTGCCCAGTGTTAGGGGTCCATATGTATGCCCTCTTATTTTTCTGAACTCTGCTTTTGCACTTTCTGTTAGCCTGAATCCCGTATTTGGATCACAATTATGTTTTAGTCATTATAAGTCATGGCCAGGGCACTCAACTTGATTGCAAAGTCTTTGAGAGCAGGGATCACTACCATTGTATTTCCTTAGTGCCTTGCTTTGGAGCATGTACATACCGAGTGCTCAACCAATTCTCATAAAATGATGCATTAATACATTTTATAGAAACATTAAGGAGATGTTATGGAAAATATAGGTATAACAATAAACTTTAATTAAGCCCTGATGTGGTAGGAGCTACGCAGAATAGGGAGCAAACGTGTTTTTTGTTGTTTCTTTTTGTTTGTTTGTTTGTTTTGATTAATTTGTATTTCCACTTAGAAATTAAAATATCTCAGCGATATAAATTTTTATATAACCTGAAGCAGAGTTTCTTAACTCTTCTTGAGTCATGTGTGTCTTTGGAATCTGATGCGGTCTGTGAATCCACTCTCAGAATGACATTTTTAAACACACAAAGTGAAATACTTCAGATAACAAGTGAAACGGATTCTATGAAAATAAAGTTATCAAAATCTAAAGGGTTTTGAGAGAGTAATGAATGTGTTTCATCAACTTATTAAATAGCAAGATCAAGTGGTAGATCCAGTAATCATCACAATGTCAAAGGAGTGATGCCAATATGTCCCATTCCATGATATCTGTACCAATGTGATAGGAGTAAACTGGTGATTTCTACTCCCGACAAAATCATAAGTACTGCAATTTTTGACAGTATGGAAAGATGAAAGGAAATGCCAAAATTTTTTGTCACATATTAGTGAAAATAAAGAAATCATTTCTCCCATCTAGGTTCACAGACTCCTTGAATCTTCTTGAGGGACCCTGATGTCATGCATGTAATTATACATCTCAGGTAATAGACTTTCATGATAAGGTGTCCTTAGAGTTCACATTCAAAAATATCCCAGTTCTTGGGAATCTTTAGTCCACTTTAATCCATAGCTTAAGATGCATGAACATGAATGACTAGAACATTCTGATGTACTGAAGAAAAACAAAATTAATCATAGAAATGTATACTGAAATTAAGCACAGCAGGTAGACAAAGATCCTATGTGGATTTCAAATGATATCACACATCAGTGCCCTGACTCACGTTGTCTTTCTATTTCTGCTGCAAAGAGGTCTTATTGGAAACAATTAAATATGCTAATGAGATGAGAAATAGAGCTGAGAATTTACAGAATATTTGGCCTTTTACTGTTTTATATAAATCTCTCTTAAAGTTCTGGTGTCTTAACAGTAGGACCTACCCTGTGTTTAGATCCTGGGGTTTTCAGTGGATAAGGGGATTACATTTACTTAGTGTGATCAAGGATCTTATTCAGAAGGGGAAAAGTGATCTCTTCTGCAGATTTCTATAGTTTCGTTTCATGTCATGCTGGCTAAATGCATATCTTGCTATTTATACATAATGTGAGGATGAGGGCTCAGTTTGGAAATGTGGAGGATATAAGGATGGTGAAGTGAAGGAACGAACAAAGGGACCAAGAGGAACAAATTCACATAATCCGTAGTAGTTGGCCAGATTCCTTACCTCACAGACTTTGGAGATGGCACTGTGTAAATTTAAAGCCTTGAGACATTGTTTTCATTCTGTAAGGTAAATCAACTTTCCTAAAATGATTATATTTAGATTTTTATTTTTGTTTTTATTATTATTATTTTTTTTTAATGAGAAAAACATCTTCCCCTCATGCATCCTGAATGAGGTTGGTAACTCTACAACAAATCCATCTGTTCCTGTCATGTTGCCTAGAAAAGGGAAGGACTAGGCAAAAAGTCAGAAAAAGGGATCCTTCATGATAGACACACTGTAGATTTTTCCTAGAAGAGATTGTAACCCATACGGTAGGCAGGAGGGAAGGCAGCCGTGCCTCAGAGGGCATTTGAGAAAACTTATCTTTGTATGAACATAGAGGCAAGAGTCAGGAAATAGGAATCAGGGGAAAATGTGTAAATTTCAAAATAATCAAGGTAAGACATGTTTTCAGACAGACCAAAAATACATTTCTTTCTTGAGACTAGTTTAGTGAATTAAGTGGATCATGCAGTCACTAAGATGGGACCCTGAAAAATAAGTCAGCTTCTGAAACTTCATGTAATTTATTATCACATGATAAAAGGAGACTATAAAGTTGAATCAACATGGTATAGGTTTATATGCAAGCTCTGGAAGAGGTCTAGAAAAAAATACATATTAAATGTTTGAACAATTGTGATGGTCAGATAATGGGAAAATTAATTTTATTGAATGTACTGTTAATATAAAATTAAGTCAGATGCTTTTTTCTCTTAAATTATATATCTAGGGTGATGTTTTACCCCTAGTTTAAAAAAAATAAAAAGACTCTAATGTATGAAGCCAAAAGGAATGCTTTCTTAGTACAAATTTGGTCTCTGAAGTCAAATGGAACTAGTTTCAGTATACATGTTATCTAATATTTGATTTTTTATCATGATCAACTCACTTTATCTCTCTAAGCCTTCGCTTTATTTTGAAAGCCTTTGTTGTTGTAAAGTTTAAACGTGTTTAGTAAATGTAAAACTCAGTGCCCATCCCTTAGTAAGTCCTCCAAAGATGTAGTTCTTATTGAATGGGTGTCTAAATCGTGTACTTCAGAAGGCATGTGGTCTTGGTGGCCAAAATCCCAATATAAAAGCCTCTGGCACATGTATTCAGAAAGTAATTTCTGCATTCAGCTTATTCCGGGAGACTTACAGGCTTTACTAGGAAAAAAAAATATATATATATATGAAAACTATAAAATATTAAATATAAATATAACAAATAAAAATAAAAATATATAATATATAAATATAAATACATAAAATATATAAATATAAATATAAATAATATATATATATATAAAATACACAAACACACACACATTTATATACATATATATAACAAGAAGCTTCTCAAATTTCCATTTACACAACAGACAAAGCAGATATTCTCAGATTTGTCAGTGTATGGATGTGAATAAGATAGTACTAACATTTTTTAGCTAAGTATTGCTAATGGTATGTATCCATTTCCTGATAGGGACACCCAGCATCCTTGTGAAGTCCCCATAATTATGTCTGGAAGTCCTTGAGGACCACCTCACCTAGAGTCAAGGTCAAATGCACCATTGGTGGGTGCTTTCCTTCTTTGTTACTAGGTATTTAATGAGCGTGCTCTCTGTGGCTTAAATATGCTCTGCTTCTCGGTGTTCCCTGACATTCCCCCAGGACCATCTAACCTATTCAGGAAGATTCTCTAGGATTTCTCAAAGTGCAAAGCTGAGAGGAAAAAGGAGATTGGCCCAATCTCAATAAAGGTCAGAACTTGTTTCTGGGTCCCAGTGGGTCAACAGATGTCTCATTACTCTGACATGCTCAGAACCTTAGCTCTCCCTTGCATTTCTTCTCTCCTCTCCCTGTCAAACAGAGAAGAAAGCAAAAGCAAATTCAAACATCTCTTCACCAGCCCTCTTAACTTAGAGGGTTTCAGGTGATACAAGTCATTCCCAGATGAGATCAGGTGGCTCCTTGGCTTTTTTTTTTTTTTTTTTTCCTAGAGTGGCCCTACAGAATAACCTAGATTCTCCGCTGGAGTTCCCCAGGGCTTGTCCTCCACCCATGGCCAAGTTGCAAACCGATGGGTGCAGTCCAGGTGCCAGAGGGGCAGAACATGTTTGTTTAGGATTCTCTCTTCCTTACTCTGGCTGTGCAGACTGAGTAGTACTTGCTAGTTCGTGGAAACCAAATGTCTCATTTTCTAGTCCCAGAAAAATCACTATCACTTCATTCAGGAGATTGAGTTAATGTTAAGTCTGTGATTAAAAGTAAGTTTCAAGTAAACAGGTTTCTGGGGGAAGAATCCCATGGCTATGCAAAGGGATCCCAGTTAATTCTAAAGATGACGTACTTTAAAACTATTATGAGACAGTAATTTTAGCAGTTCTATAGATGATTAAAAAGCCATTTTCTAAAATATTCTCACTAGAGTTTTTTTTTTTTTTTTTTAAAGAAAACATGTAATTGCTCCAATCAAGCATAACTACTTTCTGCTTATGGTATAATATGTATACTCTGATCACACGGTGTGTGGCTATTTGTCATAATTTTATAAGTAGATATTCCCCACTGTAGTGATTGGCTATCCATGAATTATGAATAAATCCCTGCTCATTAAGGTACTTCAAGAAGATGAGAAAATAAGGCCCAGCAAACAAAAGGAGTTGGAAACCTCATAGGAGTCCTCTCCACAAACGGGCATTCCGTTTTCCCAGACTTTATAAACTACATCTGTTTGGAAGACACTCAAAAATGATACAAACGAGTGACAAAAATCTGCTTTTCGAGACTTTTACGTGAGAAACTGAGCATCCTCCACACTTTCTCTGCTTCAAGTAGCCACCGCTCTATGCAACTCAAACAAACTTTGCTTGGAAACATTGAAACCTGCTGCAGCCCTTGTCTCTGTGCGTAGGTTAAACCATACTGACAGGAAACAGGAAACGATTTCAGGTTTTTCCCAAAGGGACCATTTCGGAATATAGTAATACCATTACCTATTTAGGGCACATCAGATCCTTGCAATATGCAAACACTGGGAAGATACACTATCTGGGAGTAACGTCTGTCTAAGGAGCTGAATATGTGCTTCCATAGGAATTAGTTGTGTAATGCTAATAAACATGAAAACAATCCAGGTTTATTTGGAAGAGAGCAGAATTCAGGACAATGAGAGCAGAGCATCATGCTAATCATAAACATCCGCAGTCAGCGGGCTGGAATACATTATCCATTGTCTTGGTGTAGTACAAACATCTTACACAGGCAAACTTTACATGGAACTGCCTACTCCCCTGTCCATCACCCCCATTCCTTTCAGGTGAGGTCTTTTGTCTGTTCTTCCCACTCCCACCCCTGCTCCGTGTCTCAGATATGGAATGCACCCCGGGTTCTGCAAACTCCCCCACCCGTTGCTCAAGCAGCTGTGGAATTCCCACCACTCTCTCCATAAGTCCTCAAACAAATCAGTCCAGGAGAGATCACAGAATGTTCTTTAGCCTTCCTGATCAAGTGACGGGGGAGAGAGGCAGGTCTGTGGCTGGCCACCTGCCACTGACATGGCCACCTCTCCATACCAAAACCCATACATGCTCTATCTCTATAGTCACTTCGGAGATATTTTACTACTCATGTAATTTATGTATGTGTTGACATTTCCCTTATTTATGTATTTGTTAAAACTTTCCTCTTTTTCTTTTTTTCTCTAAACATTTTATTTATTTATTTGAAAGAGAGAGAGCAAAAGAGAACATGAGTGGGGGAGGGGAAAACAGAGGGAGAAGGAGAGGCAGACTCCCCACTGAGCCTGACCTGCGGCTCGATCCCAGAACCCTGGAATCATGACCTGAGCTGAAGGCCCACACTTAACCAACCGAGCCACCCAGGTGTCCTGAAACTTTCTTACTTTTTCAAATCAAATCATTAACTTTATACTAATCTCTTATTATCTGCTAGGCACTTCTACCCAAATCAATGGTAAATATTACTAGGTTTATGTATAATCTCCCGTAGTATCTCAAGCAAATAGGTTTATATCATAATTGCTGCTATTATCCCCAACATCATCCAGTCCTGGTATTCTGGAGTTGGATCAGGTGAAGAATGTCATGGAAGCCCCATCACACATATTTTAACAGAAGCGAGGGATCATAGTCTCTCCCATGTTGACATTTTCCTTTGTGTGTGTGTGCCTGTACATGCATGCAGGATTCTTCTTTTTTCTGCACAACATAATGACATGTCCCTCAAATCAATCTCCCCATGGTCCCCATATTTCCATCTTTCCATGTTCCCAATGCTACAGACATTACATTTTTTTAACCATCTCCTTTCTCTGCCCTCCATGTCATATCATTGCTTTGTCATTGTATTTGCCCAATTTGGACCTCTTGTTTTGGCTTCTGTTTTCAGTTCTACACTTTCCCTTGGGAATTGACAAATGGATATGATTTCTCTCATTTGTTCTTGAACATAGTTGGCCCTCGTGCTCTGGTTCAATTTCTCTCTGGCTGTTTCTGGTTATTCCTTTGCCTCCTTTATTCTCAGCGATCAGGGTGCCATGCTGGCTCACCCTGAGTTGGAATCCTAAGGATGTAGTTAAGCATTACCCATTAGCTACTTGATGAATAGACATTCTGAATAAAACAATTCCTGTTCCTGAAGAGTTCATGGTCCAGTGCAAAGTATAAATTTGTCAACATTATTAAATAACATGGTAGTGCTACAACAAAAGGATGTCCCAATTGCCATGGGTGATCAGGAAAAGATAACAGTGTCCCTGTAAAGGATATTTTGAAAATATTTAGTTAAACAAAAGGGGAAAGGTTGTCCACACAGAAAACTTAACTCACTTATGTCTTTAAAAGGAAACTCAAAATTTCTACTATAATTATATGTTGTACAGCTTCTTCCTTATCCATTTGTTTACAAAACATCTTTATTCAGATGTGACTAGGGAGTGCCTTTGTTTTAACACAAAGGATCAATATTTTAAAAGTTGCTGAAAGTCGCTAATGCAAGTTGCATAGAGAGAGGAACACGTTATTGTATGAGAATTCATTTGGGTTCTTTGATCTTATTGCTTGGGGTTTCCCCTTACAGGCACCCATGTTTTCTTCTGAGATAATCTGGGTTTCCCAGAGGTGTATGAAATAAGAAAACATATGCCATTGTGCGTAAGTATCTAATGATACAAATGACTTAAAATATTTACTACAATTTAAAAAGAAATTTTACCAAACTGCTGGATTACTCTAGCCAAAACCTTATTCATTTATTCATTTATTTATTTATTTATTTATTTATTTATTTATTTATATGTTTGTTTGTTTGTTTATTTATTTTAAAGAGAGTTCTATACAAACAAGGAGGTGGGAGATGTTGTACCAGAGAGTCACAGGGCACTGTAGCATTACGGAGAAAAAAGTGTTACCTCAGTTTAATTGTATAATCTTAGAGGATTTAGTAGAAACCAAAGAGGGGTAAAATTCATTGGTTTGTAATAAATTTGCACATGTGAACTGATGGGGATGCTTATAAATTGAAAAAATGTGAAAACAAATTTGCATACTACTTGTATAATTCAGAATATTATTAAAAAGACACCATAAATAAGTCCTTGTCTGACTGTCTGATTTGATTGATTAAAGTATCAATTTGGAAGACACAAATACATTCTACTGTCTCCACAAGTCACAAAGACAATGGGTTCAATCGGCTCCATGAAGTTCAGATAATTTTTCTAGATAATACTGGATCAAGTTCTCTATCTCAGGCTATAGACATACTATCAAAAGTAGGGATGAACCAACACTTTCTAAACCATGTACAGAATATTACATGATTAAAGCAAGGAGATAAAATATTTCATTTTGATGTATGCATGCTGTGTAATGAGAACTCTAGATACCTTCTCTAGAAGCGAGTATCATTGATTGAGATTTTGTAGAGTGCAGGTTCCACTCAATTCATCATACATGTTCCTTCCAGAGCCTTCTATTCTTTAGTTTCATAAAACTTCTACTTTGGTGCCCATTTTGGAAAATATTCTCAACTTGCACAATTATAGGGTCAGCATTCTGTTTCTATGGTATAGATGTTTTTAGGAAACACTAAGTTGGTCAACCGAAATATATTTTTTCTGATTAACTTCTTTTGTGACCATATATATTTGTTGCTTGTGAATTGCTCAAATTTGTGGGTAACTTACCCTGGAAGAAACCTTCTTTTGAAGCATCACTTCCCTGGAAGTTAGAAGGAGCAAAGCCCAGGAGTTTTATATGAAAGATGAAAAAAAAAATTTAGACTGAAGAACTTATCTTTTAAAATGTTTTATTTTAATGAAAAAAAAAAAGATTTTTTTTTTTTTTAAAGCTGGATCTGAAGACTTGTAGTTAAGAATTTAGGGAAGTAATAAAACTAAACTCTATTCAGTTATGTATAATTGCCAGAGGAAAAAAAAAAAGAGGTATTTTATGAATACATACATATATCAGATCTACCTGTAAAAAACAGAAGGTAGGAACTGGGAAAAGTGTGGTCTCCTTCCTCCTACCAAGGCCAATGTCAACTTCTATCTCTTTGTCCCATATTTCATTACCTTCAACTCTCCCTCTATGCTAAAGCTTACTTTTTAGAATCTATAGACAGACTGAAATACTTCCCACTCCAAAACAAAGCCCAAGCAACTCAAACACTCCTCTTCCTTTGACCTTGCATTCCCTCCTACCTATACCATTTCTCTGTTCTTCACCTTAGTTAAATTTCTCCAGCAGGAACAGAGAAGGAGGAGCTCTTCCTAGGAAAACAATACTCTACATATGAGGTCCTTAATTCCTTGTTGATAGTTGACAAAGCAATGTGTCTTCTGGCTACCACTCGATGGACACCGATCTCCTTAAGGTGACCGCTTAAGGTCTTTAAAGTGCTTTTAGCTCTTATCTTGCTAGATGATGGATTTCATTTATAGCTATTGATTCATTTCCCTTGGAACTGTTCCCATGATTTTATGATACACATTTGTTTTTCTTATTCTTCTACTTCTCTTACTACCCCCTCCCTATCTCTTTGTTTTTTCTTTGCTCACCATTTAAAATAGCACTTCTTTTTTTTTTCTTTCTTTTTTTTAAATTCTAAACCCACTTTTCTCCTTTTTTTTTTTTTTCCCCCTCACGGGCAAACTCATGGCTTTAGCTATTATGGACATGTAGACAAAACTTGATTTATACCTTCAAGTAGAAGGTATAAACCTGAGATCTAAACCTTCACATTCAGGTACCTGGCTCATGTAACTCCTTAAAGGACTCCAAATCACTTTAAAGTAAGTAAGTCCAAAATGGAATAAATCAACTCCCTTTCTCAAAATATGTTCTTAATCTTGTGCTTCCATTCAGCTGATGGTTCTTACAGGGTCATCAAAGTAAGAAATTTGAAGTCATAACTGACTCTTACACCTTCTAATTCCTAATCTTTTCAATCAATATTAATAATTCATTATTTTACTTAAAAAATAGCTTGTAATTCACTTTCTATTTGTGCCTGTTACCACTGTTCAGTTTAAGCTTTTAAGATCTTGCTGAGGGCGACTCCAGTAGCTTCCTAATTAGTCTCTTTGCCTTTATTCTTGGTCCATTTAAATCTTTATTGCACAATCCATACACAATGACAATGCTTGAGCTAAAGTCAAATCTGTCTGACTGATGTCAACAGCTTGCCAGTGTTTAGGGTATGAAATTCAAGAGACTTAGCATAGTGTAAAAGGCTGTCCTCTATCTGATTATATCTATTGTTGGCCCCATCATTCTTCATACCCCACTTTGCACATAAAGTTATCTTCACTAACCTATTCTTAGATAGCTACAAATTCTACAACTTCTCATTTGTATGCTCTTCTTCCTACCAATAGCATTTTTCCCCTACCCCTTCAGTCTTTTTCATTCAGTTAGTTCCTTTTTCAATTTTTTAGAAATTCTCATTTTTGAAAGAGAGTGAAGTGAGAGAGAGCACAAGCCAGGGGAGGGATAGCAGGAGGGGGAGAGTAAATCTTAAGCAAGCTCCATGCTAAGCAAAGAACCCCATGTGGGGTTTGAGCTCATGACCCTGAGATCATAACCTGAGCTGAAATCAAGAGTCAGACATACAACCAACTGAAATACATATCATTCAGTTAGTTCTTATTCATGCTCATAAGACCCAGCTCTGGGGAGTTCCTTCATGGTCCTCTGGGCTCTAGCAGGTTTACCTCAATGGGTTTTCAAAGCAGCCCTTGTTTGTAGATTCTTTTTGCCTTCTAAACACATTATATGTATGAACAACTCAAGAGTAGGGTCATTTTCAATGATATGTATCTTGACACTTAGAGATTTCTTCAAAGAATGTATATAATATCTTCAGATTAAAACTATGGATGACAGTTTTTTAAAAATGTTGTTATAGTTGCTCTAAGTATTTTTTGTGAAAGGTCAAAGATTTGATTCAAAAGGTCAACATTTTTGATGGCATAAAAACAAAAATGGTTTAAAAATGGAAACTTTTGTGGGGCACCTGCGTGGCTCAGTTGTTAAGCATCTGCCTTTGGCTCAGGTCCTGATTCCAGTGTCCTGGAATCCAGCCCCTCATGGCGCTCCCTGCTCCCTGCTTCTCCCCTTCCCACTCCCCCTGCTTGTGTTCCTTTCTCACTCTCTCTCCCTTTCAAATAAATAAAATAAAATATTTTTAAAAATGCAAACTTTGTTAGAGCAATTTAGGCCATATAAATGTAAATAGGTATTCACTTTCTCTACTTCATCTAGATAAAGGTCTGCATAAAAATCTTAGTATCCTAACGGTGGCTAAGATCTTAAAGATTATGTGGCTCTACCAGCTAGAAGTGAATCCGCACAACAAAATCCCCACCTACTGTTTATCAACATGTACTTCAACACTCTCAGGGTTGAAGGACTTACCAATCACAACTTCAAGCACTTTCACTGTGTGATGCGATTTCCGTGAACAAACCAAAATCTATATTCCAGAAAAGCATGAACATTGACCACATGGCTCTTCTCCTTACGTCAATCGGAGGCAGTCTGTTCCTTTTCTACTTGACATTCCCTTTTCAAGGAGTCATCTTTTAAATGCCATTTGGTGATGTCTTCTACAAGGTTTCTTTTAAGCTTTTATAGGGTGATTCTGTTTTAGGTCCCCTTCACTGAGCTGATCATCCTCCAGTATATCTGGACTGTCTGTTTCCTAGAGTTGTAAGTCTGATTTTATTCATGAATCAAGTGCTTCAGGAGCAGCTGATTGCACATGGAAAAACAGGTCATTGCCTCCCCCACTCTAGATATTCCACTTTGATCAATGTCTCAAGGATATATATGGTCTATAGGTAGGTATATCATATTACTGAAATCCTAAATCAAAGAACTATTATGAAAGCAGTCTTTTTTTCTCTACGGGTCATCACATAGGCCAGGGATTATCATTCACGATGCTTTTGCCATGTTGCCCATGATGTCAAACAGGTCTGTGTTACAGAGTCCCAGTTAATTCCCCACACTGCTTCTTTTCCAACACCTGACTCTCTGGCCACATTCTTGATGTTCTACACCTGTTCTCCTACGCCTGCCCATTCCTGTGGCATTCTCCTTATTTCTACATCACCCCATTTTTCTTCCTTATCCTTCATCTACTAATCAAACTCCCCATTTTTTCTACATGCTCCACTTTCTACCTCCTCTAACCTCCCTCTTACCACTTAGTCATCTATGTTATTAGCAAATACATTTTTTTTAAGATTTTATTTATTTATTTGACAGAGAGAGATCACAAGTAGGCAGAGAGGCAGACAGAGAGAGAGAGAGGAGGAAGCAGGCTCCCTGCTGAGCAGAGAGCCCAATGCGGGACTCGATCCCAGGACCCTGAGATCATGACCTGAGCCGAAGGCAATGGCTTAACCCACTGAGCCACCCAGGCGCCCCAGCAAATACATTTTAAATTCTGACCATGTGCTAGGATACTGCTAGCCCATTCTTGTGATAGATTGAATGGATGACTTTACTTTGCCAAATTATATCAAGGTCATTCAACTCACCAAAGACAAATACTTATTTGGGCAAATAGTGAGTCAAGTTGAGGCAAGGATGCCAGGGATTAGAGAGAAATATGGAATGCCAAGGGAAGTAAGTGAAGGAATATGATGTGACTAACAATGCATAATGAAAGTAATGAACTCTCCTTCGTATAAACCTCTTAACAAGCAAACAAAAGGTCATATGAACAGGATAAATGGGGGAGATCTTATGAGCATAAACTAACAAATTAAATATAATACAGAACATCCATCATTTGGAATATTATGCAACCATTTAGAATTAATTTTCCAACATTATTTAATATTCATAAGAATACATTCCCAGTGTAATATAAAGGGGAAACAAATCTTTAAAAACTAGTTTAAAATAACCCTACTGATATAACTTGTAGTAAACAGAATTAATATGAGATTTTATATTGTTTTTATAAATATAAAGAGAAAAGAACAGAAATTAACCAGAATATCAGAATTAGAGATAATTATTTCCTCTTTGTTTATTTCTACATCTTCCAAATTTTCTCCAGTGCAATGCAAAATGCCTTACTTTGATCAGAGTGGGGAATAAATGCTATTAAATATAAGATGGGCCCACTAACAAATTCAATTAACAGCTAGAAAACAAAGTGAATTATATGTTTCATAGGTTAGATATCACATGGATCATAACATGTAAAAATTGCATTCATAATTTAATTTCATGGTTTATGTTCTAGCATATAAAATATTATGGAATGTCAAGCATAAATAAGTATAAGATGATATGCGAATTTAACATCTATCTTTATGAAAGAAGTGTCATTCCCCTGCATGCTCTCTCTTATAACACAGCCCAATCATTCAAGCATACTTTTAAATAGCATTTCTTGTATTTGAAAAGTTATTGAGTAATCAAACAGTGACCTTTAGTGCTCCACCAAGAAATGCAATCCAGCTTTGTATGGCATCCAAACTAATCAATATCCTATTATGATCACAGACGAGATTTTTACAACTGAGACACAGCAGCTAGGGTATAAGACACACCTTTGTTTTCTCTAATGCCAGAAATTTGGTGGCTTTGTATGGGAAACTACTTTAAGTAAGAACATCAATTCATTTCTCTTTTTTTTAAACAGGACAATGAAATTTTAGCTTCTAATTTTTCTCATGATGTTAAGAGAATCAGGGTGTACTAAGGATCATTACCTCATACAGACTGACTCTTTACAAAGAGTGAAAACACATATATTAGTCTCTTTTTATCCACTCTCTACATTTTGAATGGATCTGTAAAAAATAGTGTATATAATACTGCCCATACATCAGACCACAGAAATGCCAAGAGATACGAACATATGTAGCTGATTTGATTATTAGTCTTCTTCACTAGCTGGTTATCTCACCAGTTATTAAGATAGTTGATTAGTTCACTAGTAATGATTAAACCAGTACAAATATATCTGAAGTGCTTATAAGGCACTTGAAATCCTGACATACAATCTAGGCAAAGGGTTGTCTGTCGATTTTAGCCTCAATGAGCTTCCAGGGTAAAGTCAGGTTTATTTAAGTTTATTTTAAGTAAAATAAACTTAAATTTTAAAAAAATTTTATTTATTTATTTATTTATTATTTAATAATTAAATTTTATTTAAGTTATTTATTTAAACTATCAGTAGGCTCACTGATGAATTCCTATCACTTGAGAATGTCAAGGGCAGCTGATTTTAAATACATATTTGAACATGTATATAACCAAACATTTAGAGGGTTTCCTATATTCCTTCTTAGATAACACATGATTTTGGGATTCACTATCAGTATATATGTTTCAGAATACTACGTAAGCAGTTCTTTCTGAATAGTAGAAACAAATGTTTGATGAATTTACCTCAAAAAATAAACATCAGAAAAAAGATACCATCCTTTTACTACCATTAACAAGATGGATATTTAGGAAAACTCTCATCCTACTAGCTAAGTTAACCAAGAAAATGAACCGCCAAGTCTTGACCATAATCACTAGAAACAATGATTGATCTTCACAAAAACATTATTGGCCCTTCTAGCTACTAGGTTTCTGGGGGGGATTATCTAAAGACTCTTATTACTTATGGCATTTAAAGACACCAGACAAAATAAACAAAAACTTTTCCTATATACTGAAGAAGGGCCCTATTTCTATCATATATTCATTTTCTTAGTATATATTCCTATAATTTTTCATTACAATAAGTTCTAGATGTCTTGGTTTGGAGCTTTTTTTCTGTGATCAGAAAAGTAAATGATAATGTTCTCATGTCACTTTGAATTTGAAAAGGTCTACCCTCTGTTCTGATATCTATTATACCAATAGCATAAGCTTCTTAAAAAGTACTTTGAGTCAATATCTATTCTGTATAAGGGAGTTGTGTATTTCTCTCAGAGAGTCCTAATAGAGCCTTGCCCATTTGAGTCACTAGGATTAAAAAAGAAATCCCAAGGGCAGAAGTGAAGAATCTTTATTGGGGATTATATTCCAAAAAAGGGATCAGGAAAAATAAGTAATACTTACTGAGCGTTTGCTGCAGACATGTCTCCGTTCTAACTTCTTTATATGTACTTTATATGTACTTTTAGTTTCGATACTTACAGTCAACTATGAGTGAGTGGACTATATTAACACTCTAGAGTAACACTATGGAGTAAGTGTTATTATTATTATCCTCATATTCCAGATGAGGAAACTGGGAAATAGGAATGTTGAATGATGTGCTCAACATTACAAATCCAGGAAGTGCCTGAGCCATGCTTCAACTTGGACAGGTCTGTCTCCAAAGCCCACCTGTAACCAGCAGAGTCCCTCTGTCACCCAGAGCACATTTGTTTCCCTCTGTCCGGGAGTGATGTAGCAAGGACTAAACCAGCTGCTTCTCAAAGTCACTGGCTCTCTTAGACAGGAGTAATTCCTCTCTAGAGATAATGACTCAAGGGGAAAATTTTAACAGTAGCAAGTAGGGCTGATTGAACTTCCTCTATCTTCAGAAGTGAGATCTAGTGCCCTCTAGAGGGCAAAAGAGGAGATTATGGGCCATTTAGTTTTTTATGAATATAAGCAGAAAAAAATGCATTAAGAAAATATGAACATAGGTGTTTGAAAAACCTACACTCCTACTATTAAATCTCCTCTCCCTCTCTCTCTCTCTCTCTCTCTCTCTCTCTCTGTGTGTGTGTGTCCCTGGTAAAGTTACTCATCTTCCTGTAATGTGGACAGGATAATGTGTTCTGGATATTGTGCAAATGAACTGAAGCCAAGATGATAATATTAAAATAAAGAGCATTAGAAAATACATAGTAAATATTAAAATGTCACAAAAATCATTTAGGTAGTACAATTTCACAGCTGTATGATTTGAAGACACTAAAAATTACTTTACGCATGATCAAATAAAAGAAAAAATAATTAGGGAAAAATCCATTGTTCTTTTGCAGGGACCCTTGGTATCACTCCAATCAACATGAAATCAGGTCATCTGCACAGTGTACAGAGATACACACCATGCACCAAAACCCTGTCCTGATTTTGAAGAAATCTGATCTCTCTAGAAGTCAGTATTTTGTGGGTGTTGAAAATAAGGAGACCTTTCTTTCTTTAAGGCAGAGAAAATATATATACATCACTAATATTTTAGATAATTGGTACTCATTAAATACTTGATAAATTAATGAATGAATTCTGGTTCCTGTTATACTATAAAGGTCAAATAGTCTTTGGTTCTTTTTTTTTTTAACGTATTGTCTAACTTCTCACCCATCTTTGTTATACTAATGAAATGAAGATATCCATCATGATGTAACTGTGAGCTGGGGGGATCTAAATTACCTTCATCTGGCACCATTCCAATATACTATAAATGAGGTAATTGTCCTTGACTATAAAATTTGCATTTTCAAGACTTAATTGCTATCATTACATCTTTTTGTAATTCTATTAATTTAACTGAATGGAGCGTTTGGTTTTTATGGTTAAAAATTTGCATTAAAACATTGTACATCTAAATAGAATTTTAATATTTTTTATCAAAAGCTCTGTACAGTTATCCCAGAGGAGCAAAATAATTTCTCAAGAAAAAGTAGGAAGCTGTCAACAAGCAGGTTTTACCTTCAGTGATCATTAACAGACCTTCAGGTCACCTGGCAAATGCTTCATTCTGGGATTTGAGAAATCACTGAGTCTGTGTGCTCCGTGGAGTCCTCCTAGTTAATCATTAACAGGAAATCTATTAGCCATGGCCAAACCATGGATGGGTGCCCTTTCCTATGATCGTCCTGGTGTTTGAGGCACTTCGCTCTTATCCTTGGTAAATGGGCTTTTCTATGTCTGCACGTGTTTGGGTTCTGCTAGAACATACTGTTCTGACTGGCCTCTCCCCTCCTGAGCAAGCCTTTCCATTTACAGGTCTGATCTTCCAGCCATGGTTCATTGCACGGACCAGTTAGGAAAATGTTATAATTCTCACGCCTACTGGAGTGTGCAGTTGAGAAAACTTTCCACCTTAGCCTTTGGAATCTTCTGGGTCACTTTACAACTCTGTAGCATTTCTTAATAAAATGAATGTGAATGTAGTACCTTCCTAGCAGATTAACTAAAGTGCTCCCTAAGTAAAGTTTCATGTATTAATTGCAGTTAGTGAAATTAACTACTTAATAATTCTCCAACCCTTTAGATCCTTTAAAGCCACGAGCATCTTCAGCTGAGGCAGGTTACAAATCGGAAGAGTGCTGGAGTAAAATTTCAAATTAAATTTTGTAAGAAGGGACAAAATCTCAGAAGCCATCTTTGTTTTAAAATATTTGGAAGCAGTAGTGGAGTCTCCTGAGACCTCACTAGTTAGAATGAAAATTCATACACATCTTTGTTTACACCTTCATTTAGACCTTGGAAAAATGGCCAATATTTGCAGAAAATGGACCAGGAAATGTCATTAGGGACCCAAGAACCTAAGGCATACTTTACACCAACCACTCATTTTGAAGATGAGGATCTAGAGCCTAGAATATTCTATGACTTGATCCAGGACTTTCATTTAGTCAAGTGGTACAGACAGATCCAGAAGGGAGAATTCTTGATTTCAACGTGTACTTTTTGTCATTGCCTCATACTTGCCCTCGACCACCCAAAGGTCTTCTGAAGAGCTTCTGAAAAGCATCACAGAATGTACATAAAGCAGAGGAGTCTGGGAAGGTTTGATGAGAAGCTGTTGATACTCGCCCTGGATCCCAGGGTAAATTCCTCATTAACCAATCTCTCTACCTTGTGGATTGGATCTTCCTCTAAATATTCCCAGACCCAACCCCTGAAGCCCAATAAACTGAAGGGTGTGTGTCCAGTCAGTGACAAAGCTATGGTGTGTCACGAAGTTCTTTATCCACCAAACTGACACACCCATCACAAATTCAACACCCGATGTCAGTTTTAATTCATTCAGAGGCTCTAAATGTGACAGCTTCCACCTCAAAATAAATTCAAGGTGCACACACTGGAAATACAGAACAGTATTGTATTGAACACACTGTAATGTATCTCATTACCAGGGGCAGCAGGTGTGAGTAATATATGAAAACAGAAACATCACAGTAATTAATATATTCAAAACATATAGCTGTGTCCATTCAGAGACACAGGATGGGCTCTTCTCATTGAATTGAACTGTCATTTCAATTACATAACCCATTTGACCAATTTAATGAAATCAGCCAATTATTTATGGATTAATATTTACAACAAAGGTATTTCTTGCTCAAACAGGAAATTAATTCCCTTGTCTCTGCCTTTTTGCCCCAAATCCTCCCCCACAATGTGATTAGTCATAGCTCAGTATGCACCATATATCTTTAATGTAGGGCACCTAATAATCACAAATTTATTACCACCATAGACAAGTCAAAAGACTTTGTATAACTTTGGCCAATTTCCCAGTCCTTTATTCACCAAACACAGCAACTGGAAAAAAAAAAAAAAGCAAGTCAATTTAATAAACATTTATTGAGCTTCTACTATATTCTAGGCACTATATGAAGTGTTGGAATCTTACAAAGAAATGAAGTATCTTCCTCTAAGTGAGATAGTATGGGGAAAGCAAGAGGGACTCAACTCCTGGAAAGATACTGGTCTGAGTCACGGGTTAAAAGTTTCCATAAGTGTAGAGACAAATACCTCCTTCTGGAAAAGATGAGAGATAACAGCCATTAGACAGTAATGGTTCTCTGGGCAAAATTAGAAGTAACAGTCTAAAACCTGTTTGTTCAAGTAGTGCTACTTTCCAGGAGGCCTAAAGAATGTCGACCACAAAGAAAGGCCTCCTGTGGTTATCTTAGGTCCACTAAAAAGTAACCACCACGAGATAATGACAGTGGGACTGAGGGGACACTTTCCCATTCCCAACCCTCACCCTTCGGGAACATGCCTTTAGAAACATCGCAGGCTAGCCCTTCCAGAAGCAACCCTTGTCTCTCCTGTCAGCTCCCTGGTAGACAAGCTGTTTCTAATAAACTCTGCCTGTTGTCTTTCTCTCCCATGCACTGTTCCTTTCTACAGCATTGAGACTCCAGCACTTGGTCATGGGGGTTTGGGAACATAAAGAGTATATTTCTCTTGTCCAAATAGCTATAGCTATTATCACCAACCTGTCTCTTTGCTACTTTGACTTTTTTTTTTTAAATTATATTTTAAGTCCCAAGCTACTTTCGAAGGAAGCTGGAGCTCGAAAGCCCACCATTCTCTGTATCGCGCTCAGCCCAGCATACTCCTCTTGTCACAGCGTAGTTCATAATTTTACTCCTGTTCACCCACCATGATGTTCTGCTTTGGATGATAAATTTCATCTGGGACATGGTGTTTGGCTTGTTGTCAGCTCTGAGACCAAATGAGAAAGGCAGGAAGGGTAGAGCTTCAGAGGCTGAATCCTGTTTTTAACCCCTGCTCTAGCACTGGCTGAAGGATCCCAAGTGGAACCCTTTGAACCCCGCCTTCAGTTTCCTAATCTGCAGATGGACAGGGGAACCCCAATGCCAGAGAGCCCTTCTAAGACCAAAGGGTTTCAAATGCTGGAGAGCAATTGGCAAAAGTAGCACACTTTATAACCATTCTAATAAATCATTGTGGTTGAGGACGATGGTGCAGGTAGTGTGAAGAGTCCTAGCGCTGAGCAGTGAAAGGAAGAAAGTACACTAAAGCTTACAGTCTAACCCTAATATTTAGGTTTTCTGTCCCTGAGTCTTACCAAGGAGTTAGCCAAATATAAGTGAGTTCTAATAAGAGTAATGATGGAAACAGTCTTGCTCTCGCTTAGTGGATCTTGGATCAGGATAGATCCAAGATAGATCAGGATCTATCAGCCAAGCATTCCAGCAGGTGTTACGTATGCGCAATTGCTAATTCTCATTTTTCCCCCCCATTTTATATATAGAGACACTTAAGCTCAGTGTTTAAATAATTTATAAGGTAGATTAATTGAGGAATGGCTGAGTTAGTTTTCAAATAAACACTTCCCACCATTCCCAGCTGCTTTTTCTCAATACCTGCTGTGGTGGGAAATTCCCAGCCCAGATATAGGAATATAAATACATGCTTCCACACACACACTCACACACACACACATTCCCATGCATACACCCTTACACACCAAAGAGCTCGATAATTTAACAAAGAGTGTATACAAACACTGTACAGACAGTGCTCTATTCAAACCAAATTGTAAAGTATTGATTTCTTTGAAAACTTTTTTGGGGCAGGTGAGGGGTCACATTTATAAAATATAACAACATACTTTCTATAACAGTGTTCCTTTTTAATATTTGGTTGTCATATATTTTAAGTAACTGATTTATTGTTTAAGGTGAGTGTTCATTTAAATAACCACCAAATAAATATAATAAATTTTCAATTCAAAAATATATTAACTATTAACTAAATAGTTAACTATTAATTAAAAATATAATTAACTTTATTTTTATTTTTCTATTGTGTTAAGTTATTGTTCTAGATTAATTCCTCCTTTTTAAAAAATAATACTCATTGTTTTTTATTCGCAATATCTTTTATTAGGCAAAGGCAATATGCTTTCTCCACATTTCATTTTATTTACTAGGTACTTCAGTCACTTTATTTAAATGTTAAGGCTGTTGGCTTTTTGTAAAAAAAAAAAAACAGAGGCATTATAGTAATAATTTATACTATTCTCGGCAGGAAATCATTTTTTCCGAATCTTTAAAAAAATGCAAATTATCAACAATACATCATGCAACATTGCACATTACACACTACTGGAAGAGGAGTGTTCTAAACTACTTGTATGAAAATCATCTGTTTTACCTCTTGACTGTTACTCAGGTACCAGGACTAACCTGAACAAAGATACTTGAGTGTATTCTGCCATGAATAGCTCCCGTTGCATACCAATGCTAGTAACAGTGTTCAGGAGGGAATGATAGCTGTTTATCATGATATGCTGAAGGTCAAATACAATAGTATTATAAAAGTCATTTTCAAAGTGAAAATTATGGATTTTTTCCCAGAAATATTTAGTGAGCAACTTTTCTCTATCAGGAACTCTACTATGCATCAGGAATAAAAGTAATAATTAAAGAATTAATCATTGTTATCACCATCTGTGTCCTCAAAGAACTTACATTCAGGATGAAGATGCATGAAAAGGAATACAGGAAAATACACTGTTTTTGAGGATAAAAGCTGTGATCGTGGTAGGAGTGAGATTCTATGGGACTATAGATATAGGAAGGTCTACAACCTACAGTTAGAGGCACTGTGGGGTCATCTCATAGAATATGGTGAGTTATGCTCAATCTTTAAAAAAAAATAGCCAGAAGATAGGGTCTGAGGCAGGAGCACAGAGCAAAGTTTAGAAGTGAGAGTGGAAGCGATTCTAATGTAGGTTTTATGTTGTTGATTTTTCTTGTTTGTGTGTTTGTTTGCTTTTTAGGGGTGAAGTGATCTGAAGGGCTTTCTAGGAATTGTCTACAGATCTGTGTTACAGAGTTACTCTCTTTGCCCCGATATACACTACACTTATTGGTGAACCTTAATAACATTTTTGAATGCTCCTCAAAAAAAAACAAACAAACAAACAAAAAGAAAGAAAAAGAAAAAGAAAATTAAAAAAGAAAGAAAAAAAATCATCTGTGCTTCTTGCCATTCAAAGCTGAGGATAGGATGAGGTACTACAGAGGCTCCTGGGTAGCTCAGTCAGTTAAGCGTCTGTCTTCAGCTCAGGTCATGATCCCAGGACGCTGGGATCCCAGGGTCCTGGGATCAACTCCTGCCTCTGGCTCCTTGGTCAGTGAGAGACTGCTTCTAGCTCTGCCTACCTCTCCCCCTGCCTGTGCACTCTCTCTCTCAGATAAATAAATAAATAAAATAAATTAAAAGTAAATAAAATCTTTTTAAAAATCTTAAAAAAAAAAGATGAGGTACTACAAATGAGAGAATGATACCTGACACCTGAATAATTCTGCACCAGTCCCTACAAGAACTGGGAAGACACACAAGACCCCAGTCCTGAAAGAACTGGTGGAGCAAACAAAGACTAGAGAAGTGAACAGAATTACTGCAACTTAGCATTCTACAATATTCCAGAATCCCACTGTCCATGCTCAGTTTCAGGCTACCTGCTTCAGGCTACTGGAGAGTCAGCTAGTTCCCTGCTCGGAAACACTAGGATTTCATTTGCCCACTTTCTGAAACTCTACAGCTATTATTGTCAAGACCCACAAGTCTGACCTTGTTGGGTTAATCTCTATCTAATGCCATTTTTTTTTTTTTTCAGACTGACATCAAGTGAGGTCAAAGGTAAGCAAAAGGCTCAATAATTTTGCTAACCTATACCAGGATACTGTTGTACTTAATTAAAATGATCATATACTGTCATGTTAGCTTAAAAATGGCCATGCCTATTTTGACATGAAATACAATCATTCTTTACAAGAGGCAGAATCGCATAGCTGCTAGAAGTGTTTTCTAAAGCCAAGACTATCTAGGTTTGAATCTTGGGCCCTTAACTGCTAGCTGAGTGATGTGGAAGAAATGTTTTAACCTCCCTTTGCAGTGGTTCCTTCACCTGTAGAATGGGATAATAATAGCATCTACCTCATAGACTTCTTAGGAAGAATAAACAAGGTTATTCACATAAAGCTGTCAGAACAATGCCTGGCACATAATAAATGCTCAATAAATGCTGGCTAGTATTATATTGGGCACCAGGGTCAAGACAGGTTACCTTATTGGCGCTCAATAAAATTTGTGATTGAAACAAACGAATGTTGGACTCAAATAATGACATAACACTTCATATAAGTTCATTTTAATAAAACTACCCCCCCAAAGGCATAGCTGAAAGCAAACTCAGACATTAATGTAAGTCAAATGGACTCCCATGAGAATTGCAATATTCAACAGTGAACAGTTTTTAATGAGGGGAAGTTTCTGTCTGTGGGCTGTTCTAACAAGAGCTCAGTAAATGCCTTGCCTGTTACAGAGTGGGAAATTGTCACAAAGGGAAAACTTCAAGGTGTCAGAGAACAGTTAACATATTGAGTCATGAGTGATACTTTCAAAGAAACAATACTCTCTGCTGTTTTCCACTTGTGCTTAAAATATCAAAACCGAATAGCAATGATGAAACTTATTATGGTAATCAAGCCTCCACAGTAAAATCCCACCTCTCATCACTCTGGCCAAATGTCACAGCAAGAGTGGTTTTGATATTCTGTCACCAGGTGTGTTGAAAGAGGTTGATGCAACCTCACCTCCGCAAACAAAGGTCTGTATATTTGGAAACAGCCAAGTGGCTTGCTGAGTCACCGGCTTGCCTCTACTTATCTGATGTAGATCCTGGGTGATGTGTAGGGATAGTGACTGAGCCAGTGGTTCAAAGCATCTTTTTAGTTCAGACGGTCCACTATGACAAGCGGGCGGTAAACACCCAGCATCCAAAACTTACTCCAGAGGGTCAACACACAGAGTTGGCTTTCATTTTCGAAGGATTGTCCTGATTTTACGATGTCTGGAACATGGCGCTGTCCATAATGAGGAGCGCCCATCTGCACATGTGTGTTACAGGTTTCTCACAAATGTGGTTGTGCCAATTTATTCTTCTTCTAGTAGCACTGTAGTAGCTGACTCACTTCCTCAACACCCTTGGTGTTCTCTCTCTTTTTAAAATTCAGTATAGTGAACATACGGTTATGAGCTTCGGGCATACAGTAGAGTGATTCAACAAAGGTGTACACTTCTCAGTGCTCATTGTGGTAAGTGTCCTCTTTATCTCCATCATGTATGTCACACATCCGGCCACCCACGTCCCTCTAGGAACAATTTGTTTGTTCTCTGTAGTACCAGTCTGGTTTTTTGGTTTGCCTCTTTTTTTTTTCCTCCTTTGCTCATTTGTTTCATTTCTTAAATTCCATATGTGAGTGAACTCATATGGTATCTGTCTTTCTCTGGCTGATTAATTTCACTGAGCATTATACTCTCTAACTCCATCCATGTTGTTGCAAATGGCAAGATTTCACTCCTTTTTTAGTGCTGTGTAATATTCTGCTGTGGGTGGTGTGTGTGTGTGTGTGTGTGTGTACCAACTCGTCTTTCTCCATTCATCTATTTATCTATTTATGGACAAGGGCTGCTTCCATTATTTGGCTATTGGAGTTCTCTTTTTAACCACCTGACTTTTAAAATAAAAGTTTTATTCTTTTAATTTGCCAGTCTTTTATGATTAGTTAGATTGAGCACATTTTCATAAGCTTATTGACTATTTTGTTTTCTTAAAAATTGTTTGAGTTGCCTGTTCATGTGCTTTGTTGATTTTTATATTGGGTGGTTTCTTTCTCTTAGCAATTGCTACATTTCCTTATATGTAACAATCCTCTCTTGGTTTCCTATATTGTTTCCTTTCTTCAGTCTGTGGTAACTCTTTTATTCCCTTTATATTGTCTTTTAAATACTTATATTTTGAAATAATCTCAAACATACAGAAAAGTTCTAAGAATAACAGTGTAAAGAACAGCTATCAATATTTTATCCAGATATATCTCTCATTAATATTTTGCCCTGCTTATATGCACTGAATGTGTGTGTACATAGTCATGACATGTATATGTAGTATCTCATTATACAAATACTCTTTGAGGGTAGTCCAACTTCTCAGCTTTATTCTTCATGCTTGTGTTTTTGGAGCCTTGTTTAAGGAATAGTCCTTATTCCTAATTTACTATTTATTATACTTTATTATATTTTCTTCTATAAATGTAAAGCTTTGCTTTTGTGTTTAAGTCAAGTATCCACTTGTTTGGTGTCCAGTGTGAGGTAAAATTTTAGTTTTCTTTTTCCTAGGGATTAAAAAAATTGCATTGCTAATAAGGGAATTAGTCATTCTTTTCATATCGATTTATAATTATAATTTGATCATAGGAGATATCTATAGCTATACCTATAGCTGTAGGTATTAACACATACCCAGAACAGAGGACCACAACAAATACTGCAAAAACAGGTTTTTTGCC
Organism: Mustela putorius furo; assembly: GCF_011764305.1. Taxonomy (NCBI): domain Eukaryota; kingdom Metazoa; phylum Chordata; class Mammalia; order Carnivora; family Mustelidae; genus Mustela; species Mustela putorius. Next base: position 6,956,627 of record NW_025422022.1, on the reverse strand, counting down.
TAATATGCAAAATTTGCATAATATACAAAAATTGCATAATATGCACAACATTATGGATATATGTGTGTATATGTATATAGTATGTTCATATACTATGTGTATATATGTATGCATCTGTATAATTATATAGTATAGATATATAGGAATAGATACAGTGTATATATTATATATTATATATTTGATAGATTAGATAGATTTATACTATATCCATGTATATAGATATATACTATATGATACACTATATATAAACTATATAGACATGTGTACTATATATATATAGGCATATATATGTGTAGTATAGACCTATATATATAATATAATGTACATAAATACATATACTGGTATGTTTTTACAGTTTCTGTTCTGTTCCAGTGGGTTGTTTGTTTAATAATTGAGTGTATAGTTTAGTGTTTTAAATACTATACTTTCAAAATATTTCTTCATAAATTTCTTCCAACTTGCAATTCTTCTGTGGTGTTTTTACTGCTTTTAGCCATGTTTGTCTCCCTGCCATCATCTTATATTTTTTTAAGATTTTATTTATTTGTCAGAAAGAGAGAGGGAGAGAGAGCGAACACAGGCAGACAGAATGGCAGGCAGAGGCAGAGGGAGAAGCAGGCTCCCCGTCGAGCAAGGAGCCCGATGCGGGACTCCATCCCAGGATGCCGGGATCATGACCCAAGCTGAAGGCAGCTGCCCAACCAACTGAGGCACCCAGGCGTCCCCCATCATCATATTTTAACAGCAGTTTGTTGAATTTCATGAAAGCTTTTTGTCATTACAGGCTTTGGTTTAATTTAGAGATTAATTTGGACATTATATCTTTTCAGATATTGGGTCTTACCATCCATTACATAGTATATTTTTCCATTATAAAAATAGATTTTTTGTCTCCCAATCATATTCTGTAATTTTTTCCAGAGAGATCTTGAGTATTTTGTTAGGCTTATTGCGATGCACTTTACTGTTATTTTGTTTTTATTTTCCTACTGAGGGTAAACTCTCTTTTTTTCCTAGTATATTTCACAAAAATTTGTTTGGATACTTAGAAATGCTCTTGTTTTTAGGTTGTTTTTAGCCATCTGTTTACTAAATGTCTGCAAGTACATTCTCTTGGATTTGCAGAGAAAAATATACTATTCACAGATAATTTTATTTCCTCTTTTCCAATTATTCTTCTTTTTGCCCACATTGTACTGATTAGCACCTCCAACACAAAGTTAAATGAGAATCTCCTGTGATTCTATCTTTAGCAGGCATGTTCCCAATATGTCTTCAATGAATATTTTGTTTGTTGTAGTTTATTTGAGGATGAGCTTTTATTACTTGAGAAATTTCCTTTTCTTCATAAATGTAATGCAGTTCTACTATGAATAAATTGCATTTCTGTATCTTTGAGGTGATTGTGCTATTTTCTCCTTAATTTTGTTAATAGGTTATACTATTATAATAGATTCTTTGGAGTTGAGTCACTTTTACAAATTGTGAATAAATCTTATTTAATTGCAATACTTTATTTTCAAGCACTGCCATTTTTTATTTGCTTATATTTTATTTAGGATTTCTGCATCAATCTTTCTATAAGAGAGTAGTCTTTATATTTTTTCTTTTCTAATGTAGTATCAAAGTTACAATATTGACTGGCATACTGTTTAAAGCTATCTAGTGAATCTATTGTTAACCTTTTCTTTTTCTATTTTGTGGTACCAGTATGATATACTTGAGATGGCTCCATTTTTTAATTTATTAGTACTATTTGATAATTATCTGTTGTATTACTTTAAAAAAAAATACAGATCCTTTGTGTTAGATTTTGTTAATTTTAGTGCTTACCTGTTTTTATTTCTTTCTTTCTGCTTTCTTTAGTTTTATCTTTTTTAAATAGCTTTTTGAAAACACCACTCCACTTTTTTTTGATTTCTCATTTTTAAAATAAAGATATTCAAGATATAAAATAAACATGAAGTTGCACTTGCATTCTGTCCCCAAGCTTTGCTGTACTTTGCTTTCGTAGTTGTTTAGTTTAACATATGTTATTTCCACTTTAAATACTTATAACATTGTCCAAATTTCTTGTTTTTTACCAATTTTTAATCTACTTGAATGATAATTTCTGAGACATGTATGTTAACATTTCTCACTCTGATTGGAACTTAGTCATTTTGTCCATTCTGTTTCATATTTTGAAGTCATGTCCTTATATGCTCACTACATTATGACTATTATAACTTCTGGGTAGATTGCTATCTTAATAATTACCTAGTTTTCTATGATTATCAAAGCCATTCCATTGCTCTGTAACAATTTTGCTATACGATATATCTTTGTTTGGAATTTTTCTGGGTTTTTATCTTTCATACCTTTATTTTCAATCTTTATGTAGGTTTACTTTAGATATCTGCAACATAGAGAGCTAGATTATTTTAAATCTGTGATGAAGCTTTTGTCTTTAAGCATATAAGTTTAACTCATTTATGTCTATTTAGTGATAGGTATATTTGGACTTATTCTGTCATGTATTAGTTTTCTCATCAAAACATTTTTCTCTCTGATTTAAAAAAAAATATTTGTACATCTTAAATACTTTTTTCTATTTTCCATTCCTAAAGCTGTAAATTGTATTTTATTTATGTGAATGATTCCCTTCAATTTTAATATTCATGCTTAGTCATTAATTTTTCTACAAAATGTTTGGGTTTTCAGGGCTTTTATTACCTTCCAATCTCCAACAATCTTGTTATTTAGAACTCTATTTTTTTTCCTCAGAGTACCTAGTTTCTTCACTAATTTATTCTGTCAATTTGTATATTTACTATTGTTTATTTTATTCCACACTATGTTCACTTTTTCCTCCCAATGAAATGCATTCTTTTTTTTTTTTTAAGATTTTATTTATTTATTTGACAGCGAGAGTTCACAGTAGACAGAGAGGCAGGCAGAGAGAGAGAGAGGGAAGCAGGCTCCCTGCTGAGCAGAGATCCCGATGCGGGACTCGATCCCAGGATCCTGAGATCATGACCTGAGCCGAAGGCAGCGGCTTAACCCACTGAGCCACCCAGGCGCCCCTGAAATGCATTCTTAATTGAGGATATGGTTATGGTAATCACTCTTAGTCATTTTTAATGAAAAATATCAGTATTGTGTAATGATTAAAATCTTAGGTTCTAATGACAAACTAGGCTCATATTTGTCTCTGTACTCACTAGCTCTATAACACTGGGAAACCAAAATTTATGTATCTAGCATAAAAAATGTAATAAAAACCATTTCTAGGTCACAAGGGTTGTGAAAATTAAATAAGATAATATGTACAAAGGGCTTAGGACAGTGTTTGGTTTTCAGCAAACATGGAATAAATGTTTACTGTATTTCTTAGCATTTGACTTTTAACCTTTTATTTCTTCTATTTGGAAATAACTTTATTAAAAAGTGACAAAAGTAGAATCTCCAAGATTTTTTTCCTGATCTATTTGAGAGCACGATGTCAACCTGATGCCATAAAACTTCAGCAGCATATATTTTTATAGACGGATTTTTAAAAAAATATTTTATTTATTTATTTGAGAGAGAGAACACAAGCAAGGTGAGGGGCAGAAGGAGAAGCAGGTTCCCTGCTGAGCAGGGACTCTGATGTGGCACTCGATCCCAGGACTCTGGGATCATGACCCAAGCTGAAAGCAGATGCTTAACTCACTCAGCCACCAGATGTCCTATACACAGATACTTTTTGACATCTGTTTTTTCTTTTCTTTTCTTTTCTTTTTTTTTAAGATTTTATTTATTTACTTGAGAGAGAAACAGTGAGAGAGAGCATGAACGAGGAGAAGGTCAGAGAGAGAAGCAGACTCCCCATGGAGCTGGGAGTCCGATGCGGGACTCGATCCGGGGACTCCAGGATCATGACCTGAGCCGAAGGCAGTCGTCCAACCAACTGAGCCACCCAGGCGTCCCGACATCTGTTTTTTAAAAACAAATTTTTTCCAACATGATCAAAATGAAAAAAAAAATGACATTCATATATTACTACTCTAAACCTCAGACCCCATTCAAGTTTTCCTAATTATTACAAAATGTCCTTTATAGCAAAAATAATGCAATTCAGATTCATGAGTTGCATTTAGTTGTCTTTTTTTTTTTTTAAAGATTTAATTTGTTTATCTGACAGAGAGAGAGACAGCAAGAGGGGGAACACAAACAGGGGGAGTGGGAGAGAAAAGCAGGGAGACCGATATGGCACTAGATCCCAGGACCCCAGGATCTCGACCCAAGCTAAAGGCAGAAGCTTAACGACAAACCCCCCAGCGGCCCTACTAGTCATTTCGTTTAAGTTTTCTTCAATCTGGAACAGTTCCTAATTGGTGTTGATGTCCTTGACATGTCTAAACCTTACGTTGATGTTCTTGACATGTCTGAACCTTACAGGTCAGTTAGTTTGAAGAATCTTTATTTGGGTTTGTTTTGCTCTCACGAATAGATTCATGTTACAAATACAGGATATTTTAGGAGAGATACTGCATTTTGCTGCATTTTTATCAAGGAGCACAAAAATCTCAATTCATTCCATTAGTGGTGATGATCACATAGTCACTTGATTAAAGTGGTACTGATAGCCTTCTCCATATAAAATGACATTTTTTTCCTTTTGTGATCATGGTGGCTTTGTACTGTTGCACCTTCGCTAAGCTTGAATTTGGGTTCTCAGAATTCCTCTCCCTATGTGGTTCTGAGTGAGAACCTCTCACAAAGGAAATCTGAATGAGATCTGAAGACAGGAAGGGAGTAGCAGCCATGTTTACGATCAGAAGGTTGGTGAAGTGTCAGGTGCTGTGAACTTTCTTGAAAATTTGGCTGACAAGAGCCACCATCAGAAACCACAGTTCCTCCCCACTCCTGCTAGAACTATGTCATGTGTGTGTTTACGTAGCTTTGTGAGAAAGGGCATCAGTTTCTCCTGCAGATAAGATCACTTATCATCAACATTGGAGGCAGTGTGAGACTGACATGGGTTCATTCATGGGTTCCAATTTTCCCTTGCCTGCCACACTTCACAAACATGTTTCTCTCCTGCCTCCACTCTGCTGACCCCTGGCCTAACATCAGAGGCAGAAGGAATAGCAGTGTAAACTGCATAACCATAACCTTGATTGCCCAAGGTTAAACGTCTACCATGAATTCCTTAGTCTATACGACTCCTAACACTTCTGTTTCTCTGGTCAATCCCTGATAGAAATATGTAAAAATATTTGTATCTATCAACCCATCTGAAAGCCATGAGGATAGCTCCCATTTGAACCAAAAACTATGAAGTGCATTCTAATCTTTTTTTCCTCATGTTTCTAAACTCTTTTCTAGTATGAGAAACATAGCTTCTATTAGAATTAATGTTTACTATTTGACCAATCCCTCTGAATAGAATCAATGTTTCACAGTCATCAAGTAGATGCCCCATTCAACCTACGTGACACTGACCCCCAGAAGAGCTCACTTCTCCATGTGGACCCACTCTTATCTGCTTAGCCTCTGACATACCATGTCCGATGAGTCTTTTCACCCTGCTAATACATTGGTATCTTATTCCTAGGCAGGAGCCTACATCCCCTCCCTCATCCCATATCCCTCCCCTGTCATCTGCTCTGTCTCTGACACACTGTGTAACCACCCCCTTCTCATCTCCAGCCCCAACCCTGGGGTAGATGTCATGTTGCTCAGCCCCATCTAATGCTATTGGGATTTACTTTTTCAGGAAGGAAAAGAAGGACAGAAAGTAGTAGAAGAAGAAACAGAAAAACTTGCTTTTATATTTGCACGATAGGTTGTCTTGATTACCTGTCTTAAGAGGTTACTTATTTGTTTGTTTTTTAACATAAAATTTAAAATTATGATTCCTTAATTTCTAGCTTCTCTGGTTGCTAAAAAGAGTGATGTTGATTTTAATTGCCCTCCTACTATAGGTAATGTTATTTCTTCTAAATTATTTTAGAATATTAGTTTGTTTTTCCTTCCCTTATGTTCTGCAGTTTGACTACAACATGTTTATATATAGATAGATGTTTTTATTTATATATTTTCTGTTTGGTACTTATAATGGCCTTTCGTTCTGAAGACTTATGTATTTCTCAAATACTGGAAAAAAAAGTCAGTAGTTATGTGAGTTGATAGAGGTGTTAACTAACTCTCTTGTGGTAATTATTTTGTAATATATAAGTGTATCAAATCATCACATTGTGCACCTTAAACTCACACAATGTTCTATGTCTATTATATCTCAATAGAACTTGAAAAAAAAATTATAAATAAAATTTTAAACAAGTGGCAATTGTCCACAGAAAGAAAATTATTTGAGGATGCTTTGACTTATAAGATTAAAATTTGGTTTATTCAACTTAAATTTAAAATCCAGAAGCAGTAGTTATTTTTAAATATATTCTTTTTCCATCATCTATATACTCTTTTCCTAGCTTTATTATATGACAAATGCTAGAAGGTCCCAACAGATCTCCCATTTTCTCTTCTCTGTGCTTTTTTGATTGTTTGTTTTTAATGTCTCTTTTTATTTGTCTTGAGTTCTTTCTGGATTTCTAGCACTATCTTGAAACTCGATAATTCTCACATCTGTTCTATTTTATGGAAAGCTTTTTCAACTGTTTTAGGAATTCTAGACCAAAGTGTTCTGTCAAGTATTAGCTGTGTGACCTTGGGTAAGTTACTTCTTCACTGTACCTCAGTTTTCTCACATTTAAATAAATATAATGGTACTTACCTTATTGTATTGTTGTGCTATCATTCTTAGCTATTATTATTACATCATTATATTAAATTGTTACTTTTCTTGTATTTCAAGTTATATCATCATTATATCCACCTGTTCTTGTTTCACTTATGCCTGTTTTTATTTCATAATTTAAAAAGTAAAAAGAATCTATGTTTTCTTTTTGAACATATAGAACATATAAAATGCCTTGTCAGATTCATCTATACAATTATTTTAATTTACAGTGCATTCTTATTCCAACCAATTTTGTTAACCTCTTTCTTGACTTTCTTAGTTTAGTCACATGCCTTAGAAATTGGGTTTATATGCATGCTCTGTGGAAGTATTCCCATAGCCTTTACTCTGTGCTAACTCCTCCCTGTCCACCATTTTTATATTTGTATTTATGGTCCTCATCCACAGCCACATCCAGTCAGAGAACCCATTCCCAGACTCAGAGTGTCACTGGAGATATCATGTATACAGTTGCAGAACCAAAACAGTGACTTCAGTAGTTCCTGGTAGGAAAAAAACAAAAGAAAACAAGACAAAACGAAACAAAACAAAACAAACCCAGACTTGTGTCCCTGAACTAATAATGCTCCAAAACATATCTTCAGACAGTGGTTAACAATGACTTTGTGTCTAGTTTCCAGGCTTCAAATTGTGAGGAGACTTTTCTCTTCTAATTATACATGAAACACATTTAGTCTCCATTTCCTTTTTAGAAAACAAAGTCTTGGCTGCCACTTCCTGCATAAGGATTTTTATCTCCCTTACCGTTTTATGTTTCTGTTCTCTTTCTTGCCATGGAGAAGTTTATTTTGTTTTATGTTGTTTTTGATCCTCCTGTGTTCTCATAGTTTTTCTTGTTTTATTATTATTAATTTTATTCATTGTTATTATTGTTTATTTTTACCTGCTATTTGCATATGTTGGAAGCTTGTCTTGCCCTCTTAATTTATAGATAGTTATGTTTCTATTGTCTATGCTTTGGCTCAGTTCTTTTTTTAAATTTTTTAAAAATTTTTTATAAACATAAAACGTATTATTAGCGCCAGGGGTACAGGTCTGTGAATTGCCAGGTTTACACTCTTCACAGCACTCACCATAGCACATACCTTCCCCAATGTCCGTAACCCAACAACCCTCTCCCTACCCCCCCCCCCCCCCAGCAACCCTCAGTTTGTTTTGTGAGATTAACTCTTCTGGTTTGTCGGCTCAGTTCTTTATTTTAAAGTCAGAGTATATGTTGGCTTTTTATGTAACAAACAGACATACAACACACACACAAATACATACATCCCTAAACGTAGATTACTCATTTAGGCTCAGACAACTGAACACAAACAATAAAAATACAATATTAACAAGTAATGCCTATATTTTCCCAAACTTTTAAAAACTAGTTAGAGTTTTGTCATTTTTTCCTAGTTGACTTCTAGGAAATAAGCAAATGTACTCCAAGTTAAAAAAAAAAAATCACATTTGTGAACAAAATTGACTGAATAGATGGAGACTCTCACCCTTGAAGAAACAACAGAGCAAGCAGTACATCTGAACATCTAATAAGATATGTATAGTCTCTTCTTTTTAATGAATGCCAGAACCCACTGCTGTTTGGCCAAGCTTGTTCCTAAAAAAATAGCATGTTTCAAATACTTTAAAGATGTAGCATGTTGCAATATTTGTTTGAAAGAGGAAAACAATAGTACCAAAACAGTGATAATTTTTAAGAAGCAAATCATATTCCAAAACCACACTACTGTTTTTTCCGACAAAAACTAGAAAATGTATTGTCACTTCTAAAACCACTAAATCTTTATTAATATTTGCATGATGTTTTAAAATATAATAGAATGCTAAAAGGGAATGACTTTAGTTAATTCTGCTTAATCAATGGGACATACCAAAATGGTATGCTAGGCCACAAAAGTGGGATGTGCAAAAAAAGTGAGGAAAACCAATTTTGCAGCACTTTTCTGACCATCTAGTTCTGTCATTAAAAAAAAAAGCTGGAAATAAGTTTGAATTGCATTTTGGGTCCTGTGAGTCTTACTCTTTCTCCCAGGTATGGGCTATTTACATGGGAGAGCTGCCCTGGGATTGTCTGCTTGAGAGAGCCTTATAAAGGAACAAAAACCAATTGTAATGCACTGTAATAAATACTATGATGGCAATAGGCATGGGGTGCTATGGGGCTGTGTACACAGGAAATGCTCTGATGTAGACTGTTAGAGGCACCCTATTGAATGTGGTGATTCAAGTTCAGTCTTGAAGGGAATGGGTATAGGATAGGGTCTGAGGCTCTGAGGCAGGCGGACAGCTCAGTGTCTGCTGGCAAGGCAAGAAGTTATTCCCATATGTTGGAGAAATGGCCAAGTAAACTGCAGGAAGGGATGCATTTACCTAAATCAAGGGAACTGCCAGGGAGAAACTGCCAACAATGTAGCAGAAAGGACTCGAAATGTCCCACAAAAGTCCCACCGAATATTTGCCCTAAGTTCAGTGAGAACCAACAGGATTTCTCACACAATATTTACCAAATGACACCTTTCTGCTTTCCCCCCATTATCAAGCATTCCCCTGTTTACTGCATTCATCTGTTCTGGAGAGTCAGACACCGGGCTCAATAGGAATGGGGAACAGAAGGAGAAATAAAAGACAGGGGCAAGGGGAGAGCAAACTGCCCTCTGATTACCACAGCCACAGGAAAGGAGGAAGAATAAGCTCCATGGCATACATGTTAAAAGATGTGAAGGACAAAAACAAAATTTCGTTATGCTTCTTTCCCCTAAATTTTGTTTCCTTAAGGTAACATTTATGCCTGTAAAATGGGAGTCATAATGATACCTCACAGGGTTGTTGTGGGAATGAAGAGAGGCAATATGCATTAAAAACCTGGCACATACCTTGCTTAAAAAAGAGCTCGCTATTAGTTTATTTTAATATTCTTCCTTTCTTACGTTCAACATGACTGGAATGGAGAGCTGAAAAGATTGAGAAAGGGAGATAGGCATTATGAAGATGAGTCAGAGATGGAAAATCCCAGAGATCAGATAATCATGTACATTATACAGGGAAGCCCACAGGATGGGAGAAGGTCAATAGTGACAATGGTCTTCCCATCCATCAGACCTTCCAAGGCTGATGAGTCAATCACACAGGCCACCATCTTGGGTCTGTGTAGTCAATTCATCTGTCCTGTCTTCTATTTAGTTATCCAGCTAAAAATCTTTGATAGTTTCCATGTGAGAGTCTAAGAGAGCATCTCAGAAGCCAGAAGAGAAGAGACAATACCCCTGTTAGAAAAATTACACAATGTCAAGCTGAAAATTCCCCCTAAGTCATCTGTTAAATGACTCACTCTCTGAAGGTTCTTTCATGAATATGCGGTATTGAAGGGTATGACTCACAGTCTTGGCATATTTGTGGATTTGTCCCATGAAGATAAAAAGATGGAGTGCATGCAGACCAATTAAGGGCCACTACTGCAGAAGGGGGTCTGTGAAATTATGGTGGCACTGATGTTTCCATGGTAACTTGCCTGTGGTTTGGGTGAAGCTAGTGCCTTCTTTTACAGCCAAAATGTTATACCCAATCATGATAATGTTCTGATCTATAGTTTTTGAAAACAATGGATTTACTTCATATTTTTATTTTTTCTCACATTTGTATTTAGTTAACATTTAGTTTAATCAATGATTTGATGTCATTTGGCTAAAATCCAGTGTCTATGGCGATCATTAGATTTTTAGTTCAGTTACTCAAAAGGACATTTTCCTCCAGCATAAACATGAGAGAATGAGATACTTGGGAAATAGTTTCATTTTGTTAATTTAAATCTAATAATGTATTTATGCACAGTTTACCTTTCCCTCAGGAAACAGTATACTTACTACCAAAAAAAAAAAAAAAAGTGTTTGTTTGTTTGTTTGTTTTCACTATCCTTTTCCATATATGGCAGGTGTTGTATTTCTAGCAATCATCTACAAATAAGGTTCTAGTATTTATGTTTGCTTTTCTGCTATATTGTTGCCCTATTGATCTGTTTTGGGGGATACTGATGGTTAGGGATATGGGATATTGAGATTATTTTGAGTTTTTGTTTACTTAAAGTATATGATGGCATTTAGTCATGGTTTGAAATATATGTCCAAGTGGGTTTAGTCAATGTTTGGTCTCTTATTCTCATGCAGGAGAAAATAATCATCTTTGTAAGAACTTGTATTGAGTGAAGTCAGCATGATATGAATATAGTATATTGATGATATTTAAAAGGGAGTGGAGAAAAGTTGATACAGATAGATCAGTGAATATTGTCAGAAATTTAGACAAGTGGATAATTGTAAAATAAAATTCCTGGGGCACCTGGGTGGCTCACTCAGTAAAGCGTCTGACTCTTGATTTCAGCTCAGGTCATGATTTCAGGGTCATAAGATCAAGGTTCACATCAGGTTCTGCACTCAGTGCAAAATCTGCTTGGGGTCCTCTCTCTACGTCTGCTCCTCTCCCTGCTCTAGTTCTCTCTCTCTCAAATAAATGAATACAATCTTTTAAAAAATTCCTTATTTCTGTGATTGTGCACATGACTAGGCACAGTATCTACATTTTTTACTATTTTGTTTCATTTGCTTTCCACAGAAATTGTAATTGCAATTGTAATTCCCTTGAGACACTGAACTGTAGAGACACTAATTTTATTTAAGTCCTGGGTAAAAACTAACCTCACTAAGAAGTGAATGACAGTTGAGAACCAAATAAATGGTATTACTTATAAATTATAGAGTGATACTTAAATATGATTAACTTTCTTCCATAATTTTTGAATGTTCCAAACAGGAAGTATCTGAGTAGACTAGAGTACATTGATGCATATATTCTGCTTTATTTCGGATTCCCTAAGCCTATATGGTGTCAAAATTATTACTTTGAAAAATAAACTATTTAAAACTAACTAAATAATTAGGAGAAAAAAGGGCATTTTGGGCATTGTTCTAAAACCTGTGTAAAATAGATCATGGGAATTACAGACGGCACTCGCTGTCACAAGCACTGGGCAATGGATAGAAGTTTTGAATCACTAGATTGTAAACCGGAAACTAATATTACCATGTTTGTTAACTAACTGAATTTAAATAAAAATTTAGAAGACAAAAATAAATCTGATATTTATAATATATAAAATACTATTACATATATAATGGTTTCATGTGTTCTTCAGAATTGACTTAAAATGGGATATTCTAGAGAAGATAAATAGGATATAGATCACTCAGTGCTTCACTACCTCAGCCTCTTAATATTTTTTAAACCCATTGATTTTTTATTTTTTTCTGGCTTTTGTTGTTTTTAAACTGCTTTAGAATAATGCTATTTACTTTTTGCAATGTAAATAGTAAATATTTAATGTGTAAATATTGAACAATACACTGTTGCACAAGCAATGGGAGAAATAAGAAATCAAACAGCAAATCAAAATATGTCTCAAAACAAAAGAGGAAGAAAACACAATATTCCCAAACCTATGGGATGCAGCAGAAACAGATGTTAGAGTGAAATTTCTGCTCTAAATACTTGTACTAAGAAAAAAAGTACAAATAAGCAACAACATGACACTACAAAGAACTAGAAAAAGAAGAAACTTAGCGGAGATTTAGTAGAGGAAGGAAATAACATAGAAAAAAATCAGAAATAAATAAAATAGAGACCAGAATACATAATAACATAACATGAAAATAACGACCAGTTTTTCCAAAAAAAAGAAACAAAATTAGCAGTGCTTTTACTACTTTAACTAAGGGAAAAGAGAGAAAAGACTCAAAACCAAATGGAGAAATGGAAGAGAAAACCGTACAACAGATAACACAGAAATAAGTGGTGCAATAACAGATTATTATAAACAATTATATTCCAACAATTCAGATAACTTAGGAAAAAACCCAGGTAATTTCTAAAAATGCCTGTTACCAAGATGGTATCATGAACCTTGAATCCCATCAATAGGAAACCTTCTTAGATGAATAATAAGAATGAACGTTGAATTAGGGATCAAAATTCTCCCAACATAGAGAAGCCCAAGACCACAGCTTTCATTGGTGAATTCTACAAACATTTAAGAAAAATAATTAATGACAATCTTTATCAAAACCTTACAGATAATGGAACAGAGGAAACACATTCAAAATCATTCTATGAGGCCACTATTACCATGAAACCAAATGCAAGAACAAAAAAGTCTGGTTTGTCTGATATAAATATTACTGATTGAGCTGTCTCACTCTCCTTATTCCTCAGTTCCTTCCTGCTATCCTAAGTCTCATTTCCCATGGCAGTCATGGTCTGCACAGGGCTGACCAAAGTTCAGGGGGAATGGCAAAGTTCCCCTTTGCAAAGTCAATGCCACTTCTAGATATGGCCACATCATCCACTATTTAAATGTAACCACGCTGACAGTTCTGGGAGTTTGAACTACTGAAATTAGAGTTACTCTGATCAGAAAGGATCATCTGTAATGTATTTATAAAAGGCGGTTAGAGTTTGATCTTGCATGATTCATTGAATTCCTGTAGGGCATCTGTTGGGGACCAACTCACTCTTCTTTTTTGGGCAAGTCAAGGCATTAGAGACCTGTGTGTTAGAACACACCCAAGGTTTACCGTAATGCCCTCTGAGTCATACTCTGGAATATAGAATGTGCTATTCCAACACCCTGTTCAGATGAAATAAAAAATTTAGGTAAATGTAAGTTAGATGGGTTGTAAAGCAAAGGGGATAACTCATATTCTCCACTTCTCCAGATACGTGTTTAAAAAATAGCATTTTGGAACTGCGTTCATCTCAGGTCATGATCCTGGAATCCCAGGATCGCGTCCCACATCAGTCTCCTTGCTCAATGGGGAGTCTGCTTCTCCCTCTGACCCCCTGCCTTCTCATACTCTCTCTCTCTCTCTCTCAAATAAATAAATACAATCTTTTTAAAAAATAAAAATAGCATTTTGGAATACCTAGGTACCTACAGGAATGACAGTTCTGAACCAGCAGCCACATTACCTCTTCAACAATTTCATTCTTAGAAAATAAGTCCAATTCTTTTTCTGGTACTTAAATAGCTTATTCGTAATTCTACTGCATACTTAATCTAGGCAAACATATTTGCGCTTGACCTCTTATCTTGAGAAGCTGGAAGAAGAGCAATGTAGCTACCTAGAAAACCCTAGTTTCTATAACCTAAGTTTTCTTACTTTTTTTTGATATATTGTGGAAATATCAAAAGTTGAATGTAAGCCTCATCACCACAAAGTCTGGCTTTGAGCTGACACTAATTCGTTCACTCATTCACTTGCTCCTTCATTCACTGAGCACAAACCCTGTGCCAGGTGCTGTGACTATACCCCTGATACAAGGACAATGAGAGCTGATACCATGAACATCCTTATAGGGTGATTGGCACTGGGGCTGGAGAAGGTAGTGTCACACTGTTCACTTCCAAGGTTTATCCAGGGCTAACTGAATTTATCAAAGCTCTCCTCCTGAGGAGGTGTTGCCACTCTCTCTCTGTGAACGGAGCCCACATTTTAAGCTCCATTTCAAGGAACAAAGCTCACTCGAATACAGCCTGCTCTTCAGAACAGTGGAAGCATTAGTGTAAAAAACTGGAGAAGTGATTCACTTGGATTGCTAATGGCGGAACAAGTGAGGTAAGAGATAATAAGAAGCAGAGAATTCCGTTCTAATTCTAGCAGAAGGAGAGAATGAGAAAAAGAGGGGCAGGAAAGAGAGAGAAAGGGAGGGAAAGGGAATGCAGGCATGTCTTTTTATAGTTTACACACCCAAATCCCTTGGCTCAGGGATGGATCACAGCAGATTAGAGGCTGCTGGGTGGAGTGGAAGTTGTGTTGCTCCTGTCGGGATGGTTGGCTGTGTGGCCCCAGAATGCTGACTCACGTGTGAAAGAACAAGAGGATGATTCCATGCCCAGATCACCATCATCCTGCACCCTCGACACCCCCCCCCCCAACAGGGGTGTCTGGCATACACGGGCCCACAGCCGGCCATTCAATAGGACGTCCATTTGCGACCAAAGCTCCATTCTCGCAACAAAACCGGATGCCAGTCTCTCAAGCAGAATTCGCTATTTGTGCAGCATCGACCGACCTCCGTTTAAAGCTGATCAATCCGGGCAGGGCCCCTGTCACTATAAACTGCACTTCCCAGAGCTGTATTTTTAAATAGGGAACTGCTTACAATAGCCATTTACAACTGTATCCTGTTTAATTAGCTAGCCTGAGCAGTGCTGCAGGCATAGATCACTTTGCTTTAAAGATTTGAGAATGTTAATAGTACAGTATATCATTTTAATTATTACTGGATTAATGTTGTGTCTCAAAGAACACCTAATGCAAATTATGAGAAATGGTGTAAAGTGACCCAGGGTTGCGAGTTATTAGAAAAGTAATAGTTGAGATGCTTAAATATAAGGACATTTTCTTTGTTCAAATGTCAGTTGGCATGCAGCAGTAGGGCTTTGTGAAAAGAAAGCTTTTGCTTCATTTATTGGTGGCAGCTTTCTGAGGTTCAGGCTCAGAAAGGCCAGAGTTGGGTGAGAAGTCGTCTGTCCAATATGATAGCCACCAGGCAACCTACACACAGATGAACACTTGGAAAGTAACTAAGCTTGGAAGGTGAGATGTGCCCTACGTGTGAAACGCACACAGGATTTCAAGGATTTAGAATTTAGGAAAAAGAACATACAATATCTCATTCCTAGTTTTTTTTGTTTGTTTATATTGATCATATGTTGCAATAAAAATATTTTAGATACATTTGGTTAAATCAAATATATTATGAACATTAATGTCATAATGTTTCTTTTTACCTTTTGTAATGGAGCTGCTAGGAAATTTCAAATTACATCGGTAGCTCACATATATGACTAATATTATATTTCTTATAGATATCACTGGGATAGATAGACTTCCAAGGGGAAAGAGAAAATTCTGCTGACAAGAAAAGTATATTTAAATTTCTTTTCTATTACCACTAGCTGACTATATATAAAAGAGACTCTTAGTAAGCAAACTGTAGAAAGGAGAAGGGAATATCTCACAGCATGACAAAGAATGATTATTTCACGTCATGAAACCAGGAAACATTAAAAAAACAAGCTTTTTAAAAAAATTCTGGGTATTATAGCACATTAGTCAAAATGTAGCCACATGGTAGACAGAGCATTTACAAATATCATTCAACAGATACAAATATATCATTAGCTGCCTCGCCCGTCTGATAACCATCTACGCAACACACCTCGAGATGTTCTTCATTCTGAACATCTGAATGTCTGAAGCTAATAAGAAGCCCTGGGGTATTCAGGGCTAACTTGAAATGAACTTGTTCACAGAATAAAAAGGGTTAGAAAGAGACTCAAGAGCGTGTGCACATGAGACAAACTGGTTGGAAAACTAGGGAAGAGTCTAATTTCCATTAATAATAGAGAACAAAAGGCAAAAGAAAACTGAAAAAACAAACAAACAAGCACAGGGTAGTTTTATGCATTCGAAGTTTGCATAAAGTTAGAGAAACGGCGAACACGCTTGTCAAAAAGTTATAGAGCTAATAAATTCCAGGGGCGATCTCCTAAGTCCTCCTCCCTGAGCCTCACCTTGGCCATGATTATGTTGCTACTTGTCGAGAAAAGCTTCATTATATCAGCCGGGCTTTAGAGAATGTTGTTAGAAATGTTTTTACAACAAACCATGATTAAGTCTACCGAAGCATATGCTTATAAGAAACAGGACCAAATGGCTTTGACTTTACAACCCTTGAATCTATGATTTTAAACAAGATTTTAACATTGGACACTATGCCCCTTCCCTAGCCCCTGTCCGGGCACAATTTTTTTTTTTTTTTTCCAAATGCACATTGTTAGGTATATAAGAGAGCAAAAAGTCTAAGAAGGGAGGTGGAGACGGGTTCGTACTCTAAAGGAGATGAAAAAAAAAAAAATGATGAATTGGAACAAGCCTCATTTAAAGACTTTTTTTTTTTTTTATAACTTCTTCAAATTCTCTGTTAAAATTTCTGAGAAATCCTCATGCAGTCTTTGCTTGTTGAAAGCTCAATTTCTTCATTCAGTCAGTACTTGTCTGTTCTCTATGTGTGGTCCTAGGCAAAAAGGCAGAAAAAGAAGTCATTGCTGCTGCCTTAGGAATGGGTAGGGTGTTTGCCTTTATTTTTTTAAAAAGATACTATTTGTTTATTTGGGAGAGAGAGAGAGAGAGAATGAGCAAGTGTGAATGGGGAAGAGGGAGAGGGAGAAAATCTCAGGTAGACTCCGTGATGAGTGAAAATACACACAGGCTCCATCTCAACTTGAGATCAGGACCTGATCTCAAAACCAGGAGTCAGTGGCTTAACAGACGGAGCCACCCAGGCACCCTGAAGGGGGTGTTCACCCCACATATACCATTACTGTGCTTCCTTCCAAAAAAAAAAAGGAAAAGTGGAAAAATAAGGAAAAGGTATGCTTAAATGTATCCCATAAGTTAGAAGCAGGAAATTCAGGCATATACATTGTAAATGGAGCACTCACTAGCTTTTGTACAAATCTCTGAGTTACTAGAACGTCTGCCACGGCATGGTGGACATTTTATTTATTAACCTCAAACAGATCTTTCTTTATGATGGCTCTCATCAACGGAGATCTGAAAAAACATGTCTTAAAAAAATTGAATTTCTCATCTATTTGCAGAGAGGGAACATAACATAAAAAAGCTCTTCAGTGTCCATCTGCCTCTGACACTTTGTGGCTTTTCCATACAGTTTACCCAAGTTGAAGTAGCTCATGTCTCCAGCTGGGATTCAGAAGCACCAGTTTTTACCATTCTCATCTTACCATTCTCATTATTTACTTGTAAGTAAGAATTACATTGAAAGAGGTGGGCAACATGTCAGGAGTCCTTAAATAATCATTATAACAATGACAAAAATGACAATAGTTGGGGCACCTGAGTGGCTCAGTGGGTTAAGGCCTCTGCCTTCAGCTCAGGTCATGATCCCAGAGTCCTGGGATCGAGCCCCGCATCAGACTCTCTGCTCAGCGGAGACCCTGCTTCCCTTCCTCTCTCTCTGCCTGTTGCTCTGCCTACTTGTGATCTCTCTCTGTCAAATAAATAAATAAAATCCTAAAAACAAACAAACAAACAAACAAACAAACCAATAGTGAGCATTTATCTAGTACCTACTATATGCTAGCAAGTGTCCTAAGCACTTTATATCACATTTAATTCTTGTAACCTGTCCAAGAGCTAGATATTGTTACCCCACCTTATTGAGTAGAAACCCAAGGTTCAGAGATATGGCCAATGGCAGAGATGTGATTTTACTCAGATTCGTCTCAGATTTTGCTCAGATTTATCACTTTCTCTGATGCCACACTTTCTATATACTCATTTTACTCAAATAATAGAAATGGTGCACAACTGACATCATATTACTATAATAATATAAATCGTGGGAGTGCCTGGATGGCACAGTCCATTAAGCGTCTGCCTTCAACTTAGGTCATGACCCTGGAGTCCTGGGATGGAGACCTGTATCGGGCTCCCTGCTCAGCAGGGAGAAGCTCCCTGCTTCTCCCTCTGCCTCTACTCCCCCGTTGCTTGTGCTCACTCTCTCTCAGTTACTCTCTTTCTCAAACAAAGAAATAAAATCTTTTAAAAAAATAAATATAAATTGCATGTAAGATCGACATGCTCATCTGCCACTTATAGAAGAGTTGTCTATGACAAAAGCAACAAAAATTATTTTACTATGTATTAGTTATTTTTACTTGCTCTAATTAGAAGACTAAAAAAAAAAAAAAGAATAAATCAGTTCTGGGAACCTGATGCTGTATCACGCAGCATTGAAAATCAACTGAGGGGCGCCTGGGTGGCTCAGCTGAAGCCTCTGCCTTCAGCTCAGGTCATGATCCCAGGGTCCTGGGATTGAGCCCCACATCGGGCTCTCTGCTCAGCGGGAGCCCGCTTCCTCATCTCTCTCTGCCTGCCTCTCTGCCGACTTGTGCTCTCTGTCTGTCAAATAAATAAAACCTTTAAGAAAAAAAAAAAAAAAAGAGAGAGAATCAACTGAAAAGTGAAAGCAGTCAGCAGTCTGCACATATGGACTACACACACCTAAATTAACTCAACTGTTTAATGTCAGTGAATTTACCAAAATATGGATTGGTCTAATATAGTAATTACTAGCCACACATGAACACTGATATTACATGTGGCTAGTCCTAAGGGAGACGTACTGGTAAGTATAAAATACACACCAAAGTTTGAAAACTTTATACATGACAATAAACTGTCTCATTCCTAATTTTTCGTCTTGAGTATATACAGAAAGGATAATCATTTGGAATAAATATTGGGCTAAATAAAATATTATTAAAATTAATTTCACCTGTTTCTTTTGGCTTTTTTTTTTTTTTTAAATACAGCCACCAGAAAATTTGAAGTTGAATTTGGCTTGTATTGTATTTTTATTGGACAGTAGCATTACCGAACAATTCAGAAAATAGGATTATGATTGACAAGCCTGGAATCTCTTTATTTTATGAAAAGCTGTTTACTTTTTTCCCTGTGTCCCTAATAATCTTCCAGGCATGGAGGACAGAAGGGTGAAAAAAAAAAAGTCAAAATAAACAAGGCCTTCAAGGAATTTCCAGTTGAGGCAAGGAAACAGGAACTTTTACAGGGAGCACTAGGGAGGGAGTGGTAGACCAGAGAAGGGAACTTGCTGAGGAAGAAATAGCCAGTCTTATTAAAGTTACAAACTGATGTTGCCTTTAAACTTGCTGTAAGGCCCCTTAGTGTCAGAGACTCTCCTGTTTGTCCTGAAGAAGGAAACTGGGCAGATACGGGCTAGCAACACTGTGCAATTCCCAAGCAGTCCTAATTAGGGATGTTGCTTGACCCAAGTTTTTAGGGTATCAATAGAAGGAAGGTTTTCTTTGGTAGCGAGGAGTATATGGACTCTTCTGCACAGTATGGGGCTCATTAGCGCCCAGGAAATTTCTACTCTAAATGAGAAGGAGTTTCATGGTCCCAAAGAGAAAATCCTGCTGACCTTAGACGCGCCCCCCCTTTTTTTTGGAAAGTGGAATCATGGGCCACAGGAGCAGAGTTTGGTATTTGCCGAATCCTTCACAATTATCATGCATGTGTATATAATAAAATTAATTCTGTGTCTCTGCATTGTAGCCTGCAGCAAGAAGCGTACAATCAGTTTTGTATGTATAATAGATCACAGAGTTGTTCATGAATAATACAAATGCATTGAGCAGATACTAGTGAGAGAGGATGTTTGTCTTTGCATGGAATCGAAGTGAACATGTAATATTGTGATAATATATATTTGATGAATTCAGGTCTGACTTGCCTTTGCCATACTCTGCTAATTCCCCGACAAGGGTTGCCACAATAATTGAGTTTCCAATAACATTATGATTATTTCCACATGATAATTTAATTGTGGGTATTTTTTAATATTGTAATATTGTAGATTTGTGATTATTATGCATTTACATGCAGATTTTCATGGTGACTTGAGCACATCCCCACATTTATAACTTAATTTTATATATTATTGCATATATATTTGAGGATGAGCTCATTAATGCAAATAAAAAAAATGTAGGTCTGTTTAGTCATTCAGCTTTTATTATAAATGGCTGAAAGCCTTGCTCATTTTTTGTAACAGTTCTTACAATACTGTGAATAAATGGAAGAGAACCTTAATTCAAGAACAGATTCATTAAAAATAATGGTAATGGTTACAGTAATTACAAATTGTACCATATCTGTTCCACCTAATTGGGATGCAAGATACTATATATTACTGTTTTCAGGATATAAAACTTCTCTGTGTGTGATTCATTGACCTGATCACATGAGTTCCTTACTATTATGGATGTAGAAAATGTTAACTCAGAATTCAGTCAGTGGAACATAAGGGAAAACTTTGAAAAAAAAAAAAAATTCCAAATAATATTTACATTACGCATCATAAAAACCCATAATAAATCCCATGGTAAAGACATCTGAGGTTCCTCAAAAACTCAACTTTGAGTTTTAGGGTAGATATTAGAGGTAGATTTAGAACAAGCAAAATATTATGACAGAAGTGAACTCTGCTGAAGTTCTTTAGCTTAAATAACTTGAAAACAAAAGCCACCAAAATTTTGGTTTTAAAGGCGTATATCTTAAAACAGCAAATACAAACAAATTACGTATCTACTGCCACTTAACAGCAGTGGAACTGCTTAGTAATTAAGAGTTTTTTAAAATAAGATAGAGAGCTGAGGCAATCATTAGTATAGTAAGCAGGCCAAGAACCACTTTCAATAAATACATCCAAAATCTTATCGGCAATAATTTTCACTTTCACTTATGTTAATCTTGGATGCCAAGAATGGAAAGAGAGATTGCTCTGGTTGGGATTAATTTCATTCATTTCATTTTAGCTAGTTTGCACTTCCATTGAGGAGGCAAAGTACAAACATCATTGGCACAATGGCTGAATTTTAATGGACTGAATTCAACAGGATGTCTCCAAGTTAAATGATTTATCAGAATGGAGTAATTTTCTAAGCTGCAGTGCAAATTTCATCTCAGACTATCAGAATCAAAATGGTGAGTGGACAGGCCATGCAAAGCTTAATTGTAATTTAGATTTTTGCTTGAGTTTGGTTTTCAGATTCATCAAACATTCAAGAATTGATGCGAAGTAGAGCCCTGATTTAGTGACTGTGGGAGGTTGATGGGTTTTCAAAAACAGCAGCTGTCGAAAGTTTCTTATGCTTTTTCAGACTAGAGAGACACCAAGGCAAAATGAAAACAGTGTACTACAGCCAAGGACTACCCAGGGGATGATCAAACTGGGGACATCTTCTTGATTGTCCTCACAGAGAGAGGAACAGAATTCTGAGAAAGAGAAGTGGGGGGATGGCACGATTGAAGATGATGGAAAGAGGTCAATGTGATTGAGGAAGAGGATACATCTTTGAAGTAGATACATTTAGATTAAAATTTAACATCTATGAGCTTCAGCTTCTACTACTATTAACAAGGGGGTAGAAATAACCACATGTTAGAATTATGGTAAGAACTGGAGATAACGGGACGCCTGGGTGGCTCAGTTGGTTAAGCGGCTGCCTTCGGCTCAGGTCATGATCCCAGCATCCTGGGATCGAGTCCTACATCGGGCTCCTTGCTTGGCGGGGAGCCTGCTTCTCCCTCTGCCTCTGCCTGCCACTCTGTCTGCCTGTGCTTGCTCTCGCTTCTCTCTCTATGACAAATAAATAAATAAAATCTTAAAAAAAAAAAAAAAAAAGAACTGGAGATAACTATTAGAAAGAAGAGTGACCCAAAGCTTGGCATATAAAAGGCAACTCAGTAAATAATAGCAATAATGAGCATTAACGAAGGCTTACAAGAACCCAAGAACTTTCGCATCCATTCCCATTATTAGTGTTTGGCCCCTTATATGGACTTATGTGTGAATACTTTAGTCCAGAAAAAGAAAAATCCTTTGAGACAAAGTCAGGTGGAGTTTGGGGAGGGGAAATCACAAATTCTAAAGTGAGCTGTGTATTGGTGAGAAGAACCCTTTACATAACCTTTTCATTCTGGACTGAGATACTTCCAACAATCAGATTAGTCCCTCAGTGTAGCAGAAAAATAACCCAAATGCTAATTCCTGAATCCTTAATAAATGTGTCTGAAGAATTATCAAAAATATCTAAGTAATTATACAAGTATGGATATATGTAATAACAAATAACTACTGCGATTGTCATATGGAAACATTAACCTTTAAATCCTGTGCCTGATGTCATATTCAAGACAGCTGAACATTCTCAATGAGCTTTATATGTAGCTATTACCTGAAATTATCATTGTTCTTCCACCACACCCGTATTCGGATGAGGAAGTACACGCATGCATGGTCACCCCTGTGGGAATGATTGTTACTGTTAATGAGCTCCTCTCTAACAGAATTTTTTCTTCCCCCATAGGTGAAGGTGGATGCCTGGCAATGGCTACACATCCGGCAAGGAGCCATGTAATGCTATTTGCTTTTGATCTTCTTGGAATTATTCAGCCCATTACTGAAGCAAAGGGTGCCTGGGCAGGTTGGCAGCTGCACATCTACTCTTTATAACATGTTGGACTTGTAGCTACCCACAAGCCCTGTAAGATTCTTAAAACATTTGCCTGGTGTATTGTATTAAATTCTGACTCCCATAACTCAAAAGAAGCTAGGAATCTTCTCCTTTTTTCTTTTCTTCTCTCCCTTTCCTTTTCTCCATTTCTTTTCCTTCCTCCCTCGCTCCCTCCCTCCCTCTCTTTCTTCCTTTCTTTCTTGTTTGAAAGTCAGTGCCTTAGTTGTTATCTTTGTGGCATTATCATCCTTGAGTCTAAGAGCAACGATCCACACATTGGTCTCTACCAGTGACTGAAAGGCAGAGAATTTCTTCAGGATTAATGAATGGACGTTGTTCCATATCAAAGTAACAAAACTCTAGCTAGTGATTAATCTTGAGAAAATGCCCTGATACTTATTATTGATTTTAAAAGCTGAGAAAAAGAATATATACCTCCCAGGATTTCCTTATAGAGGTGAAGGTTCCATTTATTCTTATTAGTAGTAGTAATGATATACTCCCATGGTGTTTTTGTGACACGTGTTTCTTGCCCTTCAGGTCCTTTATGCCGAGCAAGAACAAGAGGAAGTATACTGATTTGCATTGACTTCCCATGGGGGTTCTTCAGGCAAGGGGATTTTTTTTCACATCTCCGAGGGTAGTACAAGATCTCACTGAGAATGGAATGTCTAAGGAATTACAGCGCTGTACATTGGCCAATCAGATTTCCTGAATAATTGCTCAACATTCCATTTGCCTTATTACATTGTGTATCATTTTAATTTCCTCCAGGTAATCATATGACGGATCTCTCATGCACATAAGGTGCTGGTTTTCTCCCGTGCAACAGCTATAAACAAAGGACTGCATGTTCAAGAGAAGGAAACAAAAATGGAAGAGTCAAAACATATTAAACAAGCTTAATTTGTTTGAACATATTTATGCCCCTCATCATCTCCAGTGGTTTCCTGTTCTGAAATGATGCATTTTGTTTTCAAAATTGCAAACTTGAGATAAAAAGAAGGCATTTTTACTATGAGGTCACATTCCAAGAGTATTATCATATGCCTATTTCTTATGCATGGCTTTTACCAGAAGAAAGACCCACTTTGTGTGCTTTTATATTTTAGGACCATGTGATGGCAGAGCCATCTTGAATTCTTCTTAAAGTATTTGCAACTTACCAAAATTCTGAGAACTACCCCACTGATCAGTCAGTAATTTTGTCTATAGAATGCAAATTAAACTTTCTGACTTTTAATTTTCTCATGAGTTTGGCTTTTGAGCTTAAAAGTGTATGGTTATTTAGGATTTCTTAAAGGATCATTGTTTTATTCAGGATTTAGGGCACAGAGGGTTTCTTCAAGTTAGAAGAAATAGGGAACAACTGTTGAACTCAGGAAAGCCATCCTCCAAAATGAGAAGAACCATTAAATAATGAGAAGAACTCATTACATAATGAGTTCCCATTATGTAATATAATAGGATAGAATATAAATAATATAATAATATAATATAACAATAGTATAATAGCAGTCATGGCTAACAGTTGTATTTATGAAGTGTCAGGCACTATTCTACTTACCTTGCATTTATTAATCAGCCTTTGTAAAACAAATTTGGGACTTCTTAAATTAGCCAACCTAAAAACTTGGATTTTAATTCCACTTTTATAAAAAATTAATGAGACTAAATTTTCTCTATGAAACAAATTCAATGGATAAGTATATACTCTTCTATTTTACCTTTCATGTTGAACCCGAGTAATTGACTATTGTCAGCTATGAGTGGCAGAGGTTGGTGTTTAGTTTACAAACGCTTTTCAATCAGAGATGTCATATAACCCCTTTTTGAACTAAGACAATAGTGCAGAGAAAGACAATTGCCCATAATTCACTGGTTGTGGAGTACAGAGTTGGATTCAGGCCCCAGTTCTGTTACATTTGGAAGACTTCAGCAAATAATTAGCCCTGTTAAGCTTCAATTCTGCATCTGCAAAATAAATAAAACAGCACAAGATTATGAGCATTCCTCTGAGAGAGAAGTCCATTTTAAAGTATGAATGGAGGCTGGATCATAGTAGATACTCAATAAAGCCACTCTCCTTATTATTATTAAAATATAAATAATGTGGAATACATATACATATGTATATGTATACACACAGATATATTAGTAATAATAATGAATATGCATGTATATGTATTGTAGTAATAATTATACGCTGCTGTGTTTTTTTATGACATATATATATATATATATGGTTATATATATATATATATATATATATATATATATATAACCAGAAGTGCTGTGGGGTGTGTGTGTGTGTGTACAATGATAATGATTGGATAGGTATAATTTAGAATCTTGTTTTCTTTACTTTCTATCTTAAAGTTATTATAACTAGTTTTCAAAGTTTTAAAAAAGTGAAGATCTTATATTTTTGCTCCGAGAAATCATTCATCTTAGATTCTCTCTTGAACTCTAAAATACTAGTTTGAAAATTGTCTGCCTGGAATATCCTGGTTCTTCAGAGGGCCTTTAGAGTCAGTTGGGGGCAGATGGTTGCATATCATTCAAGAAGGTTTACTTTCACGGGTTTTGGAGCTCACTGGAAGGGTTCTGTTCCTTTTCATTTTACCTATGGTTTGAGAATTTAGTATCTCAAGTCCAAGTATGTGTTGTTGGGTTCATTGGCACCAGCACGGTCTAGTAGAAAAGACACAGGCTCCAAATCAACCCTAACTGGCATGGGACAGTGGTTTGTTTCCTTCCTGGCTGAACTTGGAAGAACCACCTACTTTTCCTGAGTATCACTTTCTTCATCTGCAGAGTGAAGTTACTAAAACTCGCATTTTAGGGCTGTTGTAAGAAATGAAGGAAGCCATTACATAAAGTTGTTGGCATCTAGCAGTTCCTGACATTCCTCCACTGTACACTAAAATCACAATTATTTGCAAAGGCTTTTGTTATACATATAACTGCATACATATATACATAACACACGTGTTTATAGATATGAAACAGAAACAATAATACATTCATTTTCAAAGCAATGAATACACAGATTTCCAGGCTAGAAAAATATAAAGAAGTGCTTGTGAAAGAATGACTTTTCTAAATGAAGTTTTCTGTGGCTCAAACCCAACAATGTTCCTTCAGTCAAGCATGGCCAAATGCCCCCAAATAATTAACCTTTCAAAGTAACACATTTGTTAAAAAATTATATTTAATTAGACACACAAAATATCCCAAAGTTCCAAGGAATATGTTCATCCTTACTAGCTATCTAAATCTGTTGATGATTAGACTTAAAAATTCCATTCCAAAGAGGCATCTTGGATCCTAACTGTAATGATGGTCTCTGAATAAGAGGTACATTTTCTTTCTGGTATCAATTTCTAGTTAAAGTCGAATTCCTTGTTGGCTTCATTTGTATAGTAGATGTTCATTACTTTAGATAATATGATGTTCTGTTTGTATGATTAATGAGCTTGAGATGCGAAGTCAAGAATCAGAAATTTGGTTCTTATTTATCAAAAGAAGCATTATACCCCATTTATTTACACAAGAGTGGTATGAAATACGGTGGTTATCTGTGAGGCAGTACCGTCCCTGGGGACATTTACAATATTTTGGGGGGGCATTATTAGTTGTCACAATGTTTAAAGGGGTACTGGTAGCATTGAGTGGGCAGAAACCAGAAGACTTAGTTATCACTCCATTGTGTGGTTCAGTTCTGCCTTGCAAGGAACCGCCTGTGCATCACATGACTTCTGTTAGTCTTGCTGGAAATTCATGTACATAAGAATCTGTTTATCTGAACCTAGAGCCTAACTCAGGTAACATGAACAAAAAGTTGTTACTATTGCTGTTGCTTTTTGTTTTACATTTTTTGTTTTTCTTCTTTTTCATTCAATTTTAACCTACATTGTATATTCTAGGAGTACAACTGCCGCATAAACAGATAAGGTGTCGCTTTGCTTTATTTGGAAAATTACAGTGACTTGTTCACCATTTTAGAAAATCATGTCACTTGATTGTGATATCACTTTTACCCTTGGGTCAACCAGATAGCTCATCTGTATCATTCTACATTTAAATCTGTTGCATTCATGGTATTTCAGCTATAAGCACCTGACCTCTTTGTTATGTCTTCTAAATGCACCGTATTTTATTGTAAAATATTTTTATTACTCCTTTATATTACACTTAGGGTTTTGTGCTGATATTTTTCTTTTAAAATTTTTTTAAAGTTTTTATTTATTTGAAAGAGAAAGAGAGTGTGCAAGACAGCACATACCATGTGAAGGGCAAAGGGAGAAGCAGACTCCCCACCGGACAGGGAGCCTGATGTGGGACTTGATTCCAGGATCCTGGGATCATGACCTGAGCTGAAGGCAGATGCTTAACCAACTGAGCCACTAAGGGGCCCTGTACTAATATTTTTCATGACTTTTTAGGCACCTTCTGTTATCTAAGAATTTCATTTCAAAATGGTAAAAGAGGAGTTGCAAGATATTTATTATTAAACACAGTACTTCGGGGTGCCTGAAAACCACTCATATAATGGTCTGTATGCAGGCTTTAGCATGAGTAGTATTTCTGGGTTCGAATTCAGTTCTGTCATTTAATAGCTGTGTCTTAGACAGGACCCTTAATGAGTCGGAGCTACAATAACTTCACATGTAAAATAAGATTAATAAGGGAAACTATCTCATACATTTGTTGAGATTGTATCAGTTAATTCAAGCAAAGCTTGACACACTGTAAGTGTTCAATGTTCATTACCTCTAATTGTATTCATCATGGGGAGTGTGGTCATTATATGCTGAGATGAAAAGCACTGTTCAATTTTTCTTTATCATTTTGTTTCTGTGTTGGTTTTTGGCTTCAAAATAGTCTTGGTAGGAGTCTGGGTGGCTCAATTGGTTAACTGTCTGTCTTTGGCTCAGGTTATGATCCCAGGGTCCTGGGATCAAGTCCCACAGTGGGATCCCTGTTCAGCAGGGAGTCTGCTTCTCCCTCTGCCCCTCCCCTCTGCTCATGCACTTTCTCTCTCTCTCTCATAAATAAAAATAAATAAATAAATAAATAAATAAATAAAATTTAAAAAAATAATCTTGATAATGCAACCTTCTTGAGGCTGTGGTCAAGAGCATGGTGAAGATAATGAGCTTCATGTAAGCGCCTATATATTTTCCCAATTCCAATCTTTCATCATCTTGTTAGGGGCTATGTGGTCATATTTGTGATTGGCTGAAAAATGATGGCTTGGGATGCTGTTTTGAGACCTGACTGGACACTGGTGAAGAGTGCATGTGAAAAGAACATTTAAGTGGAGTTGGCCAATGAGAACCAGTGGCAACCTGGATGAGGCTGGCTGTGGTAGGAATGGAAAAAGCAAGCTCAAGTGACAATGCAATGGGGAGGGATATAGAATAGAGGGGGAATCCTTTATTTGACCCCAAATTTCTCTCTTGGATATCTGGCTGGATAGGGAATACACACAAAAAGATCAAGTATGGATGAATTGATTAAAAATAAACCAGCAGGGGCACCTGGGTGGCTCAGTGGGTTAAAGCCTCTGCCTTCCGCTCAGGTCATGATTTCAGGGTCCTGGGATCAAGCCTCGGGCTCTCTGCTCTGCTCAGCGGGGAGCCTGCTTCTTCCTCTCTCTCTGCCTGCCTCTCTGCCTACTTGTGATCTGTCTGTCAAAAAAAAAAAAAAAGAAATAAAATCTTTAAAAAAATTAAACCAGCAAATATAAATATGTTTTCTGAGAAATAAGGGTAACAGTAGAAGATTCCTCACAGGACTATGCTAAGAAAAAATCAGCTTAAAAACGTGGTTATTACTCTTAATCTCACAAAACAAACTGAGGGTTGCTGGGGGGAGGGGGTTTGGGAGAAGGGGGTGGGATTATGGACATTGGGGAGGGTATGTGCTTTGGTGAGTGCTGTGAAGTGTGTAAACCTGGTGATTCACAGACCTGTACCCCTGGGGATAAAAATATATGTTTATAAAAAATATAAAAAATTTTAAAAAAATTTTAAAAAAACGTGGTTATTATAGTTTTCAGCAGCAATAAGCATTCAAAAAATGGTAGCTACTATTATAAAATAGTAACAGTAATAGATAATAGGTAATAATTCACAAAAAATTCAAAGTAATCTCAAGAGCTGAGTATGTAGCCAGTTCATTAACTTTCATGAATGTTCCTCTTCCTCACCAGAAAAATACATGATGGATGCTTGTCTATTTTCTTGAACTCAAACTAATAGAAGGGTAGTTTTACCTTACAATTGATGCATTTACTAAATGGTTTATATATATATATATATATATATATACACACACACACACACATATATATTTAGATATCTAGAGATCTGCCATCTATATATAGACGGCAGATATATATGTATAGATAGATAGGCAGATATATATAGAGATATATAGATGGCAGATATATATATATATGTAGCATATATATATATATGAACAATTTTCAGCATTGCATTTATTGGAACAAGACACTAAAAAACACATTTTTGAAGAATTATTATTTTTATATTTTTCTTAAAAATGCTATGTGTAGGACATTGCAGTTGGTGCTTTCATGATTTAAAAGAAGACTGCTCTGATCTTGATTGTTTACAGTCTTCTTGTTAAAGGAATCTTTTACTCTCCTGCATAACTGGTTACCTTTTTTTTTTTTTAATTTGCTTGTAAATACTAAGTTATACAGTAATCACTCTAAAGAATCAAAGAAAGGAAGACATCATTACCAACAGCAGTAGAGAGGAAGGCTTCATGAAGTACGCAGACAGACATTGGTTTTTACCCTGAATAATATCTAAGACTTAAATATGCAGAGAAAACTGAGAGAGCATTCTGTTTGGTGAGCAGGAGAAATAGACACCATGATTGATTGAGAGAGATTTATACATATATGTATATATATATATATATATATAGCATTCTTTTTGCTCTAAATGTTGCTTTTACCAGTGATTATATATGAGGGGAACAGTGGCTAGTGAAGGGAACTGGAGGTAAAAGCGCTTATTATTTAGATTCTTGGGTGATCTGATGCAAGAAACTTTTTTTTTTTAAAGATTTTATTTATTTATTTGACAGAGAGAGATCACAAGCAGGCAGAGAGGCAGGCAGAGAGAGAGAGAAGGAAGCAGGCTCCCTGCTGAGCAGAGAGCCCTATGTGGGGCTCGATCCCAGGACCCTGAGATCATGACCTGAGCCGAAGGCAGCGGCCCAACCACTGAGCCACCCAGGTGCCCCTGCAAGAAACTTTTTAAAAAACAATTTGATTTTCTTAATGTCTACCTATACTTTAGGAGAACCTATGCTATCCTGAAACCTACACATTAACTCTATGTCTATTGCTGGTATCCAAGTTTACTTTCTCAAAGATCCTGTAGCTCAGGCTGGTATCATCCCCTTTTCTCTCTATGCTGACATTTTTTAGCCCCTGCCAAATATTAAACCCTGCATTAGTCTTCCTAGGTCACTTCCCACAAGAATCTCACCATCTAATGTATGAGATGTATAAAAGTTTGAATAATGTAGGATAACCATTATAAATATAGGAAGATATAAAGAATAGAGCTCTCCAAGTCATTCAAGGAAGAATCTAGGACGAGTTCACCTAGGAAGTGATTTGAATCTTTATGTGAGTGGTCTTCTAGACAGAATTCACATGGAGAGGGTGCATGGGAATTCAAGGAGACATAATATAGTGGGAAAGAAATTTCGTATACTTGTATTGTTAAATATAAAGTATTCTTATAGAAAAAGCAAAGGATGAAGTTGATTTAATTGGTCAGCATGAGCATTGATATTTCTTTTAACGGCTTTATTGAGGTGTAACTGACATACATTATTTAGAGTGTATGACTTATATGGTGATAAAACCATCCTCACATTCAAACTAGTGAGTATGCTCACCAAA
Organism: Mustela putorius furo; assembly: GCF_011764305.1. Taxonomy (NCBI): domain Eukaryota; kingdom Metazoa; phylum Chordata; class Mammalia; order Carnivora; family Mustelidae; genus Mustela; species Mustela putorius. Next base: position 6,925,703 of record NW_025422022.1, on the reverse strand, counting down.
GCTTCATTGGATCCTACTGCAAGCCCTTCCTTCCAGCTCTCCTTTACTCCTGTTACCAAGCAACCTCTAATCTGCTTTATTTCACTATAAATGGTAGAGTTTTACATAAATACTGTCATATAGCAGATGCTTTTTGGATTCACCTTATTTTACTCTCCACAATTGCTTTGAAATCAACCATGTTACTGTGTATAACAATTGTCCACTCCTTTTCAGGGCTGAATGGTGTTCTACACATAACATAATGTGTTTATTCATTATTTGATAGGCATTTCATTTTTTTTCCTACTTTGGACTATTACTAGGACATCCTATTTACAAGTCTTTTATGCATATATATATATTTTTTTCTCTTGAGTAAATATCTAGAAGTAGAATAAATGGCTAAGTGATGTGGCAACTGGACGCTTTCTGTGATAAGAAACTGACAAACTGTCACAGTGGTTGTAATGTTTTACATTCTCAGTAGCAGTGCGTGAGAGTTCTATTTCTTTCATGCTTTCTTTCATCTTTCAATAGTTAGTGAAGTTTTTTTTTTTTTTTTTTAATTTCTAACCATTCTAATAGGAGGGCAGAGGTATCTTGCTACAGTTTTACCTTGTGTTTCTCTAATGATTCATGATGGCGATCACTTTTCATGTGTGTATTGGCCATTTATGCAGCATTTTTGGTGAAGAGTCTGTTTAGATCTTTGTCTCTATTGTAAAACTGGGTTTTCTTCTTGCTTTTGAGCTTTGTATTATCTTTACATACTCAGGATATAAGATCTATATCAGATAGATGATCTACAAATATTTTCTCCAAGTCTGTGGCTTGTTTCCATTCTCTTAATAGTGTCTTTCAAAGAGCAAAAGTTTTCAATCATCAAAGGTGTCCAGTTTTGTCAATTTCTTTTCCTTGGTAATCATGTTTTTGGTGTCATGGTGACAAAAATCCTTAAATTAGGGTCTTTGGTAATAAGACTCACATACCATTACTTTCAAAGACTCCACAAGTAATTCCAGGGCACAGCCAAGTTTGAGAACTAGTGCGCTATAACTAGTGCTTCTCAGAATTTAAATGTGAATTCAAATCATCTTAAGATCTTAAATAGAAGGTTCTGATGCAGGGAAACTGAAGTAGGACCAGAGATCCCACACTTCTAACAACAAAAGCAACAGAAAAAAAAAATAAATAAATAAAGCTGGTGAAGCATTCTGTCAGTAGCCAGATAAAGGGGAATTGTGCATGCTCTTTTAAGGAATTAGGAATTTTAGTTTGATTATTTTGGCAATGGGGAACCATTCAAAGGTGTTCAGTGAAGGAATAACATGGTTGTATTTGTGATTTCTTTTTTTTTTTCTTTAAAGATTTTATTTATTTATTTGACACAAAGAGAGATCACAAGTAGGCAGAGAGGCAGGCAGAGAGAGATGGGGTAAGCAGGCTCCTCGCTGTGCAGACAGTCTGATGCAGAACTCGATCCCAGGACCCTGAGATCATGACCTGAGCTGAAGGCAGAGGCTTAACCAATGAACCACCCAGGAGCCCGGTATTTGTGTTTTCGAAAGATCATTCTAGTAGAAAGTGGGGAAATATAGGTAAATGATAAGAGGAATCAGGGACCCATTTGGAATATGTTCTGTAATGCAGGAGAGAAATGAAAGTTAATGAAAATCTGGGGAAAAGAAGATAGATGTGAAAAATATTCAGGAAAATTATGATACTGACTGAATATGGCAGTGAGTGAGAGGATAGCAGCCCAGAATGGCTTTGGACACTGGGTACTTTGAGGTATTATCATATTTTTTGATACAAGAGGATCAGGCATGGGGTAGGGGCTGCACTGGCTGGCAGAGACAACTAATTTAGACATGATAAGCTTGAGAAGCCTTTGCGCCATTCTGGAGTAGACCATTTTAACAGCTTTATTGAGGTGTAATTGACGCACAGTATTTAGCGTGTATAACTCGTATGGTGATAAAACTATCCTGATGTTCAGTAGACCATTGGTAAATGGACCTTGAGTTCAGGAGAGAGATATGAATTAGAAGTGTACATGTGGGAATTTGCAGAATAGGAAAGTTGAAACCATGGATGCAAATGGAATTAGCCATTCAAGATATAGAGGGGGGAAAAGTTAAAAAAAAAAAAAAAAAAGACCTAAAAGTGACCGCTTAGGAGGTCATCAATGTCACATGTCAGTAGGGTAAGGAGCAGAAGCCCGAGTACAGGGTTGAGGGGCTGAAGAAGAGCTTATGCCTTCAGGGTCCTCATTGATCACCTTGCAGGATAATTATCAGGTTACAAGGCATGATTGCGTACTATATTGTCCTGAGCATCTGGGACTGTCTTTCTGGAATGCCAGTTTGAGGAATGATTCCCTTCCCCCATCCCTATGAATGTTGGCAGCATTGTGGGTATAAGATACGAGGGTTGTCATTGCCATACCTCCCAAACCAATGGTGAAAGAGAGGGCAAGAGCCTCCATGAGCACTTCTCTGAGGCACAGTGCGGAAGTGCTCTATCTGTGCTGTTTTTTAAAAACTTCTTTGTACTACTACCTTGGCCTCCTGGCTCAGTAGCACAGTAATCTTCTTATAGTAAGAGAATTGACCTAAATTTCAGAAGGGTCTTCCTCAACAGGATTTTTTCCCTAGCCGTATTTTCGTCTTGCAAGTAGCATGCCTTCCTCTAGCATAGACTCGTGTACTGGGTTTGAAGGATCAAGGGCAAAGCCCTCGATCCGTACTAAACATAATCAGAAACATTCCCATTTTTGTTCTGATTGTATGAGACAAATCCTAAAATTGCCATGCGGATTTAAATGCTCAGTATCATGTGAGAAATACATGTCCAAGTTGATAATTATACCAGCACACTGTGGGTTTCTAGATTCCTTCTCTGTCTTTCTTTTGCCTTCACATTTGTAGCTTTTTGGGCAATGGGTATATTACATTCATAGCTTTTAGGGCAAAGACTGTGAGCACATCCATCACTTCATTTAGTCTGGGTAAGGTAAGGGCAAAGTTCCTGTGTGTTTCATCACTAAATTCCAGCCTGTCACAAAGTGTGTAAGGCAGGACCAAAGCCACAATGAAAAGGGGACCGTGCATCTTTAAAGAAAACAGCAAGGGAAACCCTAACCTCCCCTCATTTACATACGGTGACATTTTGCAGAAATATTGAAACATTAGCAGTGACATAATGAAATTCTGCCTATCAGCCATGGAAGGAATAATGTTACTGTAAAGGTAACCTGTCCACAGTTTGTTATCAAGAAAATATTCTTGCCAAGAAACATATATTTAGTAAGGCATGAGAAGGAGGGATTTTTTCCCCCCTTTTATATTTTCTCTCCTGGGCTATCCATCTTCCCCTACAGATTTACTGTGCGATCACTCCCTTTACATGCTAATTATGTGCAGGTCTGGTGAATTTGTTAGTGGTGACACTTCTGGGACCCAGTGGGACTACAACTCATTATGTGGCAATGTCCAGATATATCAGATATTATTAGCTGTCATTAATCTGCTGTGGAAACACTGAGTGCTAAGCTAGGGAGCAAGCAGAAAAGGGTGTGCAAATGAAGTCTGGGAACAGCCTGAACCCTAAAAGGTCAAAAGGGAAATCAGCCAGAAGGGGACAATGACTAGCAATGGTCAACACCTTGCTCTAGATTTTTTACCCCAATACCTAACTAGGTACATCAGAGAGAGGGAAAAAGGAAGCATCACTCAGCCATTGTTATTTTAATAACTCTCATGGCCATTCACCAGCACTAACCTTTTACTGTAATTATGTACAATTAGACAGTTTTTTCATCTGAGCCTCAAAAAAATAAAAAAGAAAAGAAAAAGAAAAACAAACAAAAAAGCCCAAACCCACCAGTGGTAGGTGTTTGATCATGGGACATAAGCTTAGTTCCAATTTTCTACAATAATTCATAGGACAATAAATTTTGAAATACATACCTTCTTGTTGATATTATTATTATTATTTCCATTGATATATTCTCTGAATTTATGTCTTAAACCATTGCCTTCAATGGAGTGTCTCGTTTGTATCTCTTCCCCACTCCCTCCCATCTGCGCATGCTTGAATTGCTCTTTCAATGTTGAGTTAAAATTTATGGAATCTCACTATTTTCTCTGGACTGCCATAAGAGCTGCTTTTTTTACTTTAATATGTATAATTACATTATATATTTTCTGCATCTATTTGTCTATCTATTTATTATCTATCTATCATCTATCTATCCATCTATCTCTCAACCCATCTACCCAATTTCCCTTAGTAGACCATAAGTCTCCACAAGGAGGGCAAGTTGCTATCACATTTGGGCTTTAAACAAGATGCTTTGGGTCTAATAAGAAGCACACAAAATTAACTTTTATAAGAAGTACAGAAATAAACACATGTAAATGATTTTATAATGGACCTATGGGTAAGAAATGTATTTATATGTTCCTTAAGTCTAACACACACATAAATATAGATGCCCATACTAGACACATGTATACTAAACAGAGAGAGAGAGTAGGAGTTTAAAAAATTTTTTTTTAAGATTTTTATTTTTATTTATTTGACAGAGAGAGATCACAAGTAGGCAGAGAGGCAGGCAGAGAGAGAGGAAGGAAGCCAGCTCCCTGCTGAGCAGAGATCCCAATGTGGGACTCGATCCCAGGACCCTGAGATCATGACCTGAGCCGAAGGCAGCGGCTTAACCCACTGAGCCACCCAGGCGCCCCGAGAGTAGGAGTTTAAATCGTATATTTGAAATGCTTCATTTTCTCTACTTTCATCCCTTCTTTGTTGCTTTAGGAGCTTAGCTTGTCCTGCTTTCTTTCAGTTCATCCCTTTCTCGGTGATTCTGTGGTTTCTAAGCAAGAGCCCCTCCTCACACCCTGAGTGATCTCAGAGCTCCAATTCAGATGCCTTCCTGCTATTGTTTATTTTCCCTCTACATTAGGTTGTCCATACTCTAAAAGAAGACCTTTTAGGGATTCCTAGGATTATGCCAAATATCTTTAGTTTATCAGCTAAGCCACTTCTACGTTGTCAAATACTGTGAGGCATTGCTCAGAAATGCGTTGACTGAGACATCATTGATGATTAGCTTCCTAGCTGTCATAGACATTTTTAGTACGCTCCCCGTAACCTTCTAGTTAACCCCCAAAGAAGCTTGCATACAGTCCTGTTCAAAGCCAATGGCTCTCTGCATTCCTGCCCAGAGCCTTCTGTCTATGGGAGCAGCCAAAAGTTTCAGCAAGTTAAGGTCCCAAGAGTGGCTCAAAACAAATGAGAGGTGGAAGTCGGTAGATAGTTATGTCAGCTTTCTTATTCTTCATTGGGAATCTGAGATGTGTTCTACTTAGCCTCCAAAGAGGGGCACTAAGCTTGGTTCTCCACAGTGATAGCCCCCTTAGACTCACATTATTTCCTTCCTCACTTCTTCTCTACATCACCATGCGTGCGATGAACACCTCCCAAATAAACTGCGTGGATATAAATCCTGTATTAACAGGGGCTGTTGAGGAACACAAACAAAAGTAGTTAGTATCCTAGAATCACAATGAAAATTCTGTTGGATCATCACGAAGTTGGATCACGCAGTGATAGGATGGCAGCAAGTGACTTCTCTTAGTGATAAGTAGAGTGGTGATAACTTTTGTGTCACCATTACCAACTCTCTTATCTGTGCTGTAATATGATGGGGTGCAAGTTCTGGGGATACATCAGTATGTGGACAATATGCTGACAAAGGTTATGATAAGGATCACAGGGTGAGCTGTATTTTGTTAATTGCTATAAAAAATCTTAATACTAGCTAATAATAGGCTCATCTCTCTCTCACCTTAGAGTTCACACTGAAAGTCAGAAGTCCTCAGGGAAGGGTTTAAAGAGATATTCTTCCTGCATCTAGAAAACAAAGCATAATGAAACTGGGCCCAAGATTTGAGCATCATGGCAGTAGAATCAACAAGGATACTCAATTTACAGCCCCAACAAGTTTTCCATATTAAGGTCATGTCTAATGGGGAAGGAGAGAAGCCTCGAGACCTAAAACAAAGATATTTGAGTTATGCACTTAGGAGTCTTGTAACCCCGGCATACAGAAAGCTTGCATAAACCACATGCCTCTCAAAATACTGTTCCTTTTATTTTGGAGGGGAGAAAGGGTGGGGGTTGGGGGAGCCTGGCGGCGGGTATTAAGGAGGGCACGCATTGCATGGAGCACTGGGTGTGGTGCATAAACAATGAATTTGGAACAATGAAAAAATAAAATAAAATTTTAAAAAAAAGAGAGAGGAAAAAAAAAAAGACACCCCACACAAATAAATAAATAAATAAAATGCCAATTTTCCTTCAAATAAACAAAAAACAAAACAAAACAAAAAACAAAAAACCTGCCCCCCATCTTCTCCTACTATTTCTAAATCAATAAACAGAATTGGTTTTTAGCATGATTAAAGTAGGAAGGTACTATTCCTACACGGGGAAAAATTGGGGTATTCCTTAAATTCTTCAGAAGCATTGGGTAATATGTACCAGCAGGAAAAGGCAGACTGTAAAGAAATTGAAGGACCTGTTGACACGGGAGGTCTAGGACGAGGATGGAGAAGGGTTGACCATCAGTGGCCACCTGTTTCTGAGGTAGGATTTAACATGTTGACCAGCTCATCTGAGCCTGTTTTAATTTGCTGATGGGATAGCTGCTTGGAGGCTTGGGCACAACATTGGCCTATAGATACAAGGTGAAAAGCTGAAAGGAAGGGACTAGAAGGGTTAGAGACGTGGGCAAACCCACCAGCCATCTGTGTTCACAGGAAAGGCCTCAGGGGGCCTCCTTTATTAAATGATAAGGGATACACTAATGTAGAGGGCAATACTATACATTTGTTCCATTAACCTAAGAATTCTATCTTCAATATTTAGGCTGCATGATTTCCCAATACTAAAAATGATATGAGGGATACTTTTGTCAAATGATATTCTTGAGTAAATTCCAAAATATAGATTGCTTGGTCAAATACATTTTTTTTTCTTTTGTTTTCTGGGATATAGTGTAAATTGTTTCCAGAAAGTTTGAACAGATTTATATTACCAACCACAACATGAGTAAGTTCCTCAGCATCATCGTGAGAAATGAAGTGCCATTGAGTATTTTTCTTTTGTGCATTTGAAAAGAAATCTGAAGTATATAATTTAAAATCAATCTTTATTTGATCTTAAAGATGGTATCACCCAATTCTCTTTTTCACCCACCAGGAATTTCAGGGACCAGAAAGATTTCATGGATTGTCCAAAAACACACAACTAGTCAGGTCAATGTCTAGAGGTTCACTTTCCAATTCAGATTTTCCCCTTGCATTATGCTACCTGATCTTGAAGTTTTATCTGCCTGTGCCCATTGCTTAAGCAGTTTTCTGGCATATCTTCCCAAATAATAAATTGTTAAAGTTGAAAGGAACAAGCACTCTATTTGAATAAAAATTTGAGGCAAAAGTGTTCTGCTGATGGTTATAAACTGACACTTATCTTTTGAAAATATTTACCACAGTGCTTTATAAATGGCTGAGAGGATATTCTCTGCAGTTGTAGGGAGTAAGATCACTCAATTCTGTAATCTTCCAGTTGACTTCCGGCTATAAATGCAAATGGTTCTCTTGAAATAAAAGTTATGGTCTTCTTCTCCAAACTTCCTTCCCTTTTTCCCACTACCCATGGCTTCTCCTGGTGCTGCTCTCCTCTTATCATCCCTTTCCTGCTTGTTTTGCCTGCTTTACTGTCACTCTTCTCCCTCTTCTTTCTTTTAAAAAAAAAATTTTTTTTTTTTTTTAAATTTGAGAGTGAGAGGGACAGAGATAGCAGGAGAAAGAGCAAGTGGGGAGAAGAGGAAAAAGCTCATTCCCTACTGAGTAGGGAGCCTAAAGTTTGACTCTATCCCAGGACCCTGGGATCATGACCTGAGCTGAAGGCAGAGGCTTAACCTACTAAGCCACCCAGGAGCCCTTGTAACTCCTCTAATATCTACATGCATGTAGTCTCTGCAGACTTACACTGTGATAGGCCTGGCCAGCATGGTCATGGCTAGGAATAAGCCCCCTGCATTGCTTTTCCTACCTCTGATCTCACTACCATTCTAACTCTTGAGCACGTCCTCTCTTTGTCAGGTCATACATCACTCACTTCTCTAGAGCTGAGGCATGCCTCTAGATCTGGAATTGAAGGAAAGAGTTTAAGCCTCACCATTACAGATTGGTTTTATTCAGTTCCCTAATCTTTTCTGCCAACTACAACCCAGGACCTGGACTTTTTTTTTCCTCCAGCTTCTAAATTACAGATTTCTCTTGACCATACTTCCGACCCAATATTTAAGCCAAGGGAATAATACTTCAGTCTAATTTTTTTTATTGTTATTTTCTTTTGCCACCTATGTGTGTGGTGCTGACACACCTTCCAACGTTTGACTGTTTTGGGGGGCAGCATCCAAATTCCGTCAGCCTTTTCCTCTGAAGGCTTCAGGCTTCTCTAAACTAAAGACCTAGATTGTGCTATTTATAGATAGATCTTTCCCAGTGATGACCAAAAGCATCCTAACTCCTCTGTAGGCAACTATTCAGCTGAATCATTTCCGTCTGTTGTCTGCAAACTCTAGAAATAGAACTGTATTGGTCTAAATATGATGCAGGAAATAGAGATCACTCTAATATTATAAACAAAAAGGGGCTTACAAAGATAGAGAGAATGGACAAACAAGACACAAGAAGTCAGCTCTAGAAGTCTTCAAGTTTAAGATCAATCAGATGCCCGGCAGGGATCAGGAAGCCGTGGCAATGCTGAAGCTGGTCATTGCAAATGGGCCCCCACAGTCATGCTCCATCATCCACATTCATGTTCCATCATCTTTCTTGGTGTCAGAATCAACATCAAGAAGATGGCCTCTGTCTCACCTTTACTTTTCAGATATTTTGAAGGTATATCTAAATAGAGAAACCTGATTACTACCAGAACCCTTGTTGTAATAGAGCCCAGGAATTGCAGATCTTAACTTTGCAGCTCTGTAGTAACGTAGAAAAGAGGTAGGAACAGATGTCAAGGCCCATCATCTCAGCTTCACTTCTCTCCCCTCCCCTACCTGAGTGCTCTGAGGATAAAACTTCCCTCTGTTGAACCGAACTCTGCCACAAAGACGATCTGCCTGGTCCCATCTCATCCCCTTCCCCTCAACCCCAATTCACTCCTCTTGGCTGCTCATTCAGTTTCCTGATGGCTTGTAATGCTTTGCACTCAAATCAAGTCAAAAACCTTCTGTGATACTTAAGAGGGACCCATTTTGTATGAGAAATTCCCTGATCTTAGCCAGGAAGAAAGTGTTTTTCTCCCTCAGATAAGCACTTGCTTATTCCCTTTTTTAAAAAAATTATTATTAAACAATCAAGAAAAAAAGTACAAACTTGAAATATCCCTCTTCTCTCACACCATGATTCTCATTTAATTCCAAATGTCTAATGTACAGTTTAAGGGCTCACAAAAAGACACTAAAGCGTATAGTGCATGGTGAATGAGTTCATTAAGCCTGCCATATTATTATTTTCTCTGTTGTATATGCATGTACCCCTAGGTGTTGTCCAGATGCCTTCACCAAATTGTGCTTTCCGTGTTGTCCTTTATAGTGTTTGTTTGAATATCCAAGGGAGACAGTGTCTGCTATCTGCCTCAAAAAATTCTTCAATGAATTTGGTTTGCCCAGACAGGTTTGATAGGATCATTCACAAAGTACAAATATGTGAAGCTTGAGTATGATTTGAATTCTTTTAAAAATCACATTTTCATTATAGCTCATGCATATCCCTTTACTTAAAACTGACACTTTGTATATTTGAGCATGTGTCTTGTTGAAGCAAATTATGTGCAGTTCAATTGAGAACAATAACAAAATTGCATGTAAGTATGTCACCAAGGTATGGACAAGAAAAACAGAATTGCTTAGCAAATATCCAGGGTGATGTCTCCTATATATTAGTAATGTGTATTAAATGTTAAATATCATGGACTCCATCCACACACATACACTCTGTAGTAAAGAAGGACCAGCTTAATTGAACACCCAAAAGGCTGTGAGAGATGAGATGTTTCCTTAACTCAAAACCGAGAATAGTTTTAAGCCCCAGTCACAAGTTGAAATGCCTAGTGTGGCTATAAAAGGGATCCAAGTGAGTAAAGTTGATGTGTGAGAAACGAAATGTTACTTGACACTCAGTCTCCATACTGTGGATTGGTAAAAGATGACAGGGGCTATAGTATACCAGAGAGTTCGCATTTGGTAGAAAAGGATTAACTGTGGCTCAGGAAGGCAAGCCCCCTGTTTTCTCTGCTCCTGATTTCTGAAGAGAAACCAAAACTGGGGATTTCCATGTGAAATGTATGAACTTTTAAGTGTTGTGATTAACGAGATTACTAACAACAGCAACACTATAGGCTAGCTTCTTTACATCAAGGCTGGACCTGGCTTAGGGGAACCAGGTTTACTTTCTTATGTTACCCCTGCATTGTAGGAAACTCTGGGAGGAGAGGACATCCTATGTAGGAAGAACCAATAATTGAGGAGCTGTGTCTAGGTACTGCTCTGTTCCACTGGCACTCCCTGGTACCTTCCTTCAAGTCTGTCTTTAATGTCATTCCCTCCTTACCAACTCCCCTACCTCAGACTAAGTGAGATGATTCTTTGTGCTCTAGTGCAACGTTGAAATTCATGATCAAAATCCTTACTAAAATTATTGCTATTATTTGCTTCACCACTCTTGATCTGCAGTCTAGCCTGACTGAACGTTCAGTGTACACGGTCTTTGTTTGTCCTGCTCATCACTATAGCCTCAGTCTCTAGAATGAGGATAGCAAACAATAGATGCTTAATAAACATATGATAAATAAATAAATAAATAAAACATAAATTATGAAATATGGGTATTAATGGACATCATGTTCTATTGATAAGGGTATGCTGGGCCTATGTAGCAAAAGAAAAAAAAGAGAGAGAGAGAGAATTAGGATGATTATGTACAAAAGGAAAAGAAATTTTGCATTTTAAAATCTAAGTTTCAGGCTTGAATGATCAAAACTGAGTATATGTATTTGGATATATAATCAAGTTGCAAAAGTTATATGACGAATGACCACTCGCATGGATTTGAATGTCTGTGGGATCATGAGGTCAATCAGTTTACTTGGCCTCATTGATCAGTTTTTTTTTTTTTTCTAAATTTCAGTAATTCTTTTCCTGCTCAATTCAGTGCCCAATTGACTTCACTGGCCAAATTGGTATCAGTAGTGTTTTGGAGAAGAGTCTGGATCTTTTCTCCTTTTTGAACGTGCCTTAGTCCATACCCATGTGTAGTAAGTGAAATGAATTTGTGCTTAGGCAACTCTAGGTTGAGTTCACAAGACTCTTTCATGTAGCAAATTATCCCAGGATATATTTGAGAATATCCATGCACACTGTTTTATTTTCACGGCTGGACCCTTCAGCTGACCTAATTTTCTAGTTCTGTACTTATTTCATAATGCTTCTAAGTGGCCCAGTTGTATCAAAGATTACAGTTGCTGTTTTGGAGAAAACACTTTTGAAATCATTGTGACAGCTTCTTATAAGTTTCAAAATCAAAATAATTGAAAAAAAAATTGAATCCTAGTCACTTCTCTTATGGGTTCAACTCTAAAACACTAAAGTGTCTCTCTCTCTATCTCTTTCTCAAATAAATAAATAAATCCTTACAGTATTGCATTGGATCAACATGAGCCACTTCAGTTCTCTGGTGATTTTATCCTTTAAGTGAAAAGACAAAGTGGTAAACAGGTTACCAACACGTTTGCAAATTACAAAAAACAAACAAACAAATAAACAAAAACCATGGGCATCTGAGTGGTCTATGGCCCTAATATTATTTAATAATAAATAACTTTAATGGAGAGAGGTCAAAGCACAGATGTGTGTAGTTGTTCAGATTAAACCAAGAAAGCTGGTTTCAAGACAGTTGTTGGAGTAATTCAGACAAGTGAGCCCTAATGTGAATTTTTAGAAAGCAGAGGCCAACCTCTCCTGGTGTTGCTTCAAATGGTTTATTAACTGCTGTAATGAGCAGGGATGTTGATTATCATAATTACTTGCAGCTTCAGTTTCTGTCCCTGAAAGTTTCCCCAAAATTTGTCCCTAATTTCACTTACAATGAATATTTTACCTAGTTAAACAATCGATTCAGTGTAATAAATGAGAAGAAGGCATATTATGGTCATTCTTGGCAACCAGGAGCAGCCTGGCTTTACATGTCTTATTTAAGGGAACCGTCTCAAATAAAATGCATGCCTATGTCTGGCATGAGAAAATATTATTGAAAAGAAAGCCAAAAACAATTGTCTTTTAACTTATAACATTAGCTAATACTACAACTTTGTTCCTAAGTTGAAGTTGCCAGTATTCAGAACAATTATAACAGGCCATGAATGTCCTAAATTAAATAGATAATTGATGTATTTAGCACTCAATGGATTCCATTATTCAGTGCCTTAAGCTGCCAACTGGGACATGGGACAGTTCATCTGATAATTTTGGTTACCTCCATTCCGCTGTGTGATTGTTAGGGGTTGGAGCAAGTGGAATAATTTAGCCCATTTATCATTTAACATTTTTTTAAATTCTGTAAGTCTCACTTTTAAGGCTCCTTTCCCAAGAATTTTGTATAGCTTATAAAAAATTGCCAGAAATATACTAAAAATAAGAATAAAATCCTAAATGATGGGGTGCCTGGGTGGCTCAGTGGGTTAAACCTCTGCCTTGGGCTCAGGTCATGATCTCAGGGTCCTGGGATCGAGCCCCACATGGGGCTCTCTGCTCAGCAGGGAGCCTGCTTCCCACCGCCCCCACCTGCCTCTCTGCCTTCTTGTGATCTCTGTCAAATAAATACATAAAATCTTTAAAATCATACATGACTCTTCTTACTAATGAGTCTTTATGCAATTATCCACACTCATTGCTGTGTATTGATATCATCCAATAGAACATGTTGCATTCTTTTGCTTAAATAATGTAACTAACGAGTCTTTAAGTAGCACACGAATCAAGGAGCCTCAAAATAAATCTGCTTACTGATACTTTTGAGTCATGTCAGATGGACAAAGAGAAGGATGACTAAATAATTCCTTGTCTAAGCTGGTTTGGTTTTAGGGTGAAATTAATGATTACCCCAGGAAAAATGTATGAGCTCAGGCTGTCTCAGGTAGATGGGGACAGGCCTGGGAAAACTGGGACTTTCTTCCAAAGAATTCACAATTTGTGTCTTTTCTTTCTCACCATATCTTATATCATATCATATCTATAGATCATATGTATGATCATATCATGTCTATGATGCATGCTACCTTTCCGATGTGACAGCTTCCTCTTGTTATAGCTCCCAGATTCGTTGCTCAAGTTATGTGGATGATTCTGTGCTATTTCATTTGGCCCCTGTGATAAAAAGCAAACATTAATAGGTGGCTAGTGGGGATTTGGGTTATAGACTGTGACAGCGTGATGCTGGCATTCCATCCAACAATCACAGTCAACCTCATTCTCAGCTGCATCAGACTCTAATCAATGGAGCTAATGTTCATTCTAACAGAGCTCCATGACTTTACACGGGATTTTATGATTCAGATTCTCTACACAGAGCTTCTTCTAGGAACCTTAAACTTTAAAGGGAGACACAGAGTGAAGTTGATCACGTACTGAAGAAGAGCCAAAGTCTTTGAGAATTGTTTTGCTTTTCTGGAAGCTTTGTTACCACAGCACAGATCTTTGGGCTGAGTCTTCCCCTGGGTCCCAAATAGCAAACATCAATGAGTCATTATGAGTAATACTAGGTGGTGTTTATGCTTTGGCCTCTTTGCTGTATCCTGTAGGCTGGCAGAAATCAGGCCCACTCAGTAATTGTTATAATGCACTCCCTTTTCATAATATCTGCACTGAATCTCTGACGCTTGGCGCTACAGTTTGCATTCCAGCATCTTTTCATGCTAAGCCTGGTGATGACTTTAGGTCCCTGAGCTACAGGCATCATTATCTCCCAAGAAGTCACTGGGGATTCCAGAGAGGGAGGAGGAAGGAGGGGGGAAGGATATGAGTTGCAGAATTTAGGTATTTCTTGGGTGATGGATGCAGGGGGTGGGGAGGCATGATGGAGAGAATGCTCACTTAGCAAGTGTTTAGAGGGGTCAGAGGCCTAAAATTTAAGCCCTAATGTTAAGACCAAAGTTAAGGTCTGTCATTAAAAAAAATGGTCACTTTTACCTCTAGTCATGGCATAGAGAAGCTTGGTCAAATACACAGAGATATATTATTTAGAGTTAGCTCTTATTTTGTTTTACTTCAAATCAAATTCATCAGTCAGTTAATTTATGATATCTGGTATTTTTTTAAAGGAAGATTTGATTTACAGAGATCTTCAGAGGTCATTCTCTCTACAAACAGTGATCAACAATACTTGTCTTACTACATCCTGGGATGTGCAGTGTGGCTTATGAAACTACATCATTAATTGAATAAAAAAGATATGGCACCTTTGGCTGGGAAGAGCCAAGTGGAGCTCATTTAGGAACCAATGAACATCGAAGTGCACGAGAGATAAAGGGGAAAAAAAATACATCCGATGAAAAATAAATAAATAAATGATGAAATGTTAGGTCAGTATGATTTCATGATCACTGCAGAAAAGTAAATAAGAATCCTTTGATTATTTACATTTCTGGCTTGCTTTAGTGGTGTGTCATCTATTACCAGTTCTGTTTATAGAAAACATTGCTTTTGCAAAAACATGTTTGCAATGAAAAATAAAATCCATGAAAAAGGATTTCATTGCAAAATAAACTTGTAGATTCATTACCCTTGGCAGTATTCTCTATAACAGTTTCATGTTTCTCAGAGACAAAAATATGGTGGGCTTTTTAAAAAAATGTTTATTTTTCTTTTAACAAGCCACCTAATGTATTTATCTTCATAGGCATCAGGGGAAAAAATCTGGGACCAATCAGTTTCTATTTTATTATAAGATAATTTATTACTCTGCTAAGTTTACCTATTTTTTTCCCCCAGTAAAACAACTAAAAATAGGATTGTCTCTCAAACACTGACATATGTGATCAGGCTAATACTGTAATGTGTGCACTCCTCATTCTAAAATAAATTACTGCAATTCAAAATGCAGTGTGTGTACAGGAAGCAAAAAGGGCCATGTGACTATGGGGTGCCAGGGTAGGATCTTTGCATTAGGATATACATTGCATCCATAAAGCCTTCTTTTCAGAAATGTAATTAGCTTTTTTATGAACTGGTAAATATAGTATATAGAACACCCAGGGGATTTTCCTACAACCATATTTATTCCCACATGTCTCTGGGAATCATAAATGGTTGTCTCTAAAATGCATTAGGACAAATTACATTAGGACATGATTGTGAATCTGATTAAGGTGGAACACAGTTGGAATTTTTTTCTTTTTTTCTTTTTTTAACCCCTTTGGGATGACCATGTTTTCGTCCAACAACCAGAAGATGAAAAGCCTTTGGCAAGATGTTTCAAAGGTACGTTTCATAACACATTAAAAAAAAAATGTTTCATGCTTATTCAAAAATTAGTCCACACCTTTAATTTCTATATATAGCCAAGATAAAACTTGAAACATAACCTTCTCTAGTATATAGCAGTTTCAAACAAGATTTTAGGTGTCAATGAAAGCTTTGAAAAAGGAAATTTTCATGCATAATTTCTTCTAGGAGAGGAGATCCTTGTTGAAAGGATTTTTTCCTGGCTAAAAATCTTTAAGAAAGCAAAATATGACTTCATAAATGGTGGTGACACTTCTAGCAATTAAATGTCTTCACTCTCTTGTGGAATAAAGGGTCAACCATAAGGCAATGCATTTAGCCTCTATTATAAGAGGCAGGTGGCAGAAATTTAACATTGACTAAAACTTGAAAGGTGGTGGGTGTTGAGAGGTTTTGAGATGGTGATAAGGGGGTACTAAGAGTAATAAGAAAAATTAGAGCATACAAAACCATAGCAATGATCCATTTTTCTGGAAATGTTTGAAAATGATAAAAACTGAAGCAAGCTATTTTATTGATAACCAATTTTCACACATTTGTGTGCATGTGTGCCCATGTGCGTGTGTGCCCACGTGCGTGTTCTTCCATTAGTGGTCTTCTCATTTTGGAATGCCGGATCAGTGATTGTCACACTCTGCCGCATACTAGAATCACCTGGATAGATTTTAAAACCACCACACCTGGACCACTCCTAGACTAATAAATTGGAATTTCTAAGAATGGAACTCAGTATTTATCACCATTCAAAAAAAAAAAAAAATCATGTCTGTTGCAATATGCAGCTGTGTTTGGGAACCAAAGCCCTGACACTTTGCTAAGATCCAGAAACTAGGCATTTAACTCCTGGCATAGCAAGATCCTCCAAGATCTGTTTTCCTAGCTATGGTAAGTATTTATTCTGATTGGTTGACAAGCTGTCATACTGATTATGAAATATATTTTGAGTATCATCCCTCTTACAATTTCTTTAAACATCTGATGTATGTACAATGATCCCTTGTCCATCTGACCTATAGATTCTCCCTGATATTGCTTATGGTTAGGCCACTAATTCTTTATAGACATGAGTTTTGCCAAGAATCCCAGCCAGTTTGTCTAGAGCCCTGGAACACTGTCTTTCTTCTTAAATCCAGATATTTTCTGAGAGTTGGAGCCTAGCTTTCATATTATTGCTGTAATGGGCTGACTGTCCAACAGACTTAATTGAAGACAAGGCATTACTGCTCTGTCTTACCTATTTATTGTATGATTTTATTCTATTGAGTGTAATTGACAAAATGTTTTTTGTTTGTTTGTACACAGAATGTTGCATTAGTTTCAGAAATACAACATAGCGGTACATAGCGTTATGCTACCTCACCACAAAAGTAGCTACCATCTGTCCTGATACATGATTATTACAATATGATTGACTATGTTCTTTATGCTGTGATTTTTATTACCACAAGTTTTTCATTCCTTAACTGGATGCCTATCTCGATGCTTGACATTTTCAAGCATCTATACTACTGCTACTATGCTCAACCTTTTGACTGGAACTCCTTAGGTATTTACAATGGCCCAGAATGCAGTGGGAATGCCTAAAGTTGTACTGTTTTTGTACAAATGCTGTCTGTGTGTTGCACAGTTCTAGGAGGAACTATTCATATCTATAGTTACTGTAGATTTCTCTCTATTGTTCATCAATTCTTTTCATGTGCTTTTGGATATAGTATGTGGACTTGAATGTTCCTTGCTTGGAGGCAGACCCTAAAGGTTAACCAGTTTCTCCAGTCCCATGCTGTTTTAGTGTCTTCTCTTTCCTACTGCTAAAGTTTCAGCTGGTTTAATGACCAAAGTCCCAAGCTCTATATAACACTGAAAAAATAAAGTGCTTGTTTTGAATGAGAACTTGCAACATCTACTTCTAAATTTTCAGAGTGTAGTTGATGGATAGGACAAACATAATAAGTAACATAACAATTAAAGAGCTTCACAAATCAACTGGAAAAAATCTATATGTACCCTATAAAAATGAAGGCAATGAGAAAAAAAATTATTTTAAATATTTTATTCATAATGATATCTAGCTACTCAGCTGGTCACCCAAGTCTAAAGACAGAAAATTTTGCATTGAAATTTGCTTTGTAATATCAAGTTTTAGTTCTTTAGTCCATGGATACTCTAACAATGCTTCTTAAAATAGCAGGTCAGTAAAAGTTTGGTACTGATCTGTGATGAGCTAAGACTATAAATCATTGTAATGCTTCCTTTAATAGGAAAGTCTTGGTAAAAAAAAAAATAGCTGAATAAAACTGTGAGTCTATGAAATAGTTGATTTATATTCTAGCACAAATCCTTCATCTCATTAAAGACCACTTGCAAAAATTTTTAGAAAAATAGTGGTTCAGGGACCACACCTGGTATTCCTAATGACCTTGACAGGCATTATTGCTTCACTTAAAAAAAAGTGTATTGCTCTTTTGTTTATTCATCCATCTTATGAATATATGAAGACCATTTACATACATGGGATCTCTGTTTAAGCAAACACAGATGAGTAAGATATAATCCCTGCCTTGGAGAAGTCTCAGTTAAATTCAGCCTAGTCATATCTTGGCAGTGAACCAAGCCATTTATAATCAAGAAAAACAAATTAGTATATTTAAAGCCAGGGAGAGGTAGGGCAGAAATGACTTGAAAACAGACATTTTATTTAAGATTTAAGATTAAGAATTTTCTTCTGTCTAATCTTATGAATAACACTTTGAATGAACTCAATCAGGAGCAGATACTAACAAATGGCTAAAATTACTTGCAACAGGAATATAGTTTCCCATTGTGATGACTGTATTTTAATATTCTTTTTCTGTTCAGAAAGTTGGCATATACATATAAACTTGGTTTATATTAAATAAATATTTTTTAAAAAACTTTCAAATTGTTAAAATATTTCATTTCATCTTAATTTGTTATAAACATATTATATATGTATATATAATTGGCAATTTATTAATATATAATGAAATAATGAAACATTCCAGCTATAGGAACTAGAATTTTCAAAGTGTGTTTATCAAAACTGACTACAAAATATGCTGCATATAACTAATAAACATTATTTCTTACACCAGACTAGACTCTCCTTAAGCACAGAATTTATGTTTGATTTATGTTGGTATCCTCCATAGTATATAGCAAGCTGCTTGGGTCACGGCAGATGTTAGTTTAATAGATGTTCTACAACACTACTACTAGTACTACCACTATCACTACTAATGACAAAAATAACAATTTATATTACTGTCACTTACAAAATGTCGGAATTTGTGCCAACTGATTTGCATAGACTAGTTCTTTAATTATAAGAGTTTCTGTTTCTAGGTACCATTATTATTACCCCAATTTTTCAAGAGAGGATCTTGAAAGATCAAGATTTTCAAAGAGTGGTAATATTGATTTAGAAGCAACATGGTAATATTGATTTAGAACCAACTCCAGAAACAAAATTCTGAAAGGCCACATTCCCATCCAAAAATCTTCAATGCCCATATCCTCTCTTAGTTTCTAATTATAGGAAGAAAGAGCTAATTGGCCTAGCTTGGCTCAGGTGATCACCCTTTAGACCAATGACTGTCAAGGAAAGTAAACCCCTATGACTTTCCTCTGTTCAGTAATCCCTTTTGTTTCCTTAGGTTAACAACATCTCAATTTTTCAGTGTTGAACCAGTCTTTGCCACTTGCAGTACCTCAAGTCATAGGGTGAACGTTTGGTTCATCAGTATCAGTCCCAGGAAACGTGCTAGGACTCTTAGATCAGCTGTGTTCGCTGCCAGCAGTCATCCTCCCCAGTATCGGAGGAGATGCTATGCAAGAAGGAATGAAAAGGAGAAACAGATTCTTACCGGTGTTAATGGGGCACTTGAATTTAGCCACACCTGGCCTGATACAATGGAATTGTATAGCCAGTTTGACCTTGGTTTCTGTTGCAAGCAATGGAAAGATGATGAGTGTGGTAGACGTATGGCTGTATTGCCATCGTTGGGAAGTGTAGTCAGCAAGCAGCCAGCAGTTGACCCTCCTTTTACAGTCTGCCTCAACTTCAAAGAACCGTCTTCCCCTAAAGCCAGGCTTTACCTAAGGCAGCCCAAATCCTGTGACTAGGCAGGATGGAGTAGAAAGCCGGAACCATTTTCGTTCAATGTAAGGCAACTGGTACTCACTTCAGAGCTTCCTGTTTAGTTAGAACTAACTAGTTAGAACTAACAGGTGTCATGGGTGGTCTTTCACTGTTTAGCCTTTGCCATATGTAATGCTGCTTCCTTCCCCTTAAATGTATAGGTGCTAATCTGTAATAAATATCTTATGCCTTAAACTTTCAGTGTTTGCTTCCAGAGAACTCACCTTGCTGCAATCAGTAGTCTAGAAGTGTGTAAAGAAACAGAAAAATTAGGCTAAACTTTCAGGTTAAAAATCTGTGGTTATGAATAAAGTGAATGAGAACAAGAAGACAACATGAACAAATTAAAATAGCTGTGTCTTTGCTGCGGCTGATTTTCTGAAGTTTTATTATCGTGTATGAATTAAATAAAACTTCTTTTTGAGTGGCACCTAAAGATTTCCATAATAGTCCAAGAAATTCAAAATTGCCAAGGAAAGGGTAAGCTTTTATTTCCTCTATTTCAAAAATTAATAGAATCTTATCCGAAATTCGGAAATCAGAAGTACAACAGAACTGCTCACTTAATCATTTGATCATTTATTTTCTGAACTTTGGTTTTTAAATGTTCAAATAAGTGTAACATAAGTTTAGTGATTGAGAAGTACGGATCGATGTTAAACAAGGTTGATTAATATTGGGGCACGTGTGATAAGAACTCCAGTCAGTGAAAGATAAAACAAAGTGTTAAAGGAAAATTAATAAACAAACACATTTTTAAAAAGGGGTGAGGCACATGGGTGGCTCAGTTGTTTAAGCCTCCGACTCTTGATTTCAGCTCAGCTCATGATCTCAGGGGTCATGGGATTGAGTCCTGCATCGGGCTGCATACTCGGAACAGTCTGCTTGTCCCTCCTCTGTTCTTCCTTGCCACTTGCTATCTCTCTCTCTCTCTTAAGTAAGTAGATAAAAGATCTTAAAAAAAAGAAAAGAAAGAAAATTGGGCAAGATGCTGGCTCAAGGAATCCTAGAACATGTTAATGGATTTTATTAAGGTTTTAAAAATAGGATTTATAATAAACTGGGCTAAGTTTTATGGTTACATTCCCTCTAATGCATATAGAATCCTACTAGGTTCTTTCCCAAAGCTTCATCTCACATTTGGAGGATCATGATAAAGTAAAGATAAAGCAAGCAGATATTTCTAAGAGGGTGTTTATAGCTACTTTATTTTTTATGTGTGCTTCTGAGAGTTCTGCCTTCAGCTGTGGACCCAGGAGAACATGCAGTAACAGCATCTCTTGTCAGATACCACAGTGGCTGTGGTTACTTTTCTGTCTAAATGCGAGCCAAGAATTTTCTGTCTTATTTCACAGAATATTTAGAGGGGAGGCATCCCATTCCCCCCGCCCCCCACTTTCTCTTTGAGTGGTGCCTTGTGTGCGCATGTCTCACAGCTTTCTGAAATACATCCTTGTTCTCAGGGTCTCCTCTTTCTTCTTTAAGAGAGAAATGTTGAGCACAGTAGACATACATAGTTGTTAAATTTAGCACTTGATGAGGAGGTGATAAACAGAAAACTGAGCAGAGAGTGGATATTATGCAGATCAGAGAAGATATGTGTTAAAATATTGATTTGCTCCTCATTTTATGAGCTCAACCCATCATTATCAATATAGTCACCAGGTCCTACAATATTTAAAGAGGTGTTCCACTAATTGCAAGACTGGCTCCACTAATTGCAGGGCTGAATTAAATTGTATCTTTAATCATTTAGCCAAGTACTCATCTTTGATGGTTGACAAGATGAAAGTTAATGATCCCAGGGCGCTTTAAACATGAGAACAAGCCACTTGTTACTTTCCTGGGTCAATAAAATATCTACCTGTGTGCTATGGGAAAACTATTGTTAATGTGCTAACCATTATATAATTTTGCTTTATTTTTAAAGAAAAACCTTTTGAGATGAAAGATGTCTCTTACGTGCAAAATTACATAGCCCCGTGGAATTCCTAAGACAAGTGACAATTCCTATCTCTACAATATATTTCAGTATGCATAGCCTCTCATCATTGGTCATTTTGTTTCACTCTTCATTCTATTTCAGAAAAATAAGCTAATCCTTTTGGGTTTTTTTTTTTTTTTGGTGTTTTGATTTTGTACAGGTTATTGATGGGTGACATTAAATTGTGACCGATGATTTTCATAAGAAAAGGGTTTTATTTATGCATTGATGGATCTCATTGATGGGGTACTGGTGAAGGGCCACTGAGAATGGTAGTCAAGAAAGGCAAAATCCTCACTAAAGATCTCTGGAGAACAACCGTTTAATGGATGAACACTTTACTTTTTCTCCTGAATGGTATAATGAAGGCTTCAGGGAAAATACTCGTGCCTAATATTTTGGGATTTCTTTTTTCCTTGGAAAACAATGCCTCTTGAATAATTAAAAGACAAGGGCAAAGAACAAGGGGAACAGGGTGACTTTATATAAGAAAGATGCAGATAGAGTAAAGCTAATATTCCTTTGGTACTTTCTTTTTTCAGTTTTAGCAAACAAAGATTTTCTTCCAAAGATAGGTGCAGGATTAAATCACTGCATTTCTTTTATTGGGGAGAAATGAAACACAGGCTTACATCTGAGAGCTCCCAACAGTGAAATAAAAACAAAGAGCCTTTACCAGGCCACAGAACTAAAGTTCAGTAGAATAGAGGGTCTGTATATAATGAGAAATCAATGATATGGAGGGTACTCTGTTTCTCCTATAAAGTAAATTTTGTTTGCTTTCCATGTGATGTATGTATGTATGGATGTATGGATGGATGCATGTATTTAGTTTGACTTCTATATTTAATTATATATCCTCATGACATATACAACTTAATTTATGTATTTTTAATAGACATAGTTGATTTCTGGGGCTTGCAAGAAGCAGAGTGTTGACACATGCTTGTCTCTCCCCCTTCTCCTTCCGCTCCTTTTTCTTCCTTCCTTCTTTCTTTCCTTCCTTCCGTCCTTCCTTCCTTCCTGACTCAGTTTCTTCTGGTTGCTCTCTTATTTCTAGCCAGTCATAGAGCAGCTTTCACCATCACCTTCACAATATATGTTCCACAGATTTTTTTTTTTAAGATTTTATTTATTTATTTCAGAGAGAGAGTGAGAGAGAGAATGAGAGAGGAGAAGGTCAGAGGAGGAAGCAGACTCCCCATGGAGCAGGAGCCTGATGTGGAACTCAGTCCCAGGACTCCAGGATCATGACCTGAGCCGAAGGCAGTTGCTTAACCAACTGAGCCACCCAGGCGACCCCTCCACAGATTTCTGAGCTCAGTCTTCTCAGCATTTAGCTACACATTAGTCTTGGAAATCTTATTTTATCTCTAGCTTAAAACAGTGTGTCTCATTCTTTTTTTTTTTTAATATTTATTTATTTATTCCAGAGAAAGCGTGTGTGTAAATGGTGGGGTGGGGCTTGGTAGGGGTAGAGGACAAGGGAAAGAGAATCCCAAGTGGACCCCCTGGTAAAGTCCCCTATGGCACTCAATCTCACAACCCTAAGATCATGACCTGAGCTGAAATCAAGAGTCCGAGGCTTAACTGACT
Organism: Mustela putorius furo; assembly: GCF_011764305.1. NCBI lineage: Eukaryota > Metazoa > Chordata > Mammalia > Carnivora > Mustelidae > Mustela > Mustela putorius. Next base: position 6,902,342 of record NW_025422022.1, on the reverse strand, counting down.
GACCCACCCAGGCGCCTATAGTGCCTCTCATTCAAAACCTCTAAGTCTTTCTTCTGAGCTTCAGACCCATAAATTCAATGCACTGAATGTCTCCATGTGAAGGTCTTGGCTCAAATTCAACGTGGAGCAGTTAAACTGATCACTCCACCCTATGCTCTGCCCCCAAATTCTTTTCACCTTATTGAATGTCCTATACATCCACTGAGATGCCCAAGAAAGACTGCTGGTAGGCATAAATCTTGATTTATTCTCTGTGAAGGTCCAAATTAGATCCAAGATAAATTTATGTGGATTCTTAGCCAAACTATGAAAAGAACCTTGATGTCCATCAACAGATGAACAGATAAAGAAGATGTGGTATATATATGCAATGGAATATTATGCAACCATCAAAAGAAATGAAATCTTGTCATTTGCAACAATGTAGATGGAACTAGAGGGTATTATGCTTAGCGAAATAAGTCAATCAGAGAAAGACAATTATCATATGATCTCCCTGATATGAGGAATTTGAGAGGCAACATGGGGGGTTTGGGGATAGGGAAGGAAAAAATGAAACAATATGGGATCGGGAGGGAGACAAACCATAAGAGACTTTTTTTTTTTTTTTAAGATTTTATTTATTTATTTGACAGAGAGAGAGAGATCACAAGTAGGTAGAGAGGTAGGCAGAGGCGGAGGGGGAAGCAGGCTCCTTGCTGAGCTGAGAGCCCGATGAGAACCCTGAGACCATGACCTGAACCGAAGGCAGAGGCTTAACCCACTGAGCCACTCAGACGCCCCCCATAAGAGACTTAATCTCACAAAACAAACTGAGGGTTGCCAGGGAGAGGGGAATAGGGAGAGGGCGGTTGGGTTATGGACATTGGGGAGGTTATGTGCTATGGGGAGTGTAAGCCTGATGATTCACACATCTATGCCCCTGGAGCTAACTATACATTATATGTTAATAAAAAATAAAAAGAAAAAATATAAATAAATAAATAAATCAAAAGACAAAAGAAAGTAATAACATCTTAAAGAGGGACCATATATCTCTTCCATGTGAAAAAAGTGGCATTGTGAAATTAAAGTGTGTAGATTTTTATAGCAATAAACACAATACAGATAAATTAAAAAATGTGGATTCACTCTTCCTAATATCTCTCAGATCCTCCTTTGCCATCCCTGTGGCCACTGGCCTGCACAACAGTCTCCTAATTCTTCTTCCTCACTTGGCATGAAAGGTCTTTCATTCAGCAACAATTCCTGTCCTCTCTCTCAATCTTGGTCTTCTCACAGGAATACAGATGCACTCTTACCTCCCAGGACGTGCTAGATAGTACCGCAGTCTTGATATTTCATTCTTTCTCTTTCTTTTTTTGTGGGGCCCCTGCCCTAACCACCATCCCCAAATACTTCACTTCTACATATCCTTCAGAATGAGTTCATATCTGACCTGTTCCAAGATCTTTCACTAATATCCAAGCAGAGTGAGCAGGTCGGACTATGTGTCCCTATAGATACTCTGCTTACGTCTCTTCCTTCACTCTGGAAAAAAGCCTGCACTTATTTCCCGTGATGGTTTAGTTGTGAGCTCTGTGGACAAGGGATTGTGTCATTTGCCTCCTCCGAGTACCCAGCACCTAACATAATGACCCGTATGTACTGACTGTAATAAATACTCTAGTAAAGTTATGTTCTTTTCTGTGGAAAAGAGCTACATATTTAAGGAGGTGGCAGCGTACAAAAGTATGAGTAACTGAAATGAGTTGTGTAAGAATTGTGTTCACAGTTTGCATCCAGAGCATTTACGACCCTAACATAAACACACAACCCAGCAACATTTATCTAGGAGAAAAAAGAATTTTATTTCTAAAAAATCAAAAGTGCTTTAGGACAGTAGGTCTTCTTCCTTCTCATGAAATGAAAGGATAAGTTTGGCATGACTTGAGGACACAGGGAAAATGGTGTGGATGAAGAGCTACTGCATAGATTCAAGGAGCTGGCAAAGAGGGTTCAAATCATAAAATTTGACTTGAACCTGAGAGAAAGCCACTAGATGATTATATTTTACCTATTTATTTTAATCTAATTGCCTTAAAGGTATGTTAAAAATAGAATCAGCCTTTTCGACTACAGTTCCAATTTCAAATACACTTTTTAAATAAATACGTGTAGGTTCAGAAGATGTGATGGTTTATTTTAGGTTCTTTAGGTGATAAAATGCACGTATTCTGTATCATCGTATTTCAGGAGGCTTTGACAAAGAATATCACAATGACAATTTTACTAATGACTTAATTGTAGCCATGACTTCAGGAAAGAAGAGATATAAATTGAAGCATTTAGAAGTACAACAAGAATTGTCTTGAATAACCTAGACAGAGATAAATGACTATACTTTAAAGGCATTCTCTAATCCATTCATCATTATTGAAAACTCAAGTCCATGGCATTGGAAAAGCATATTTTGTCCTTTCAAGTGGCCCTAACTTTTATAGAAAACGATGTCAAAGTTTCCCATTCTAAAATGTTGAGAGAGAATCATCTTATTATATCTGATAAACATGTTGGAGTTAAATATTAATTGATCTTGAACTTGTGGGGATTTATAAATACAACTATCAAGCTGATATATTGCTTCATTTCAGAGTAAAGACTCTAAATGTTTTATTTACATGAGGAATTTTATTAGACTCATTGAAATTCTCTTTTCAACACTCAGATTGTAGCAGTTCATGCCAATCTACTTCTTGCCCTGTTTCTCAAAAAGAATCAGAGAGGCACACATCTTCAGCAAGAAGGAAAAAAGCCATTTCAAATGTTGTGCTTTCTTAAAGATCCCAGTGGATGTGGTTGGCAAATCAAATTCTGCTATTCTCTTTATTAAAAAAATGGGGGGGGGGGATTGTTAGTATTTGTGAACTGCTTCACTAGATTGTATGTTGCTGTGACGCCAAGTATGTAATGACTCTGAGCCTCAATTCATTGGCCGTTGTGTGGGAAAATACAGAAATGAATGGGAGGGATTTCTCAGCCCATTCTGTCATAGCAGTTCCTTTTGGTGTGATTTAGGAAACAAGAAGCAGTAGAAAAGCCTCCCTTTTAAATGTCAAATACAAGATTCATTTCTGTATGGCTTTAATCCAAATGTCAGAGTTCTGAGCTGAACCATCAATCTCAGCAGAACTTTCTGAGCTTTACGCATCAGAACTGCTGTCTTTTAAAAGAGAAATCCTGGTTTCAGGGAATACCCAACATTCAATTTGCATGATGCTGAGAAATGCATCCATCAGGGAGCAAGATATGTTCAATGTCGTGTGTACATATGACCACTCAAGAGTAGGGTTAGAAGGTACTCTGATCATGCTATGAGAGGAACATTAATAAAGTGTCTTTCCTTCTAGAACTGAAAGGTTCTTTTTTTCAGGACTTTCTCCTGTTTTTCTTACTTATTTTCCTATCCCCTGTTCTGTCAATATAGAATGATGTCCTTTGTTCTTCAACCCAGTCATTTACAGTTGTCAAGGTAAAGTGATCCAGGTTTGCTTTTCACAATTTAAATGTCCTGTGGGGTTCGATGTAGACTACACAGAGTGTGTCGGTCTCTAGTCTCTACATGGATTTGCACAGTGAAGCAAAACTCTCCACTTCTAACCCCTCAAAGCCAGAAAATCAACATATAGGAAGTTTGACTTAAAAAAAAAAACAAACAGAACAACAACAAAAAAAGACAACAAAGTAAACAAAGGAAGATATGAGTCATGTATGCAAATATCCAAATAATTTTTATTTGTTCTGTGTTTTCCAATTCAAGTTAACACTGAAAGTATTTTACACTGTTCTGAAAACACACTATCGCTTTGGATGCATAGAGACCTATGTGGTAATCCTCAGCCTACACACGAAATCATTCAGTCCCAGAGTAGAACATGCAAAGCATACAAAGATGTATTGGGCTGATGCAGAGAAGCAAGGACCATGACTAAAGGTCAGGAACTCAAGGGATAAATGCCACTGGAACACAGTCCCATGGCAATAGGGTTGTTCTTCCTCTGTGAAGGATTCTTCCAAAGATAATTTCTTTCTAATGTCTATATGAAGAAATTTTTCCTTGGCATATATAACTATAGTTAGTTAGGAAAAGTTCTGTGATCTGAGTGCATGGAAAAGCCAATTAAATAGGAATTCTTAAGTTTGAAAATCATAAGCACTAATCTTCAGTTATACTGTATGAAGAAATTACATATAAAATAATGATTGCATCTTCATTTTCATGAAACTCTGGGAAGACATTAAAGAAACTGTTTCTAATGAGTACTATAATTAAACAAAAAAACAAACAAACTGAAATCTGCTTTCTCTGGATATGTTGTGTGTTCATCAAAAGGGCAGCTTTGTTTTTAGTGGATCAGTTGGGTATATATAATAGACATCTGACATGGAAATGAGCATCTCGTCTTCAGCTCCTGTCTTGATTTCCTTGTTTATATACAATGTAGATTCCAGCTCCATGGGTGCCAACGAATTGGTGTATACTACAGGTGGAGAACTGAAAAATATTTTGCAATGAAGCTGCTAGGAAAATACTTGGCAGCAGAGCAGATTTGGGTGGGCATGAGGGTAAGAGAGAGGACAGGCATGCTTTATGAAGGAGAGTGTACTAAGGAGAATTAATTGATTACCCAGAGCCAAAAAAAAAAAAAAAAAGAGTTCATGGACATCCACAATCCCAAGACTTTGAGAATGGAGATTGTTTGGCACAAGATGGATGGCTCTACTCAACAGATCCTAAGCTTTTGAGAAGAAAGCCATTGTTTATCTTGTCCATCATGGCATCCCAATCATGGGAGATATTCCTCAAATAAATCAGACACTCAACACATGTATCTAAAATAAGTAATGAAGTCATCTTGGTGACTTCTCCAAGGCTGCCCAAGAGAAAATATTTTGTCTACACAGCTTGGAGAAATGAATTCATACTCACGGTTTCCTCTTAATGTGTGATACAGATTATGCTTAGCAGAGGAATAGCTAGACAAGTAAGTGGTACCTGGTTAGAATGAAGTATTCTCAAAACAATTCTAAAGAGGATGCTACTATTTCTTTCTACTCACAGAATACTTCCAACACCAAATGTAAGAGTTTTTTCTCGTGCCAATCAATTTTTCAACTCTCCAGATACCAAGTGGGTATCCCACAATTAAGTTCAATTATGATACAAGCTACTCAGAATCAATGCAGACTCCACAGAATAAGGACTCAGACCACAAGTGTGTCCCCACTTCTAACACCAAAGACAAGTCTCAGGCCTCTTATATTTCTGAACAACCAGTAGTAAATCAGAGGTTCCCATGACCATCTCCTTGGATTTGACAGTTTGCTAGAATGGCTCAGAGGGCTCAGGAAAAGTATATGTACATTTGCTGGTTTGTTAGGTGGATACAATTTGGGAAAAGCTAAACAGAAGGGATTCATAAAGCAAGGTATGGAGGCAGGAATGGGTGAAGGACTTCCTAGTTCTCTCTGGGTGCACACTCCAAACAATTCAGTGTGTTCACTGACCTAGAAGTTATTTGAACCCCATAGTGTATGGGTTTTCATTATACATGCAGGATTCATTAAATAACATTAGCCATTGGTGATTACTACAGTCTCCAGCCCCTTGCAACTCCCCAGAGGTCAGGAGTGAAGCTGAAAGTTACAGTTTGCAAATCTGATGAGAAGTCCCCATCCTGAAGCTGTCTAGGGGGGCTGATCACCAGTCATCTCATTAGCATACAAAAGACACTGTTGTCATCCCAGAGATTCCAAGAATTTTATAAGTTCTTATGTAAGGAATTGGGGACTAAACCAAATAGAACAAAAGATGCTCCTATCACTTAGGAAATTACAAGAGTTTTAGGAGCTCTGTGCCAGGAATCATACCACAATATTACAGATGCAAATTTTGATACATTACTCCTGGTGTGAGAAATAGACACTGGTAAATACCTTTGAATTGCAGAAGTAAGAAACGCAGTAGAGTTCCTACAATTAAAAGCAAGTAGTATTGAATATTGACAAAACTTTGTAATGGATGCTACAAGACTTTCTGAAGCTCTGTCAAGATTCCTGGTGCGGGTAAAGTTCTGATTTTCCAATGCTGTGAATAGTACAAGCACATTTTCCGTGGAAAGACACCCTTGTAAATCCAGGGCACCAAGAAACACACACATAATAATTGCTGTATTTTTGTTTTGTTTTGTTTTGAGTCAAGACCTAGTTCAAACAGGCATTCTTGTAGGCCAGTTTTAGGATGGGAATATTTATTATTATATTTACTTTATTTTAAAAAATCATTTTAACATAGTTGTTCACATGTATGTCTTCCATATATGTCCCCCTCCAGGAGTTCTCTTTTCTGCTTTGTTTCTTGATGTTGTGGCATACTTTTGAATATTGGGATTTTTGGTGATACATTTGAGGTAATTAATTTAAAACATCATTACATGAGTTATGAATAAAGTCAATCACTACTGTCCTACAAATGTCTTATGGTAGCGTTAAAAGCATCCATGTTTTTAAAAACCTTACTTGTTTGCTCTTTCAGAAGAACCGCTGGCTAAGCTCTCTTCACTTTTTAATATATGCGAGTGGTAAACTTTCTGCATGAAAACTCATAATCTCTTTTGTTTTTCTATTATTACATTTGGTGTTGAGCTATCACTTTTACGTTTTGTCTCTGCTGGATCTATCATATTCACAGTGATAACAGAATGCACATTCATTGCAGAAGAAACACATTTTACAACTTTTTCAGAACTTAGAGGCATATCTCTGGGTCTGGAGATTCTGGTTCTATAGATATCAACAAACCCAAAGGAAAAACCACTGATTATCATTTTTAGGCACCAAAATCTCTCTGAGTTCCTGAATGCATAATTATTATGCCATTATGCCAGGTGTGAACAACAGAATTTAGGAGCTGAAGAAATCTAAGACATCATCAAGTCCAGAACTTCTCCGACTTGGCAAAGCATAAAAAATAACTGGGAACCTCTTTTAAAACAGGTCCCTGTTTTATGGTGATGGTAACAGGTATCTGTATGTCAATGGCTATATCTATGTATCTTTATCTATTATCTGCATATAGAGGTATCTATTAGAATTTATCCATCTATCAATCATCTATCTATATGTGTCTATTTATCATCCATCATCTATCTATGCATATATCTGTTTATCTATCATGTATCATCTAACCACCTGCCTATCTATCTATTAATACAGCTGATGTGACTGTACTGTGAACAAAAGTTGCCAATGAAACCATTCTATTTTGGCTATGCTGTTGAGACTTTACTGACATTCTTAGATTTCAAACACTTGTAAGGAGATGTGCTTATATAACTTGCTTTGTAGTATCCTAGCCACTCCCCCTCCCCCAAAAAAAGGAGGCAGTGGAACTGAGAAATGTCTGTATTATATCTTAGATTATAATCATTAGTTTGTGGGTCTTACTGTCGTTATTGCATTGACTGGCCCCTTAGGGTACAGAATGCACAATATATTTTACTTCCCTGTGTAACTGGTCAGCCCTCAGCCCAGTTCTGGCCAACAGCAGGTGTTAGATGAATGTTTGTTGAATGCAACTGAAGATCTTGACCATCTTCAATTAGAAGTAAAGCAAGGGCAGTAAGAAAAGAGTATGGCAATGTAACCCCTTCCCAAATTCCATTATTTGGGGACTAATTATCATGTTTCCTGATGTCTTGTACTTCCTAAGCCCAACTCATTTCACTGCTCATTAGCACCTCCACCATACCAGAGGGTAGACAGGAGTTAATAAAGTGATTATAAGGGATAATATGCAAATGAGCCATGTTGGTTTGGTAGGCAGGTATTTTGCAATTCTTGATTAACAGGAGGCTTTGGGATTACCTTTGAATTTTCACTGGTATGCATCCCCCTGTTGGTGAACATATACAATCCAGAGGATAGACTTGTCTACAGGTCTTTGGCATACAAATCAGCATCCGCTGGCTGTCCAGCCACCTGAGCTGTGATAGGTGCCGACACATCAGAGAAAATAGATTCAGAAGAGCTTGGCAGACTGAAAGGCCTTGAAGCAAAACTTGTAATCTGATTGGCAAGCAGTTTAATAAAGCAGAACTGGAGTTATGTGTGTGTTCTATATGGTACTACAGTAGAATCCCCATGTCAGCATTTTGTACAGCTGCAGTCTGTTAATTGTGCAAGCAGGAGGACATCCTGAAGGGTCATTAAGGTAATTTAAATGGGGAGAAAAGCTTAGGTAAGGACCCCTACATCAGCAAAAGAGGAAAGATTAGAATTTGGAATGTGAGGCTCACCTAGTGATTTGTTTTATATCCCCTATTAATGATAGGAATCAAGAGGGAACAGGTTTGTAAAAGGAAAAGAAGTCAATGAAAGGCCAAGTCCTTTATAAGTCCAACCTAAAAACAGTTTTTAGATAAAACCAATAAAACAAAAAGAGAAAAATATATATAAGAACTGAAGGGATCTAAGAAATCACCAAGTCCGCCTTCTCAGATATCGCTAAGCATAAGAAGCCACTGGGATGCTCTTTTAAATACAGATCCCTGGACCCAATTCCCATAGTTTCTATTTAGTGTGCCTTGGTAATGGTAAAAACTATCTATTATGTCTAATGTCTATGTCTGTGCATCTATATTTATCATCTGTATATTATCTGTAGATAGAAAGAGATAAGGATAGATAGATAAATAAATATAAATAAAGATCAATCAATCATCTATTTATGTCTATCAATTATCTATTATCATAATCTTTCATCCATCATCTATTATCTATCAATCATCTATCTATCATCTATCTATCTAACTACTATCTGTCTATCTACCTGTGTTCTTAAAGCTCTCATGGAAAATCTGGTGTACTGACAATTTTGGGAATCACTGATTAATCTGATTTTTCATTTTAATGATATAGTCATTAAGATCCACAAAGTGTGTGTTACAGTCAAGTTATTTTCTGAGCTATGGCAAAGAGACCCAAGTTTCTTGATTCTCAGTTCAGCATCCCTTTTCCTTTTCCATGAATCACAAAGAGATAGAGGTGTACTCAACAAAATGGAACGAAGTGGAATTTGGAAAACAGAATCAAAACTCAGGTTTTCTGAAAATTACATGAAATTGTATGAAGATGACCTTTTAAAAATGTTTTAACTCCAAAGACATCCAGTGCACAGAAGGCAAAGGAATAGCAGGTGGGGAAGGCTGACTTTTCACTCAGATACCACAAAATGGCAAGTACTTTGTGAATTCATCCCAATCTAGAAGCTAAACACCAGCTTTAAAGAACCAGAGGTAAGGGTTATTTTGTCTGTTTGTTTTGTTTTGTTATTTAAATATCTCAAGCACAGGTGACCAGATTTACAATAACTTGAAATCATAAAAGCCACAAATGAAACCTACGATCCCAATTTTCTAGTTTAAAATGAGAAAGAGATCAGAGTAGATAATGTTTTCTTTAGCAGTGCAGTTGTAATCAGCTGTTGTAATCAGTCACACTGTTGTAATCAGTCAAAGTTGTGGTAAGTAATAAGCTGATTGGTGAGTATAAAATAAGAGAAAATTATATAATGCTACCAATGTATCACCTGGCTAAGGTTGCTAGTAATTTCCTTCATCCTGCCCTTGGTCTCTAGGTGGATGGACATTTTCTGAGATTTGCAGGATACTTCTGGGCAGGAATAGTAAAAAAATTTAAAAAAAATAATAAATAAGTTATCTCTTGTTTTCCTCCTTTTTAAATTTTAAATTTTAGTTCCTTTTACTTAACATAATGTTTTCAAGGCTAATGCAATGTTGTAACATGTCTTGGTACTTCTTTCTTTCACATCCTATTCTGTTGTTTGGATACAACCCATTTGTTTCTTCACTCAGCAGCTGATGGATATTGAATTGTTTCCATTTTTTAGATATTATAAATAAGGCTGCCAAAAACATTGACATATAGGTCTTTGTGTGGATATATTTTTAATCCCTCTTAACTAAATAACTCAATGTAGAATTGCACTGTCATGTGTTAACCCTGTATTTAACATTTTGGGAAACCATGGAAATGTTTTATAGAATGGCTGCAGTCTTAACCTTCCCACTAGCTACTTGTTACAATCTGTCTTTGTGATCATGCCCAGACCAGTCACTGTGAAGTGATAGCTCATTGTGGTTTTTATTTGCATTTCCCCAGTGTCTAATGATATTTAGCATATGCACATGCTTCTTGGCATTTTCCATGTGTATATTGGCCATTTCCAGATCTTTTATAAATATATCTATTGAAATAATTTTTCCATTATTAAAACTGGATTTTTTTGTCTTCTTGTTAGTTGTAGGAGTTCTTTGCATATTCTGGAAACAGGTCTTTTAATATATAAATGTTTTACAAATACTTTCTCCCAGTCTGTTGCCTGTGTCTTATTTTTTAAATGTTAACCTTTGTTGCATAAATAATTTGAATTTTAATAAAGTTCAATTAATCAATTTTTATGTGTTTTAGTGTCATATCTAATAACATTTTGCCTAACACAAGACCATGAAAATTTTCAGTTTTCTTTTTAGAAGTCTTATGGTTTTAGCTTTGATCTATGATGCATTTTAACAACTTTTTATATGGTGTGAGGTAAGGATTAAAGTTTACTGCTTTGCAAATGAATGCCCAGTTGTCCCAACACTATTTGTTGAAAACACAGTCCTTCCATTGAATGGTCTTGGCACCTTTCTATCCTTTTACCAACACCATATATTACTGTTGCATTGTAGTGAGTTTTGAAATTGTAAAGTGTTAAGTTTTCCAACAGTGTTATTCTTTTCCAAAATTACTTGGGCTACTCTGAGTCCTTTGCATTTCTATATGAATTCAGAACAAACATTTCAATTTATACAAAATAGTTATTGGGTGATAGAGATTGCACTGAATCTACAGAGCAATTTTGAGACTATTGCCTTGTTAACAATATTATGATTTCCAAGCCATGAAAATAGTATGTCTCTCTATGTTTATTTAGGTTTTTCTTTAATTTCTCTCAGCAATGTTTTATAGTTTTTAAGCCACAAGTCTTGTACTTCCTCTGTTAAGTTCAATTCTAAAGATTTGAGGGTTGTTTTTTTTTTAATAATAATTATGAAGGGAATTGTTTTTCAATTTTATTTTTGGATTATTTACTGTTAGTATATAAAAATAAATTTGAAATTTGGATATGGAACTTGCTTCCTACAGCCTTGATACAATCATTTCTTAGTTCTATCATTTTTTTAATAGATTCCTTAGGATTTTTTATATAGGAGGTCATGTGTAAATAAAGTTTCACATATTCTTTTCTAATAGAAATGCCTTTTATTTCTTTCTTTTCACTAATTTCCCAGATTAAAATTACCAGTACCATGTTGAAAAGAAGTGGTGAGAGAAAATATCTCTGTCTTGATCTTTTTTTTTTTTTAATTTTTTATTTTTTATAAACATATATTTTTATCCCCAGGGGTACAGGTCTGTGAATCACCAGGTTTACACACTTCACAGCACTCACCAAAGCACATACCCTCCCCAATGTCCATAATCCCACCCTCTTCTCCCAAACCCCCTCCCCCCAGCAACCCTCAGTTTGTCTTAGGAAGAAAGTGTTCATTTGTTCATCATCAAGTATGATATTAGCTGAAGATTTTTTTAAGCACTTGTCTAAATGCCTTCTACATATTATTTCTTTTAACTTTCATACCAGAGATATGTGTAAATTTCTACTAGTCTTTCTAGTTTATAGGTCAGAAAACTGCCATATAAGTTAGTAAGTGGTTGGATTAGAATTTAAATAAAACAATCTGATACCAGAATCCACTTTAACTGTACTTCTACATTGTCTCAATAATTATTAGCTAAATCTAACATTAAAAATAATAATTTATAAAGTCTACCAAATTGCTCATTAGTTTTAAATTTAATTATTTATTGATCATTAACTGTAAGCAGCTGACTGATCTTCCTGTTTCAAAAAATTTTAGGTATTAAGATAATGAATAAAATAATAATCATATTGTCCAAAGATCAAAATCACTTATATGAGGCTAATACTTGTTCTCTGTATATTAGACATTATATAGAATATATTTATATACATATATATGATTAATATTTTAAGGCTTCTACACTTCTGAGGGATTGGTTTGATTTCTAACCCATTGTACAGCTTTAACACCTTATGATTTCATATAATTTGTTGTAAAAAATAGCTACAGTTTGCAAAAAAGTGATTTTGAAAATTTTGATTCTTAAAATATGTTAGTTCTCACTGCCCATTTTTGTCTATACAGAATATTATATAATCAAAAGAGACACTGCTATTTCAAGGGTCCATTGGGTCCATTTTGAGAATAATAAGGCCAATTTTCCCCCTTGATGTTGGCCATGAGGCCATGATCCTTCTTTTTTATTTCTTTGACTTTGGTTCAAAACAGGTGTAAGTGAATGCAAAGGGAAGGGAAATGTACACATTTCTTATCTGCTATGGGTAGATTCTAAAGGAAAGCAATCATTTATAGTATTTGTCCTACTGATTTGATTGCTGTACTTTACATATTAAAAATTTGTAAATTTTTTAAGTTAAAATCTTTAATATTCACTGTAAGTGAAAATCAAGACTTTGAGTTATCAGCAAAAGAGCAATTTTTAACTAGTAAACCAGGGATTAGGAATACTTCACTTTAACTGTTAAAGTTGGCCATCATGACCTCTAGTTTCACTATGTTGAATGCTGAATGTGTGGGTTCTTTCAGGATCTGATCCATATAAGGATGGACAAAACTGCATTTCAAGGAAAACTTTAAAAATCAGTCAGGTCAATGAGAAAAAAAGAAAAAAAGAGAGGCAAACAAAAAAGATAAACAAAAATGTTTGGAAAAAAAAATTCAATATTTTAAAATCCTCGTGGTTTCAATTGTAGATTCAGCGGTTAACCTTAAGTAACTTGTGTATCCCAGGCTAATCTTAGGTGTAAGTGAAAGAATAACTTACAATTATTTCATAATATGCTATTAGTGTTTAAATATTTCTAAGCAAATGAAGGAATACAGAGGCTACAACTTGCTCTCTCCTTTAACAGAAAACAACCAATGTACAGAAAATATGATTGCTCTTCCCAAAACTCTACTTGTCTCATTTGAATTAAGATGGAGAAAAACAAATATATAAGTGAATCCAAATTAATACCTCAACTGGGGGCACATGAAATAATTTCACAGTTAAAATTAGGTTTCCTTGAAATAAGTTTCAATGAAAAAATTTCATACTGGAAAATTTAAAAGTAGATCTTCTTGAAATACATTTTAGGAAAAAATATCAGTTTAGAAAATAAGGATTCTTACTATGGTCTTTGGGAAATGTCTAGATCTCCTAGTGAGGTTAAAAAAAAAACCCACAACAAACAAACAAACAAACAAACCCCATCACATTAAAAAGGAAATCAAAACAATAAGGTAAATGTAGTAGGTGACAAGAACAAAAGCAGTTAATTCTTCTGTTTTCCACCTCTCACAGGCAGGCTAATCAGTTGTAATTAAGAGGCAAAGTAGCAGTCTAATAAACCACACTTGTCACCAGTTGTCATCTTAGTGATCAATTCACACCTCTATCACAATGACAGCAACCCTTCAACTCCTCTAATAACCCCACTCCTTGGCGCAGTGGAGGATTAGGGAAGGGATAATGGATTGTTAAGGCTCTAATGAAGTGGAGGGTAAGGAGATGAAACCTCTCAGCTGGGGAGGTGGGGGGTGGGTAAGGGGTGGAGAGAAGCTCTCAAGAGTAAACTTTAATTAAGGTTTTGGTTCACTTTGGTTTCCTATATTTGAATAAACAAAGTTAACCTAAGATACTTAAGACTTCTCTTTCTACAAAATTGACTCCCATTCTCTATTTTTCCTTTTCCCATATTCACAGAAAAATCTTTGGGTTAATCCCTATATTGAGCTTCTTTTTTCTTTTTCTTTTTAATAAATTACATTTAGGAGATACTTTCAACTTCCTTCAAATATTTGTTTCTCCAATGAATTACATAAAAATCATAGAGAAATACAGGCAATGCTTTCTTTTTTATCACATAGAATAGTTTTGTGTATGAACATTAAACAGTAATAAAAGAGTTCTATATTATATCTAATTTATGTCTCATCATTTGGTGACTATAAAAAGCAAGAGAGCCTTATAGAAATAGAAACAAATCAAGCAATTTCACATGTGGTTTATAGAATCAGCCAAAGCAACTATTAAATTACTTTTGCAGTCTTGGATAGTTAATGAGGTTATCCTTTTAATGACTAATAGAAAGAAGTGAGCTCTTTAATGTTTTAAGCAGTATGTTTCTCAACACTGGCAAGTAAAAAATAAAGCTTGTAATGGGAGCTAAGCGTCCACTGCCCAGGTCCACATAAAGCTATATGGATGGCTTCTACCATCTTCCCTTGCTAAATATGGCACAGTGCTATGAGGCTACCAGGAGTGGGATCAATCAGTCAATCTAATCCTTTGCTTTGGGCTGTATTCGCATCAGAATGATCCTAGACCAGGGTAACTTTATACAGTTTTAAAAATAAATGTGATCATCTCCTTTGGTTATTTATTCTACTGGCCAATAATTCTCCATTTTTCATTAATCTGTGAGTGGGGCTCATTTATAGGTACATAGTTATCATCATCACTTCACATATGTCATTTTAGTAGGGTATTTTTTAATTGGGTTGAATCAGAACCACCAGTTTCAAGTGGAGGCCAATCAACTCAGGACTTTTCGTTCGTTTGCTGCTCTAAACAGAAACGATCTTCCTCATGACTCTTCTCATAAAAATTCTCTATTCCAGATCTTGTTGCCAGAGGACTTAAGATATAGAACAGCTTATGAAAGATTTTAGGACTCTAAGACTTCAGCAATCTCATAACATTTGGGAGTAAATATGTTAAAATTTATGTTTTTCTTTTGAAAGTCCGTTCTCATTATCCAAATAGAAATTAAACCATATCCTACTATGTAAATGGGAGTGATACTTAGTTTTTTGGACTCAACTTGTCACCAAAGTGGCTGGATGAAAGCGGTCAGTTTGAAATAGATTGAAGACAGAGGACGAAAGCTGTAGTAAATGAACTGTTTTATTTTTTCAATCAAATTTGAAAAAAAAAAATTAAAGCATTGAAAACATTAAAATCTGTGTTTCAGAGATCAAAAGTCATTAATTTCCATTATTCCCCCAAAATGTCGGTTTCTCCAGTGGGGTGTGACAGAAGCTTTGTACCCATTATCTCTCCCATTAGGAGGGAGACCTCATGTTTTTCTTCCCTAAAATCAAATCCATGGGCCAAGTGTAGTGTTTTGATGAGATGCTCGTTTCAATTTGCATGTTTTAAAATTCCAGGCGACCGAGAATATGCCCCACTACCCAAGTGCCCCACCTTTATTCTTCACTCCAGAGCCTGGCTTCAGCAGTGCTGTCTGTCCATGTGTAGTCCTCAAAGAACAAGGTCAACATCTCACCAGCTTTTATTTATTTATCTTTCTTTTGTGCTCAACAGATTGTTGTCTGCACAATGGCAAACTCGAGGAACATGAGCCCTGCTTCCTCTTAAGATGCCTTGCTGTGAAATATTAGAATAGCAAAAGGCTAATATATGCATCCACGGGGCGGAGGGGACCATTTCAGCCCACATTTCACACCGCAGTAATCAATTCATTGGTTTAAAAAAAAAGAAAAAAAAAAAGCAAAGAAAGAAGCCTGCTCTTTCCTTGTCCAGCTGCAGCAGGCAGGAGCTGGAACATATGCCTGTCTGACAGAGGAGGCGGGGTGGGGGGGAGCAGGCCTCGCAGGAGCCGACACACAAAGAAAGCCAATCTTCTCCACAAAGCGTGGAATGACTTAAACACTCTATTGTATTAAATATGAATGAGTCCTCATTGTGGAGCACAGTGTGTGGGGACCCGTGGTGTCCTCCCATTAGCCACATGATTAACCAGATTACACCGGGAAGCCGCTAAGGTAAATAAGGCGAGCCTTCTGTCACTTCCTCCCCCAGGCCTGACCAACAAGGGGCTGAAGAGCTAGACCCTTTGTAGTCAACTGGGTGGAAAGAAGAAATAACCATGAATGTCATGCTTGGTAATTAAAAAAAAAGAGACAGAGAGAGAGACAGAGAGAGAGAAAGAAAGTTGTCTCCAGGGACCATCTATGAGAAACAGTGTGAAAACATCTTTCTGATCAACTAACATGTCAGTATTGTTCCCTTTGACTGCATAGGACTCATCTAACCTGTTCCTACATAGGGTCCTCTATTCATTCCCTTTTGTGGTCAGGGAGCCAAACAAACAAACAAAAAACGCAAAAACAAAACAAAAACCAAGAACCAAACCAAACCAAAACCAAACCAAACAAAACACACGCACACAAATTAAAGCTGTCTGATTTTGCTCATTATGGGTGAGACCAGATTACTCTGTGCCTACAAATCTGCTAGCCTGTTACCCCAGCCTCCAGCCTCCTCCATGTACGGGTCTCTCTTCCCCCCACTTCGGTCTGAACCCCCTGCTCATTCTTGGAACAGATAAACACCCATAGTTAATTGGTTTATGGAAATTGCACCAAAGTTACAATTCTCAGAGCAGCTTGAGCTTTGAAAAAAAGCAAGGAAATGCCTAATGCTGAATGGCACCAATGAGAAAAGTTTGTATTATCTGAGTTCAGAACTGGAAATTCACAAATCTGTTGTGTAAAGTGTCTTGTTTACTAATGTAAACTAAAAGTGAAAGACTTTGGTGAGTCATACTTGAACTGAAAAATATTTCCAGAGATTTATTATTACTTAAAGACAAATAAATAAAAGTCTGTATTTCTGTTGGGGGAAAAAAAAAAAGGAGTTGGTGTCTTTTAAAAAGCCCCATAGACATACTTTGATAAAATTAAGTACAAGTTAATAAAAATGACAACTCAATTTATCTTGGCAAAACATAAATTTTAAATAAAACATTTTAAATAAGAACAGGTATGATACACTCAATGAGCATAAATTTACTGTCAAAGCCATTTAAACATGGTATTGTGAAAAGTAAATGTTACTTTCACTTTTACATAATTTTTGTTGTCTCAGAGTTGCTTTATCATTGAAGACTTAAAAATAATATTTTTTTTTCAAATTTATTTGTTGGTATTTACCTTTCTCTAAAAAGTTTATAACAGCTATGCAATATATGAATCCCTGTAACATAACCACCCTACACACATTCCCAAATGGTTTCCTAGCTTGGTTTGTAAGTAATATAAAATACATTAATAATTTGGAGACTTTTGGGATTTAAAAAATTACATATACACACACACACACACACACACACACACACACACACATATATATATATATATATATATATATATATAGAACCTTACCTATATTGATCTCAGGTATAAGATACAATCACTCTTATTTTCTATCATGCCTTTTTCCTTAATCATAAAATTACAGGATAGAAAGGAAGTTGTCCCAGATGATGATAGTAAAATTCTACCTTGAGAAATAATTTATATTTTAACAATTCAAGCAAATGTCAAATGAATAAGATATGAAATAAATTTAACAATTAAACAGTAATAGAGCTTCTATTAATTGGATAATTCATTGATTAAATAAATTGATGTTCATTTGTTTGTTCTGTCTCTTCCAGCATTTCTTTCTTTTTCTTTTTAAGATTTATTTGTTTATTTGAGAGAGAGAGACAGGGGGTGGGGCAGATGGAGAGAATCTTCAACCACACCCCTCACTGAGTGTGGAGGTCAACATGGGTGGGGCTTGAGCTCATGACTCATGAGATCGTGACCTGAGTCAAAAAACCAAGAGTTGTCTGAGCCAACAAGACACCCCATCCTCCTGCTTTTCTTTTGTGCAAGGAACACTATGTGAAGGAAGCAGATCTCAGAAATTCAAAAAGTACGCATTCCATTTTGAAGGTCAGAGGGCTCAGTAAGGATAGAAACTACTTTAGATAAACAATAGAGAAGAGATTTTCCTGGATAATTTGGTATTTAACTTTTTTTGCCATTATTTAACTATTTTTGATAGAAACATTAATAAACTATCCAATTGTTTCTCTTGTTGAAATGAAACAAAACAATTTAAATTGGTTTTGGTTCAAGGCCATTCTGAATGTCAACCAATATAGTTTTGGGGGGTCAGTGCCTGCTTATGATATGTGTTGTGGTCCTAGACCTGAAAGATTTTGGTTTCGCTTGCTCCCCACCAATTTACCCAGATTTCCTAAGCCTAAGGGTGAGTATCCTAAGGTTGAGTATCCTAAGGGTGAGTATTCCTAAGGGTGAGACTTTCCTAAGGGTGAGTATCCCTTTACATAACATGGCTTATTAACATGTTTCCCTGGAAGCAGGAGTCTGAGCTGGCAATGGTTGTAGTTTAACTCTAAACAGTTGTTTCATTTCATCTGGAATACTCACTGCGGAACTCTGTTTTTGCCACCATTTTCTCCTAAATTTTTTCTCTCCTTTCTCTTGTCTTCTGTGGCTTCAGTCTAATCTGTAAAAGTGTTTTTTTGTATTGAGGATTTTTTTTTTTATTATTAATAGTGTCTTAACCTTTTTTTCAGCTAGCATACAAACTAGTCCCAACTCTGACATTAATGTTTTTATTTTCCCAACATCTGAGGCTACCCAATGGCCTTTGTTTCCTCTGTCAATTCTGGCTTGAAGATCACTTGAAATTTGATGAATTCTGGAATATAGGTAACCAGAAAAGAAATACTGTTTCAGAATGAGAGGGAAACGTAGAATATCAAATGGCTGTTTGTTGTCAGGAGGGTTTCTTAAAATTTGAGATACTTGTTACTCCGGCTCTTGCCTTTGAGTTTCATTGTTCCTGGAAAACAATCTAAATGACAAATGATTCCAGCAATAATTTCTCTATCACTCTGTGAGAAAGAGGTGAGAATTCTTCTTTCTTGGTGTGTGCAGAGTTGTTTTAAATAAGGTTTGAATAATGAATGAGATGTTTTCAATCTCAAATTTCATATGTTCGTTTGGATATGCAGAAATAAAAAAAATTTGAAATGATAAACTATTATATTTCTATATGTTGTTCATATTTAATATACTTTTTGATTTCCAGTTATATCACCAATGGCATAAAAATTCATGTGTTATTAAAACATTTGTCAGTCCTTATGGAACCTTTCATTCTCTAAGATTCTGAACACTTGTTTTATTTATTTATAACTAGAATTCAAGTCATTTATCAGGTAAGGAATTCTGAATTTAAATTACCTTAATTTCTTCCTAGTAAAAACTAGCAAACAAAATTTCATTAAGCAAATTATGTTAAAGACCTGAAGTTAAGCATAACAATTTTAGTTTTTTGGATTATTTTATCTCAACTCTGCAAGGCTGTTCTATGCAGACTGACGAACTGTGTTTTCTCTGGCATGAGAGACCATGAAAATTTTGTGCTATGTATGTAGGTCTCTCTTCAAATGGTTAATGCAGAAGAATCTTATTTGAACCTTGGTTTCTGAGGAAGAGGATAATAGTATTCCATTAGCCTTCTACATCATTGTGAAACATGAACATTATACTGGGATCTGGTTTTAAATTTACAGCAAAAAATTCCCAATAAAATAAGGTGATTATAATAATTCCTTACCTGCTAGTAGTATTAAAGTTCAGAGGATATTTTTCCAATTTTGTGATAGTTAAAATATTAAGGCAGGACAGTAAGAAAATTGAAGAGAAAATTATAAAGATCTACACCTTGTTCTACTGGCTTAACAGGTGATTATTCATGAATATTTAAATTTAACTTAAATCCTAGTCTTGTTTTCTTGATGATATTTTAATATCACAATTAAGATATGAAAACTTTAAGTATAAAATTAAAAGTATTTAATATTTCTTTTCTCTGAAAGTCCTTGGTACTGGCTGCCTTACTGGTAATAGAATATAGTGACCTATAATGAGAGGACATTTTTACTACAGTTAGCTTTTATTCTATACTCTACTCATTATCATTATTTATCACCAAGATGATCATACTTCAAGCTATTAATCCATAATAATAGCATAACAACAACAGAAATCAGAAGAAAGTTAAAACTACCTAGATTATGTACTAATAATCATATTTATGCCTTTATTTTATTTGCTGGTCCTTATCAAATTAAATACAAAGTTCTATGTATTTTAATTATGGAATAGATACTATATTGTACTCATTTTCTGTTCACAAAAGTAACTATTTTACATTGAGTGATACAGACTTTTAATTAATACTCTATGTTTTATCTAATATTCTAATACAGTGTCTGTTCTGTGGTTACAAATTCAGGTTACTTCTAATTTGTTATTTGCAATATTCTAATAATTATCTGGTAAATGTGTTATAAAAATAACAATTTCTTTCCAAAGACTTCCTTCTTTAGAAAATTCTCAGATCAAAAAATGCAGTGTGTTTAGAAGTATCTTCTTCCTTGCCTGGGTATAATAAGAAGACCGTTTCACATATTAAATTTGTTTTCATTAAAGAATAATTTATGTGCCATGTTAGTAAGTTGTGTTCTTTTGCAAACTCTTTGGTCATTTTTTACTCCCTCTTCCAACTTTCTGTAAATTCTACTGCCCAAGAAATCATCTAAGAAAAAATGCTGCATTCCTCTACATCAACTTTACCTCTTAAGGCCATTTTGAATTTATTTTGTTCCACATTTTCTTGTCATCCTAGTTAAATAATATTATTAAATAATATTATTAAATAATACCAGGTTTGGGACAGAGTCCTCCTGAGCACATTTGCCAATGTTCCTTTTCCCCAAAGTTCTTCCCTAAGTATAGTTTATGAATAATCTTTCAAAAAGCTGATAGTTGATGATAAAATTATATAAAATATCTATAGTTCTTTAATTCTTGAAGTATGTGCTATGGAAGGCATATTTTTAAACTTGATTACTCAGTATGTAGTTTCAAAAGTGGAGTTGAAAATTCAGTTCATGCATAAATAAAAAACATACTTTTCATGAATGGATACTTAAAAATATGTATCACTTTGTACACTCTGGATCCCTCTATTTCAAGGCCTTAGAAGCACAAGTTAGCTCTTGCTTTGACTATCAGTGTGAAGTCAATGTATGGCAAACACAGAACAATGACATCTGCACTAATCTCAAGTAAATTTTAGTATTTATACTGTAAGAGCTACCAAGGTAGTTTTTATTATATGATGTACATTATTATAGTTATGCATCACAATACTCCTATGAGATAGTCACTATTATATCCTCATTTCACAGATAATATAAATAATCTTAAAAAGATTTAAAACATTTGCCCACATTACATAGGAAGCAGTGGACCTGCAATTTGGACACAGATATATCTAACTTAGGGCATGTTCTCTTCAACACTATCATATACTGGTAGTGCAGTAACAAAATCAAAATTAGTGGTGAAATGTTTTGTCTAGATTCCTCTTCAAGACATACTGGAAAAGTTTGCATCAGACCAATACTCTCCTCAAGAACAATTCTAGAACCTAGATGGTATACTAAAATCATCTCCACTGAGCAGCTGCCAAAGCAGTTAGGGTTGAGAGGTTAGGGACAGACTGTGTGCTGAAGACAGAGCCCCACCCGGGTCGGAGCTCATGATCCCGAGGTTGCTACCTGAACCTAAACCAAGATTCCAGGCTTAACAGACTGCACCACTCAGGTGCTCCCTAGTCGACCAGTATTCTGAATGACACTTCTCCCTTCAGAATATTTCTCAGCTGTTGATCTGGGGTCTAGGAAGAGGATAGCCAGAGAAGTGCTGTTGGGGGTGACTGTAAAGCTTTGGGGACTCTCAAGAACAAAAGTGAGAGGTTGGGGCAACCAATCAATCCAGACATGAAGGACTATAATCCCTGAGAGAAAAAACAGAGCTGGAAAAACGTCATTTCCTGAGTGGTGCCCAGGAAAAGGTGAAGAAGCTGAGCAGGAAGGAGGTAAAAAACAACCCAAACTGAGGATTTTGTTAGTTCTTTCATTTTCATACTGCTGTTTATTTGGCAGTAGAGAATTATCATTTTTCCTCCCTCCTTTTCTTTCTTCCTTCCTCTTTTCCTCCCTCTTCTCCCTCCCTCCTTCCTTCTTTCTTTTCTTTTTCTTTTTCTTTTTTTCTTTTTCTTCCCTTCACTCCTCTTCCCTTCCCTTGCCCTTCCTTCCTCTCTCTCTCTCCCTTTCCCTTCCTTTCTTCCTTTCTCTTTTTTCTATCACATCGAACTATATTATCTATCATCTATCTCTTGTCTATATGCATCTACTAGTTAGAGATGAAGCTCACAAGTTCATGTTTCTCTTTCTACAACTAATCCATCACCATAGAATCTACTCTGGTCTCCTACATTTCCACTGCATAACTCCTGTATCCTCGATATATTTATTTACAGGCTTAATCTCAGAATATATTAAAAGTGGTTTTATAATTGTTCATCTATATCAGCATAAAATTCAATCCACTTCTAGAGTTCAAAATGTATTTACTGTTCTTTCATTCTACAATATAAAGTCAAAACACTGTGTTCAAAAGTTAATTAAATCAGTTGTACCCCTCCCCCTCAGTGTGATTATGCTACTCATTCAAACTGCATTCACTTGCTTATGTTTATATTCCACACTAGGCTTTTCCCCCACTCATGTCGATTTGATTTGATTTTTTTGAAAATTTTAAATATAAAAATACAAAAAAGTCAAAACTAAAGAAAAAGCATATTTATGTATCTATTCCCAATTTTCAATGCTTTCATCTGATTCCCACTCACTTCTTGAGATAACAAATTCAATGATCTTTCCTGCTTTCTTACACAAAAGGCAATCATATAAAGTCATTTGCACTTTGGTTTTTACTTTATAATAAATGTCAGAAATCATTTCTTATTTGTTCGTATAGATCAAATTCTCTTCCTCCCCTTCCACTCTCATTCTTTCACAGTGGCATAGCAATTCATTCTGTATGTTACCAACGTTTACTCAACCAAGCTTCAATTTATGAAAATTTACATGGTCACTAGTGTGTTACAGTTATTAGCAATGCTGCAATGAGTAACTTTGCTCATATGGAAAGCTTTGTATGTCCTTTTTCTCCAATTTTTTTCATTATAGTAAAATACATACAACATGACATTTACCATCACACTCAGTGGTATGAAATACATTCATATTGTTGCGCTATCACCACCATCCATCTCTACATTACTTTTATATTGTAAAACTGAAATTCTATATTTATTAAACTATAACTTCTCATTTCCCTCTTATCTCCAGCCCCTGGAAGCCCCTGTTCTGCTTTCTGCCTCTATGATTTTGACCACTGTAAGTACTCATGTAAGTGGAATCATATAGTACCTATCTTTGTATGATTGGCTTATTTTACTTAGCATGATGTCTTCAAAATCTGTTCATATTGTAGCATGTGTCAGAATTTCCTTCCTTTTTAAGGCTCATATTCCCTTGTAGGTATCTACCACATTTTCCTTATCCATTCATCAGTTGATGAACGAATCGCCAAGTATCTCTTAAAGACTTTGCTTTCAGTTCTTTTGGGTATATATCCAGAAGTGGAATTGCTGGATCACAGGGTAATTCTGTTTTTATTTTTTGAGGAAGATGCATATTGTTTTGCACAGTGGCTGCACCATTTTATATTTCCACCTATAGTGACCAGGGTTCCAATGCTTACATTCTTACCAACGTGTTATTTTCTGGTCTTTTGGAGTTCTGTTTTTCGTTTTTGTTTTTGCTTTTCTTTTTGTTTTTGTTATGAGCCATCCTCATGGGTATGAGGTGGAAATCTCATTATAGTTTTCTTCTGCATTTCTTAATCCTTAGTAGTGTTGAGCACCTTTTTATGTGCTCATTGGCTATTTGCATGCCTTTGGAGAAATGCCTGTTCAAGATCTTCACCCATTTTTGAATCATGTTGTTTATTTTCTTTTGGTGTCAAGTTTTAAGAGTTCTGTAGGAATTCTAGGTACTAATCCCTTAAGAGATACATGGCTTGCAAATATTTTCTCTCATTCTGTGTGTTGCCTTTTTACTCTGGCGATAGTGTCTTTTGAGAAGAGTTTACATTTTTTATGAAGTTGTATTTTCTTTCTCTTTTGTTCTCTCTGCCTCTGGGGTTGAATCTAGGAAATCTTTGCCAAGTCCAATGTTGTGAAGTTTGCCCTTTGTTTTCTACTAAGTGTTTTACAGTTTTAGCTCTTATATTTAGGTCTTTAATCTATTTTAATTTAATTTTTGTATATGGTATTAGGTAAGGGTGCAACTTCATTCTGCTCTATGTGAATACAAAGTTTTCCTAGCACCATTTGTTGGAAGGACTGTCCTTTCCCTACTAGACTTAGCACACTTGTCAAGTATTATGTTACCATATATGTCTGTTGCATGGTCTGTTCTATTCCACTGGTCTGTGTGTTTGTCTTTATGCCAGTATCATATTGATTGCTGTAGCCTTGTAAAAAGTTTTTAAATTAGGAAGTGTGAGTCCTCCAGATTTATTATTTTCAAGATTGCTTTGACTATTGGGAATTTCTTAATATTTCATATGAAATTTGAGATGGATTTTTCTATTTCTGTAAAAAACATCATTGGGATTTTAATGAGGATTGCACTGTATCTGTAGATTGCTTTGATTATGATTGATATCTTAACAATATGAAGTCTTCTATTCCACGAACATGGGATATATTTCCATTTATTTATGTCTTCTTTAATTTTTTGAGCAATGTTTTACAGTTTTAATTGTGCAAGTCTTATACCTCCTTCATCAAATTAATTTCTAAATGTTTTATTATATTTGATGTTATTATAAATGGAATTGTTTCTTTTTAACTTTCTGTTCAGATTGTTCATTGTTAGTGAATAGAAATGTTATTGATTTTTGTGTGTTGACTTTATATTTTGCTACTTTATTAAATTCATTTATTAGTTTGAACATTTTTTTTGGTGGAATATTTAAGGTTTTCTACATATGAGATCATATCACCTGCAAACAGAGATAATTTTATCTCTTTCTTTCCATTTTGGATGAATTTATTTTGTTTTCCTTGTGTAATTTCTCTGTTGAGACTTTCCAGTGCTATATTGAATAGAAACAGCAAAAAAAAACATTCTTGCCTTACTCCTGACCTTAGAAGAAAAGCTTTCAGTATTTTACCATTGAGTATGATGTTTACTGTGGATTTTATATATGTGGCTTCTATTATGTTGAGATAATTCCCTCTATTCCTATTTTACTGAGTTGTTGTTGTTTTTAATCATGAAACACTATTGAATTCTGTCAGATGTTTTTATGTAGCAATTGAGATTATCATGTGGATTTTTTTTCCTTCTTTCATTTTTTTTTAAAGAATGTATTTATTTATTTATTTGTTTTTTGTTTATATATTTGAGAGAGAAACAGAGTGAGAGCAGGGAGAAGAGCAGAGGGAAAGGAGCAAGTAGACTCCATGATGAGCATGGAACCTAATGTGGGGCTCAATTCTATGGCCTTGAGATCACAACTTGAGTCCAAATCAAGTGCTGGATGCTTAACCAATTGAGATGCCCAGGTACCTAATTTCTTTCATTCTGCTAATATGATGTCTTACCTTGATCGCTTTTCATGAACCATCATGAACCTCTTAATCTACTGCTGAATTCAGTTTGTTAATATCTTGTTAAGAACTTTTCTACCAATGTTCATAAGAGATATTTATGTGCCGTTTTGTTGTTGTTGTTGTTTGTTTTTTTCTTGTAGTCTCTTAATCTTTTTTTTTTTTTTTTTTTTTTTTTGGTATCAGAACCAAGTTGACCTCTAAGAATGAGTTAGAAAATATTTACTTCTTATTTATTTTTTGAAATTATTTATTCCAAATAAATTATTTTGAGAAAGGTTTGTGTTAATTCTTCTTTAAATGTTCAGTATAATTTGCCAGTGAAATCATAACGTTTGAGGCTTTGATTTGCCATAGGGTTTTTGGTTACTGATTTCATTTCCTTACTGATTATAGGTCTATTCAGATTTTATATTTCTTCATAATTTAGTCTTGGTATGTTTTACCTTTCTAGTAATTTATCTATTTTATCTAGAATATCCAATGTTTTTGGTGTACAATTGCTCATAATACTTTCTTAATATTCTTTTTTATTTCTGTAAAATTAATAGAAATAACCCCACTTTCAGTTCTGATTTTAATAATTTTCATCTTCTCTTTTTTCTTTGTCAATCTAGTTAAAGGTGTGTTTACTTTGTTGATCTTTTCAAAGAACAGACTTTTGTTTTTATTGATTTTTCTCTATTTTGGGGGGTGGGAGGGATTTGACAATAATGGCCGTGTTACTTCTTTATCTACATCTTTGAGATGAATAGCTGTGATCAGTGATTTGAGGACAGATTCCTGTTAGGATTCTATTTACCCTCCCTGGTTCTAACAAGCTGTGTGCAAGCTACCTCAATAATAAATGCACAATTGTCTGCCACAGGACTAGAGGAGTGGGGGATTAGCAGCCACTGACAACTGAAATTGATCAAAAAGAATCCAAGACTTTTACCTGGAGTTGTAAGCCTTTAGTAGTCTCAAGAGTTCCAAAAACAGTTATATCAGACAGATTCTGCCTGTTCAATTTTGGTCCAGATGAGGAAACAGATTCCTGGTGCTTTCTAAGCCACCATCCTCTGGAACCTCCTGTGCATTGTTGGCTTTTGTTTTTCTTGTTTTTTGTTTGTTTGTTTGTTTGTTTTACAAAGTCTGATGCCAGTACAAATCTCTTGTCCTTATAAATTTTTTAACTATTTTGTCTTGAATCCCTGATTCATTCATTCATTCATTCTTTCTTTCTTTGCTTCATTCTTTCTTTTTCCTTGATTTTTTTTAAAAGATTTTATTTATTTATTTGACAGACAGAGATCTCAAGTAGGCAGAGGAACAGGCAGAGAGAGAGGGGGAAGCAGGCTCCCCGCCGAGCAGAGAGCCCGATGTGGGGCTTAATCCCAAGGCCCTGGGATAATGACCTGAGCTGAAGGCAGAGGCTTTAACCTGCTGGGCCACTCAGGCACCCCTCCTTGATTTTTTTTTAATCTTTAAAGTTAAATAGGTCAATTTTATGAATGACCTATTCATAAAGGATGCTTTCAATCAATAGATTCAGATATTTCATCTTTCAGATATTTTATCTTTAAAATTTTTCTTGCATTATAATATTAAATATTAGTTTTTGGTCCCTTTGCTTTTCTGCCCTTCTTTGGGTATTTCAATTATACATTCATTAGATCTTCTTTGCCTGGCTTCTATTTCAGCTAATTTTTTAAGTTTCCATTTTATTTCTTTTTTTCATCTCATTTGCATTCACTCAGTTTTTTTTTCTTCTTTCTATAGTGCTTCTCATCAAAATTTTATTTCAATTTATTCTTCCTTGAAAGTGTGAATTTTGACATGATTTTATCCTTCTGTTTCATTTTTTTTTACTAAGTTCTGTTTCATTTCTTCCTATTTCTTTATATATATATATATATATATATATATTCACATATGTGTGTGTGTGTGTGTGTGTGTGTGTGTGTATACACACATATATATTCACATTTTATCTCACATCCTTAAGTAATTGTTTGAGGATAGTTAAACATTTTGGAATGTTGTGATATGTTTCTTCTGTTACATGGTTGTGTCTTTTTGGTGTTTGTTTTTTAAATGTTTTGATATTGGTTTGCTGCTCTCTTCTTGTAATCTTATAATAGCTTTGAGTCTATGCATTTAGTACAGAGTTTTGCACTATATGCAATTTTATTTCTAAAGCATCCTCATCTATCAGTAGCAAAGTGAAATTTTGTTAATAGTTTTCTTTTGAGATGATGTTATAGAGAGAAAAGTATATGTGATTTGATTTTTATTTGTTCTCTTATGACTTATAGATTTCTAAATTTCTATTTCTTTTTCTTCCTTCACTCTTTGCTCTGCACTTTTAAGTACAATTTCTGTAATCTGTGACTTGAATTACCAAGATACATACAGTATTTTTACACTTAGGATAGACTTTCTTTTTTTTTCTTTTTTTTTTTTAAGAATGGGTTATTAGATTAATCCTCAAGGCCTTTTTTCTCCAACAGTATGTTTCACTTCAGTAAAATGTTATCTCAGGAAAAGATCATCCTATTCACCTTTATCCCCAACTTAGAAAAAAAAAAATCTCATGTTCATAAATTCTGGTTTATTGTGGTCATAAGGTGTGATGCCACCTATAATGCTGTGTCAATAGATTCTTCTATGAGCTATCCTTTAGTATTAGTGATATATTTATTTAATGAGATATCATAGATTAAAATCTTCATATATATGTTCATCAGGGATTATCATATATAGAGTCTTTTTTGAGCTATCACTTAATGGTAGTGATGATATATTTATTTAATGAGACATCATAAATCAAAATTTTCATAGATATGATCATCAGGGATTATGTCCCTTAAACAGATATATTCCAATAACCAGATAATATAGGGAAGACTACCAAGTGTATTTTTCTTACCTTCTCAAATACAGGTGTGACCAAACTGATCTTTTTAAGTTTACTACATCATTTTGTTATTGGTGGATTATAAATAAATTTTTTTTCAAATTCTCCTGAATTTGTTATCTACAAAGAACTGTTTTTAAATAAAACATTGTCTTACCTTATGTTCAAGAAGCCTAAACCTGATAGGAACTTTTTTAAACAGTACGGGGGGGGAGGGGAAGCATATTGGAAAATACTAATTTTTTTTTCTCTTTCAGTACTAAGAAACATTTATTGCTATAAACTACATATTTTAAAAAATTTAACTTAGAAACTAGACCTGTAAAAAGTTTTTCAGAAGTTTGGCATTTTACTTTAAAGACATAAAAGCATGGAAATGCTAATGGAAATATTCTTTCTTAAAAATAAGAAACAAAGAAACAAAAGCTTAATTTTCTTGCAGGCTTAGTGTTTAGATGGCAGAAATGGAGAAAATATTATGTTGGGGATATTTTCACAGCTGGAAAAAATAACTAAAATTTAATTGTTTAATGCAATCGTTACTAAAAAAAAAAAAAAAAAAAAAAAGGAGAAAGAAAGAAAAAGCCTAAACATTTCATTACTTCCAAAAAAGAAAAGAATGTTCTTTAAATTATATTATATTGTGGGCTACCAAATGGTGTGA
The DNA here is from genome assembly GCF_011764305.1 of Mustela putorius furo. Taxonomy (NCBI): domain Eukaryota; kingdom Metazoa; phylum Chordata; class Mammalia; order Carnivora; family Mustelidae; genus Mustela; species Mustela putorius. The sequence continues at coordinate 6,873,096 of NW_025422022.1, read as the reverse complement.
ATTTGCAAGATTGAATCTCTTCTCTGCCATTCCTACTGCTATGATTTTGGTGAATGTTGAAGCACTTCTAACCTCAATTTCTCAGGCATGAAATAAGAATCCTACCTCTTCTGCCTCTCTGTGTAATCATCTCAAAAAGAATTATCTTTTCAGAGGAGGAGTCAAGATGGCAGAGAAGTAGCAAGCTGAGACTGCTTCAGCTAGCCGGAGATCAGCTAGATACCTTATCTAAAGATTGCAAACACCTGAAAATCCATCGGCAGATCGAAGAGAAGAAGAACAGCAATTCTGGAAACAGAAAAACAACCACTTTCTGAAAGGTAGGACCGGCGGAGAAGTGAATCCAAAGCGACGGGAAGATAGACCCCGGGGGGAGGGGCCGGCTCCCGGCAAGCGGCGGAGCAACCATGCACAAAATCAGGACTTTTAAAAGTCTGTTCCGCTGAGGGACATCGCTCCAGAGGCTAAACCGGGGCGAAGCCCACGCGGGGTCAGCGTGGCCTCAGGTCCCGCAGGGTCACAGAAGGATCGGGGGTGTCTGAGTGTCGCAGAGCTTGCGGGTATTGGAACAGGAAAGCCGGCTACAGAGACAGAGCCGACAGTAAGCTCGCAGCTCCGTGTTACCTTGAACTGGTCGCAGGCTCGGTGAGCTCGGAGCGCGGCCGGAGGTCAGGCAGACGGGAGTAACTGGGCGCGGTTCTCTGAGCGCGCACTGAGGAGTGTGGCCCTGGGCTCTCGGCTCCTCCGGGCCGGAGACCAGGAGGCCGCCATTTGTATTCCCGTCCTCTGGAACTCTACGGAAAGCGCTCAGGGAACAAAAGCTCCTGAAAGCAAACCCGAGCGGATTACTCACCCCTGCCCCGGGTAAGGGCGGTGTAATTCCGCCTGGGGCAAAGACACTTGAGAATCACTACAACAGGCCCCTCCCCCAGAAGATCAACAAGAAATCCGGCGGAGACCAAGTTCACCTACCAAGGAGTGCGGTTTCAATACCAAGGAGAGCAGCAGAATTCCAGAGGAGGAGAAAGCCAAGCACGGAACTCATGGCTTTTTTCCTGTGATTTTTTTTAGTCTTGCAGTTAATTTAATTTTTTCTTTTTCATTTTTTTTTTTTCTCGCCTTCGGGTAAAATTTTTTTTAACTGTTACCTTTTTCTTTTTTAACGATTTTATACTAGTTTATCTAATATATATATTTTTTCTTTTTTACATTTTTCTTAGGTGTATTCTTTTTTTAAAAATTCTTTTCTTTTCTTTTTTTTTCCTTTTCTTTTTTTTTTTTTTTTTCTTTCTTCCTTTTTGAACCTCTTTTTATCCCCTTTCTCCCCACTCACGATTTTGGATCTCTTCTAATTTGGTTAAAGCATATTTTCCTGGGGTTGTTGCCACCCTTTTAGTATTTTACTTGCCCCTTCATATACTCTTATCTGGACAAAATGACAAGACGGAAAAATTCAACACAAAAAAAAGAACAAGAGGCAGTACCGAAGGCTAGGGACCTAATCAATACAGACATCGGTAATATGTCAGATCTAGAGTTCAGAATGACAATTCTCAAGGTTCTAGCCAGGCTCGAAAAAGGCATGGAAGATATTAGAGAAACCCTCTCGAGAGATATAAAAGCCCTTTCTGGAGAAATAAAAGAACTAAAATCTAACCAAGGTGAAATCAAAAAAGCTATTAATGAGGTGCAATCAAAAATGGAGGCTCTCACTGCTAGGATAAATGAGGCAGAAGAAAGAATTAGTGATATAGAAGACCAAATGACAGAGAATAAAGAAGCTGAGCAAAAGAGGGACAAACAGCTACTGGACCACGAGGGGAGAATTCGAGAGATAAGTGACACCATAAGATGAAACAATATTAGAATAATTGGGATTCCAGAAGAAGAAGAAAGTGAGAGGGGAGCAGAAGGTATACTGGAGAGAATTATTGGGGAGAATTTCCCCAATATGGCAAAGGGAACGAGCATCAAAATTCAGGAGGTTCAGAGAACACCCCTCAAAACCAATAAGAATAGGCCCACACCCCGTCACCTAATAGTAAAATTTACAAGTCTCAATGACAAAGAGAAAATCCTGAAAGCAGCCCGGGAAAAGAAGTCTGTAACATACAATGGTAAAAATATTAGATTGGCAGCTGACTTATCCACAGAGACCTGGCAGGCCAGAAAGAGCTGGCATGATATTTTCAGAGCACTAAACGAGAAAAACATGCAGCCAAGAATACTATATCCAGCTAGGCTATCACTGAAAATAGAAGGAGAGATTAAAAGCTTCCAGGACAAACAACAACTGAAAGAATTTGTAAACACCAAACCAGCTCTACAGGAAATATTGAAAGGGGTCCTCTAAGCAAAGAGAGAGCCTACAAGTGGTAGATCAGAAAGGAACAGAGACCATATACAGTAACAGTCACCTTACAGGCAATACAATGGCACTAAATTCATATCTCTCAATAGTTACCCTGAATGTGAATGGGCTAAATGCCCCTGTCAAAAGACACAGGGTATCAGAATGGATAAAAAAACAAAACCCATCTATATGTTGCCTCCATGAAACACATTTTAAGCCCGAAGACACCTCCAGATTTAAAGTGAGGGGTGGAAAAGAATTTACCATGCTAATGGACATCAGAAGAAAGCAGGAGTGGCAATCCTTATATCAGATCAATTAGATTTTAAGCCAAAGACTATGATAAGAGATGAGGAAGGACACTATATCATACTCAAAGGGTCTGTCCGACAAGAAGATTTAACAATTTTAAATATCTATGCCCCCAATGTGGGAGCAGCCAACTATATAAACCAATTAATAACAAAATCAAAGAAACACATCAACAATAATACAATAATAGTAGGGGACTTTAACACTCCCCTCACTGAAATGGACAGGTCATCCACGCAAATGATCAGCAAGGATATAAAGGCCTTAAACGACACACTGGACCAGATGGACATCACAGATATATTCAGAATATTTCATCCCAAAGCAACAGAATACACATTCTTCTCTAGTGCACATGGAACATTCTCCAGAATAGATCACATCCTCGGTCCTAAATCAGGACTCAACCGGTATCAAAAGATTGGGATCATTCCCTGCATATTTTCAGACCACAATGCTCTAAAGCTAGAACTCAACCACAAAAGGAAGTTTGGAAAGAACCCAAATACATGGAGACTAAACAGTATCCTTCTAAAGAATGAATGGGTCAACCGGGAAATTAAAGAATTGAAAAAAATCATGGAAACAAATGATAATGAAAATACAACGGTTCAAAATCTGTGGGACACAACAAAGGCAGTCCTGAGAGGAAAATATATAGCGGTACAAGCCTTTCTCAAGAAACAAAGAAAGGTCTCAGGTACACAACCTAACCCTACACCTAAAGGAGCTGGAGAAAGAACAAGAAAGAAACCCTAAGCCCAGCAGGAGAAGAGAAATCATAAAGATCAGAGCAGAAATCAATGAAATAGAAACCAAAAAAACAATAGAACAAATCAACGAAACTAGGAGCTGGTTCTTTGAAAGAATTAATAAAATTGATAAACCCCTGGCCCGACTTATCAAAAAGAAAAGAGAAAGGACCCAAATTAATAAAATCATGAATGAAAGAGGAGAGATCACAACTAACACCAAAGAAATACAAACTATTCTAAGAACATACTATGAGCAACTCTACGCCAATAAATTTGACAATCTGGAAGAAATGGATGCATTCCTAGAAACATATAAACTACCACAACTGAACCAGGAAGAAATAGAAAGCCTGAACAGACCCATAACCAGTAAGGAGATTGAAACAGTCATTAAAAATCTCCAAACAAACAAAAGCCCAGGGCCAGACGGCTTCCCGGGGGAATTCTACCAAACATTTAAAGAAGAACTAATTCCTATTCTCCTGAAACTGTTCCAAAAAATAGAAATGGAAGGAAAACTTCCCAACTCATTTTATGAGGCCAGCATCACCTTGATCCCAAAACCAGACAAGGATCCCACCAAAAAAGAGAGCTATAGACCGATATCCTTGATGAACACAGATGCGAAAATACTCAACAAAATACTAGCCAATAGGATTCAACAGTACATTAAAAGGATTATTCACCACGACCAAGTGGGATTTATTCCAGGGCTGCAAGGTTGGTTCAACATCCGCAAATCAGTCAATGTGATACAACACATCAATAAAAGAAAGAACAAGAACCATATGATACTCTCAATAGATGCTGAAAAAGCATTTGACAAAGTACAACATCCCTTCCTGATCAAAACTCTTCAAAGTGTAGGGATAGAGGGCACATACCTCAATATCATCAAAGCCATCTATGAAAAACCCACCACAAATATCATTCTCAATGGAGAAAAACTGAAAGCTTTTCCGCTAAGGTCAGGAACACGGCAGGGATGTCCATTATCACCACTGCTATTCAACATAGTACTAGAGGTCCTAGCCTCAGCAATCAGACAACAAAAGGAAATTAAAGGCATCCAAATCGGCAAAGAAGAAGTCATATTATCATTCTTCACAGATGATATGATACTATATGTGGAAAATCCAAAAGACTCCACTCCAAAACTGCTAGAACTTATACAGGAATTCAGTAAAGTGTCAGGATATAAAATCAATGCACAGAAATCAGTTGCATTTCTCTACACCAACAGCAAGACAGAAGAAAGAGAAATTAAGGAGTCAATCTCATTTACAATTGCACCCCAAACCATAAGATACCTAGGAATAAACCTAACCAAAGAGACACAGAATCTATACTCAGAAAACTATAAAGTACTCATGAAAGAAATTGAGGAAGACACAAAGAAATGGAAAAATGTTCCATGCTCCTGGATTGGAAGAATAAATATTGTGAAAATGTCTATGCTACCTAAAGCAATCTACACATTTAATGCAATTCCTATCAAAGTACCATCCATCTTTTTCAAAGAAATGGAACAAATAATTCTAAAATTTATATGGAACCAGAAAAGACCTCGAATAGCCAAAGGGATATTGAAAAAGAAAGCCAACGTTGGTGGCATCACAATTCCGGACTTCAGGCTCTATTACAAAGCTGTCATCATCAAGACAGCATGGTACTGGCACAAAAACAGACACATAGATCAATGGAACAGAATAGAGAGCCCAGAAATAGACCCTCAAATCTATGGTCAACTAATCTTCGACAAAGCAGGAAAGAATGTCCAATGGAAAAAAGACAGCCTTTTCAATAAATGGTGCTGGGAAAATTGGACAGCCACATGCATAAAATGAAATTGGACCATTTCCTTACACCACACACAAAAATAGACTCAAAATGGATGAAGGACCTCAATGTGAGAAAGGAATCCATCAAAATCCTTGAGGAGAACACAGGCAGCAACCTCTTCGACCTCTGCCGCAGCAACATCTTCCTAGGAACAACGCAAAAGGCAAGGGAAGCAAGGGAAAAAATGAACTACTGGGATTTCATCAAGATCAAAAGCTTTTGCACAGCAAAGGAAACAATTAACAAAATCAAAAGACAACTGACAGAATGGGAGAAGATATTTGCAAACGACATATCAGATAAAGGACTAGTGTCCAGAATCTATAAAGAACTTAGCAAACTCAACACCCAAAGAACAAATAATCCAATCAAGAAATGGGCAGAGGACATGAACAGACATTTCTGCAAAGAAGACATCCAGATGGCTAACAGACACATGAAAAAGTGCTCCATATCACTCGGCATCAGGGAAATACAAATCAAAACCACAATGAGATATCACCTCACACCAGTCAGAATGGCTAAAATCAACAAGTCAGGAAATGACAGATGCTGGCGAGGATGTGGAGAAAGGGGAACCCTCCTACACTGTTGGTGGGAATGCAAGCTGGTGCAGCCACTCTGGAAAACAGCATGGAGGTTCCTCAAAATGTTGAAAATAGAACTGCCCTATGACCCAGCAATTGCACTATTGGGTATTTACCCTAAAGATACAAATGTAGTGATCCAAAGGGGCACATGCACCCGAATGTTTATAGCAGCAATGTCCACAATAGCCAAACTATGGAAAGAACCTAGATGTCCATCAACAGATGAATGGATCAAGAATATGTGGTATATATACACAATGGAATACTATGCAGCCATCAAAAGAAATGAAATCTTGCCATTTGCAACAACGTGGATGGAACTAGAGCGTATCATGCTTAGCGAAATAAGTCAAGCAGAGAAAGACAACTATCATATGATCTCCCTGATATGAGGAAGTGGTGATACAACATGGAGGCTTAAGTGGGTAGAAGAAGAATAAATGAAACAAGATGGGATTGGGAGGGAGACAAACCATAAGTGACTCTTAATCTCACAAAACAAACTGAGGGTTGCCGGGGGGAGGGGGTTTGGGAGAAGGGGGTGGGATTATGGACATTGGGGAGGGTATGTGATTTGGTGAGTGCTGTGAAGTGTGTAAACCTGGTGATTCACAGACCTGTACCCCTGGGGATAAAAATATATGTTTATCAAAAATAAAAAATTAAAAAAAAAAAGAATTATCTTTTCAATGAAAACCAGAGGTACACCACTCAGTGGCCTCTCTCACTAAAATGCTCACTTTTATTCAGTCACACCATTGCTAATATGTAATCCTTAGATTCTAAATGGTCCTTACAGTCCCAAAATTGCTTCTCCAGAAACCGTTCTCAACCAAGGCAGCATTTACAGATAGAAATGTATACACTGGGGCACCTGGGTGTCTCAGTGGGTTAAAGTCTCTGTCTTCGGCCCAGGTCATGATCTCAGTGTACTGGGATCAAGCCCCACATCGGGCTCTCTGCTCAGCAGGGAGTCTGCTTCTCTTCCTCTCTCTCTGCCTGCCTCTTTGCCTGCTTGTGATCTCGGTCTGTCAAATAAATAAATAAAAATCTTAAAAAAAGAAAGAAAGAAATGTATACACCAACACTCCCCTTTCTGAATGCACTGTAGACATTACTAAATGATAACAAGTGGTTTTTGTTTTGTTTTCCCTAAGCTCAGATACAGGTCCTTGTCTCAATTCCCAGTTCCTGGCAACACAAATGGGTGTAACCGTTTTCCAGCCCAACCCAAACCATAGTGCTGGAACTTCCCATCTCATTCTACGTCTAAGTCTCCAAAAGATGTGTGCCTTCTCTACCATTTTGTCCAGAGGAGGGATGGTGGAAATGAGTAGGAAAAGCTTAATGGTCCTAAACCATTAAGAAGAGTATCTTAACAAGGCAGTTCTAAAGGACTACAATAAAGTGTTGGAGCATAAGGAAATTATCCAACACCAATAAAAGATAAGCAAATGGTTATAGATGCTGATGTGGCTTCCTCACATAGTCTACATCACTGAACTCAAATGGTGAAGGGTGATCTTGAGGATTCCTTAACTGCCAACCAGACTCAGTGGTTGGTTATCTCTATATTCTGACATCTCACATCTGCTCCCAAGCTGAGAAGCCCTTTTCTCTTGGATCCCAACCTTTTGAATTAACGTTTATATACTTTTCTCTAGTAGTTGGTGGGAGGAATGACAGGCAACATTTTTCTTAATTCTTCTTTTAATTTTTATAGCAACAACAATGATATCCTTTTTATATTCTCAAGTTTTAGAAGTAAAAGAAATGCTGATCTTTGACTTTTTTTTTATTTGTGCTATAAAAATAGAAATTTCTATTCAAACATGCTCAATGTTCTAAAAAAGTAAAAATTGACCTTAAGGAGTATGGAACAAGATGTGTGTGTGTGTGTGTGTGTGTGTGTGTGTGTGTACATAGAGAGAGAGAGAGAATAAGAGAGAAGGAAGAGGAGGGAAAAAGATTTCTCTTACAATTAATAGAAATTAACTACCAAATGAACCATATTCCTGGTCTGTAGAATTAATACTTAATTTTTATAGAAGTGTATCTTATTTGACTTCAATATCTTTTCTTGAAATTTCTCAGAACTTGCCTCTTTTGAAATACTCTTCTCACAGTCTTATATGTCTGGTGAATTCATGTTCACCCTCAAATCCTGAAGTTATATATAACATCATGTCTCTGAAATCTTGATTCTGCCAGATTTTATTATATCTTCTTTAGTGTCTCTCTATAACTTGTATCCACATCTATGCATTATTTGTGTTAATATAATTAAATGCTAATTACTTGCTTGCTTGTTTATCTCCTCTACTTGTCTGTGGGTCTTTAACAGTGCATTCGTTTTTTATTCTTCAGTGCTTTGCAAGGTGCCTGGCACACTGTAAATATTCAGTGTTTGTTTAACGTTCAAGGTACATTAAATGTTAAATGAATCTTTTGAACATTTTTTAGTTATATAACTTTTTAAAAATAGAATTTTTTGATTTATTGTATTAAAACTTCACTTTTTTAGAGTAGTTTAAAGCTTACAGCAAATCAAGGGGAAGTTCTAGAGATTTCCCATATAGTCTCATCTCCATGCATGCACAGCCTCCTCATTTGTCAGCATTCCCCACCTAAGTGGCCCATTTGTCACAACTGATGAACTTACACTGATACATCTTAATCACCCAATGCCCAAAGTATACATTAGGAATTACTCTTGGTATTGTATATTTCTATATATAGATAATATATAATGGCATGTATCCATCACTGTAGTACCGTACAGAGTATTTTCAGTGCCCTAAAAATACTTTGTGCTTCACCTATTCATCCGTCCTCCCTCCCAACCCCAAAACTACAGGTCTTTTTACCTTCTTTAGAGTTTGACCTCTCCAGAATGTCATCTTGTGGAAATCATAGGCAACATAGCCTTTTTAGATTGACTTTTTTCTCTTAATAATATGCATTTAAGTATCTTCCATGCCTTTTTAATCACTTAATTTCCATACAATTGCATACAAAAAATAGATTCTTCAGCTATTTAAATCTACTGTTTGAATCATGGAGCTAAAAGGTGGTTAAACTGGGATTTATGCCTAGATTGACTCTAACACATGCCAGGTTTCAATCATCTTTCTCTTCTATCTTGTTTCTTCCCTATGTTATTTTTATTTATGTCCAGTATTTTCTTTATATTTAATGTTTAGGTGTAGAATTTTCAAGTGGCCTTATATAGATATGTGGAATTTTAAGAAAGACCATTTTTATATTTCATAGACTATTCAATAATCTATAAGACATATGAGGGTAGGTAGGATTTGTCCTTCTTCTCCTCTTTGGTAAGGAATTTGTTGTCTAGCATGAAATATGGCATATAATTAACTCTTTAATACATTTTTTTCAATAAATGAATAATCAAATGAACAGATGGATGGACATGATTTGTAGGGAGCATGAATGTCACTTTCATGTATACCTGATGCCTATTAGTTGGGAAGATTAAAGCTAAACATTTGTAATGCTACTTTCATTCATGTCTTCTAACTGTTATCATCAGACATATTATCATGGGTCCAGATTTTCATTTTTTTAATACATAAAATAAGGAAAAGGGTGTGTCACACCCTTCCTAAAAGAAGCATGTCATCCTTCAAGAATAAAAACAAAACATTTGAAGAGTCAGTGGTCCGAACTTTGATGAACAGAAAGTAGGATTTAGCAACAATGACAATAGCTGCCATGTATTAAACACTTGTGCTAATGAAAAGATAGCCTTTGAAAATGCTTTTGTTATTCATATTTAGATAAGAGGACCAGAGCAGTTTAACAACTTGCTCAAGTCACAGAATGGATAAGGGAACTAATCAGGATCAGAATGGAGATCCATTTGACTATTTCCTTATGGAGTGCAAGTTAGCAGGAATTTTACAGTACACCATGCAAACTGATGAATAATTCTAAAATATTAAACAGGTTTCTTTACTGCTGGACTTCTTGGCAACTTTGACATGCTAAAATGTGTTGTACATTTCCATTAGGAAGATAATGCATTATCTTTATATATTTATTTTTTGACCAAGGTTATGAGGAATGTTTATGTTTAGCCCAGAAAGCTGACCTAAAACCTGCATAGCTCGGATAAGGATCAAATATGTGCTGGTTGCTACCTTCTGAAAGGGTCTCATGACTGCCTGTATGTCTCACCAATAGTTTATATCAAACTGAATGATAAGCACCAGAGAAATCTTGCAAAAGTAGTTTTATAAGTAGAAATTTGAAGAAGTCATATATGGTCTATTACTCCCTGCATGTCCCCTCCCGCTTGAGCACTAAGCATAGAAGTACTACCTTCCTGCAGCAAAAGTGCAGCTCTTTCTGCCCATAGATCCTGTTCTCCTGCTACTTAAATAAACTTACCAAGTTTCATCGTACAACATCTCAATAATTCTTTCTTGGCCATTGCACTCAATGACCCCACAATCATGAATGCAATTTTCACTCCAAGAAGCAACCAGCTGCTTGTAGACCTGAGCTTGACCATGATACCAGAGTATAGGCCCAACTGAACTTGATTCTGCTGCTAAGTGTGAATGGAATATTCTACTTAAGAAACTCAATTTAAGCCAGTGTATAGTATCAGAGTTCTTAGAAAAATAAATTATTTCTATTTAGTAAGTTTATAGTTAGCCTTTTAGGACACTAGGTAAATTACATTAACTTAGCCACATTTTATAAAATGCTCTAGAGTGCATGAAGCTCAATATTATTTAATTTTGTCTTCACCAAAACCTGTAAGGTCAGAATTAATTTATCCTCATTTGACAGATGAGACAACTGGGTCCTAAAGATCACCTCTAAACCTTCTGGGTTTCTCTTGGTTTCACATAGACAGTGAATAGCAAAGTGCTAACTCAAGTACAAGTGTTCAAGGTGTAGTACTTCCAGATGATCATATCGGCTCTCTTCTCTCAAGCCACACACTTTCCACCTTCTGGAATAGCTAGAAAGCATGCCTGAGGTTTTCTTCCAATTCAAGGAAGAAACCAGAGCAACTTTCTCTTGGTATCTTATCTTTTCTCTTCAAACTCTGCCCATCCTATTTTTTCCTCTTTTTTTCATTTCTTCTCTCTCCTTTTACTTTTATTTAGTTTTGCATATTTTCTAAAACCCATAGATAAGCTCAAATTACAGTATTGTCTGATCACGTGTCACCGGCTTTCCTTTTGTCAACACTGGAGCTACTAGCCCATGGAATTTTCATGACATGGCTGAAGAAAGTTTCTTTCAGTGTTTGAGAGATGTTTGGTTTTTCTTTCTCACAGGTTGCCTGTTAAATTTGTACTGTACATTTATCAGGGATGCTCTAAATGGTACTAAAGCTGACAGAGAACAAGCAGGGGCTGATAGCTTCACTCCAGTTACAGCTGATTAAAGGCTGCAGAGGCCTGAGGGCCCAGTTTCTGAAAGAGGACCACTAAAACTCAGCTGAACAATTCCAGTCTGTGCAATTCCAGTCTCTGGCTACGGTGGAAATGTCAGGATCTTGCACTGGTATAAAGACTTGTGCAGAATGAAAGCTAGTACTTTAATAGCATTTACTACAAGAGAAATGCAAAGTTTGATTGGGAAATAAAATAAATGCACATCCCATGGTGCCCGAATGCAGGTGTGCTGTGTACACAACACAAAGACTGCATATAAACGTGCAGACATGCCGACATTTCTAATGATGCCCCTTAATGATTATTACCAACTATTATGATCCTGAGTAATTGGTGCACATGTATACATAATAATAATAGACTTTATATTTGCATAGCACCTTTAAATCCCCAAAACGTTCTCACATCTGTTATCTCACATGATCTTACACAATAATTGCTCAAGCTAAGGAGAGAAATCAGTACCCCTGTCTTACAGTTGAGAATATCAGAATACCTCAAGTTTAGGTGGTGAGTCTAAGAGCAACTGCATGGCAAAGCTGACATTTAGTCATTTCAACTTCTTTCTCTTGATCCTGCTGTAAATCTAGTGCCTCTATATTTAATAATTGTAGATGTAGGTCATTTTCTGAAAACTTCATCTGTTCTACAGATGCTACTTTGCGTATTGCGTATATTGTGTATGTCAAACAAATTCTCTGTTTATGTGCAGATGACTTTCTAAGAACCCAAGTTCTTTGAGAGCAGGGACTATGTTCCTATTTACCTTTATATTCTCACTTGGTACAAACACATTTAATAACTACCTGTTGAATTGAACTAAATGAAGGATTTCTTAAAAAGAAGGTAATAATATCAAACACAACTTTCCAAACTGAGATTAAATAACCTAAATGAACTGACAAGTTATGTGACTCTAAAACCAGAGGACATCATTAAGGAAATGGTAACACAACATATGGAATGGTAGAAAATATTTTCAAATCTATATTTGATATTTTAGTATCCAGAATCTACAATAGATTCCTAAAACCCATCCACAAAAAGCCAAAAAATATGAAATGGGCAAAAGACTTGAATTGATATTGCTCCAAAGACATATAAATGGCCATAAGCATATGAAAAGAGGTTTGTCAATAGGGAAATGCTAATCGGAACCACAATAAAATATTACTTCACACATACTAGGATCGTTATAGTAAGAAAGAGAGAGAGAGAGAGTGGAAAGAGAAAGGAAAGAAAAGAAAAAACAATGTTTGTGAGGATGTGGACAAATTAGAACCCTCTTGTATTGCTGATTGGATTATATTTTTCCCTACAATAAAAAAAAAAAATGAGGGAAATGTTTTCATACCTGTGATCTCCCAATGGATCTGAAACTGTTAAAAACAATTAAGGGAAACAAACAAACAAACAAAATAAATTTAAACTGTTCTTATAAGTTCATCATATTTAACTCTTTATCCTATTTATTGATTTATTTCCCCCAAAAGGGGATAAAGAGGTATGTTTGGATGATAAAAGATTTAGAGGGAAAAAATGAAAGATAACCTTTATAAGAGTTTTTATGGTTAAAAACATGTTTCAAACACAGCTATTCATGCTCATGGAGTACGCATCCATATTTTTTTATAAAAAATGATGCAAAATAATAAGAATTAGAATTTGCAGTAGAAGATATTATGGAAACAAAGTTTTTAATTTTCTTAAGTAAGGTTAAAATTCACAAAATCAAATTATTACAGTAAGAGAGCTAAACAACACAAATCACTTAAACATTTTGAGCATTTATTAAAAATTTTTATATACCTCACTTCTATCTTTAGAGTGAATTTCCCACTTTTCTACTATAGAACTTTCTCAGGTAAAGCACAGTATGTCTATGTAGTTAAACAGTGGACCTGTTTATGATAGGTATTTAAATGTTACTCTCTTTATAAGTTCCTTTATTTGGAGTGATACACTTATTCTATCACATCCATAACTTACTTGTTAAAACACTCAATTTAGTTAATCCAATGGGAGCAATCAGGCAAATGTAATTTCATGACACCAAATTGATTAATTTAATTCTAAATTTTAAATCAATTCCTTTATGCAGTTTAAGAAATCATTTTACTAAAAAGCCTTTAATTTTGGATACGTAGTTCATTCAACATTTATATTATTCTAGTAATCAGTTGTGTTTCTGGTTCTCTGTGTAATGTTGCCATTACATAAATTCCTCCATATAAAGAGATTTCTAGTGATTGTGGGATATTTTGTCACACTTCTTTTTGTTTTCTTTTCAGGGATTCTGGACAGATTTTTCTGTAGCAATTAATATGAGCCAAGATTTTAAATTTTCAACTATTTTGCTTCTTCAATTGATGGTTATTTTGAAATACTAAGGTAACTTGTGATTGCATTTATACACTAAAAGGATTACGTAATAGTGGAAATGTAGTTTGTGTAGCTTCTCTCAGGCTTGTTTTTTTTTTTTTTTTTAAGATTTTTATTTATTTATTTGACAGAGGGAGAGAGATCACAAGTTAGCAGAGAGGCAGCCAGAGAGAGAGGTGGAAGCAGGCTCCTGGCTGAGCAGAGAGCCCAATGTGGGGCTTGATCCCAGGACCCTGAGATCATGACCTGAACTATAGGCAGAGGCTTAACCCACTGAGCCACCCAGATGCCCCTTTCAGGCTTATTTTATTTGGGATGCGCCACTTGACCATGTTCTTCTGAAATGTTCATAATTTCCAAATATTCATGCAAGGGTGTGGACATTTTTTTCTAAAATCATGGAGTTTTTCTTTTCTTTTCTCTTTTTAATTATTTTAACTAGGAGCTTTTCATTAAACTGTCCCACTACATTTTCCCCTTTAAATCTCAGCCTTCATTTATTAGCACCTAAGGCGTGATTCTCAAAAATGCCGATAAAAACTCCACACATAATTCTTAGAAGATCCTAGTTGAACACAGCCCTTATAAAACATATTTGAAAAAATAAATTATTGCTCATGGTTTAAGAATAACATCAACTGTAACTATAATATGTCAAAGAAAAAGAAGCTGAGATTTTCCTTTTTATTTAATTTTGAACTTATTACAAAATGTATTTAAATTGTTTTATTATTTGGGTTTTAGTAATAAACCTGAAGAAAGTGTGACTAGGACATTTTAATATACATACTAAGGAATTATATTTCAAAGTGCAATTTATTTTATCTATTTTCTAAGGTTTTATTTACTTATTTGACAGAGTGCTCAGAAGTAGGCAGAAAGGCAGGCAGAGAAAGAGAGAGAGAGAGAGAGAGAGAGGAGGAAGCAGGCTCTCCACCAAGCGGAGAGCCCGGTGTGGGACCTAATCCCAGTACCCTGAGATCATTAACTGAGCTGAAGGCAGAGGCTTAACCCACTGAGTCACCCAGGTACCCTCAAAGTGCGATTTATTAAAGAAAAAATGCAATTTACTAAAGAAATTCACTAAGATTTAAAAAACATTTTGGGGATAATCTGTCTAAGCTTTTCTCTTGGAATTTAAACATCTATGCTTGCATATTATAGATAGGCATTTTTATGGAGCTGGGATCATATGGTACTACATAAATTGCTTTGAGATAATGCTTTTCCCACTGTATAATTTATTATTTATGTATTTACTGTTAATAAATAGATTTAGAAAACAGGGCTCTCATATTATTATTATTATTATTATTATTATTATTATTACTTGAAATCTTCTTTTCACCACTGAAAAGTAGATCTCACAATCCCTTCATCAGAGGCAGATATGTGTTGGAGAGGACATTCCAGCAGCCACAGGACTCACCTGGGAACACAACCCTGTGTCTCTTCCTTTAAGCAACTGAGCGATGACAGGGCTAGCACGTGGATGGCCCAATCCCGAAGGAGTTGGTGAGGGACTGTATCTGCAAAACCAAGTCCCATGTCCTCTGTCCGTACAGACGTAATCTTAGAAAAATTTCTTCAACATATAACAAAATCCATAGCTACTTTACTACAGACTGTAATTATTACAGTTTTAAAAAATCAATTTCCTGGGGCACCTTGGAGGCTCAATCAGTTAAGGGTTTGACTCTTGATTTAGGCTCAGGTCATGATCTCAGGGTTATGAGACTGAACCCCCTGTTGGGCCCTATACTGGGTGTGGAACCTGCTTAAGATTTTCTCTGCCCCTCCACCCTGCTGCATGTGTGCACACACTCTTATTCTCTCTAAAAAAAAAAAGAAAAAAAAAAAAGAAAAGAAAAAAAAAATCACGGTTTCCTTAAAGAGCAAAAAATCTCAAAGCACTTGTTCAGTTATTCCATTTCCCTTAACTTTAATTCATTTGTTCACTCACTTGTTCAATTAATATTTGTCAGGTGCCAGATTTTGTACTGGATTCTGTTTTAGGTATTTGTTTAAGCAAACAGGAAGAGGATGTCTACTATGATCTCATGATCTAGTGGGGCATAGGCTAGGAAATACTAGGAATGTGGACTTTAGTGTTTACAAATTGCTTTAGGAAGTCAAAGAATTGATTCCTCCTGAAGAATCATGGCAAGTTTCCTCACAGAAGTGATATTTAAGATGTGCCTTATCAAGCTCAATAGGGTTTTGATCAGAAGAGATGGAAGAGAAGTGCATTCTGGGTAGAGGGCCTGAAATAGACAAAGGTCTTGAGAAGTGAAAGCACATAGAGCATTTTGTGAACATAAAAAAACAAAACAAAACAAAACAAAAAACTGATATGGTAAGAGCACAGAAAAATACAAAGGTAAGGAGGAGATACCATTCCAGAAATCTAGTGCAGGTACAGTTCAAAAAGAGATTGTGTAGGTTTACAAATACAGCTAAATCTTGAGCATTTTCCCTTAAGCTCCTTTTCCTCATTATATATTCTTGCACAAACTAGAAAGCCTAAGGAACACTCATATTCACCCAAAGTAAGCTGTTACATATCCACAGAAGCAAGTTCTAGGAGCCTGTAACATTTTTTCTTAAGACACAAAATGTTTTCTCTTTCTTCCTCTTAGGTCAAATCCTACTCTGCCAAAACTGAGTCCCAGCCTTCTGTAGAGCTGTATGGAAGGGCGCAAAGCAGAAGATAGTGAACAAAAAATGATTAGCCTGAGATTAAAGCAAATCCCTACGGGAAGAGGATGGGGACAAGGAAAAGAACATTAGCACATAAGATAAAGAGATCCAGAATCTAGACCAAACTGTGCAAACATCTGGTCACAGATCTGCGGAATTTGCTTCACTTTTCGGAAATTGATTTTTCTCTTCTGAACCAAAAGAATTGTTGACTTGTTAATCTTAGCTGTCCTTCTAGATGCAACATTCTAGGGCTGCAAGATTTGTGATTATGAAAAGAACACTGAAAATCAGGAAAGATAAATTTCAATCATTGCCTTGCCTTTAATTGACTGCGTGTCTTTGGATATCTTCATCAAATTTTATTATTTATAATACAGGTTAACAAGAGCTGTATCTACTCTGAGCTCTTATATGTGAACATACTTGGGGAGAAATTCACAGGTTAGGCAAATGTCAATGTTTCTTCCTATATAGCTTAATTCAATCAAATGTAGAATCAGTGTGAAAGTGTGCACCCTATTAGGTCTGGTTCCACCACAGAATGAACAAAATGAAATCTTGCCATTTGCAACGACGTGGATGGAACTAGAGCGTATCATGCTTAGCGAAATAAGTCAAGCAGAGAAAGACAACTCTCATATGATCTCCCTGATATGAGGAAGTGGTGATGCAACATGGAGGCTTAAGTGGGTAGAAGAAGAATAAATGAAACAAGATGGGATTGGGAGGGAGACAAACCATAAGTGACTCTTAATCTCACAAAACAAACTGAGGGTTGCCGGGGGGAGGGGGTTTGGGAGAAGGGGGTGGGATTATGGACATTGGGGAGGGTATGTGATCTGGTGAGTGCTGTGAAGTGTGTAAACCTGGTGATTCACAGACCTGTACCCCTGGGGATAAAAATATATGTTTATAAAAAATAAAAAACTTAAAAAAAAAATTAAAAAAAAAAAATAAGCAGCCTTTGGGAGGCTAAAGTCAAAAGTGATCAAGGTTAATGCAAGATTAATTAGCCGTCTCTTACTCGAAACACTCTGCCAAAGGTGAACTGCATAGTAGCTAAGCAGAGGATAGCATGGCCTCACTAACAGAGTGCCCTTCATGTGTATCCATAACACACCATCAACACACTTCAGAAGTGGTCCTAAGCAGGCCCATAAGCTCCAACCATTTAGAAAAATATTTCCATGGCCAGAATTCCTTCCTATTGGGACTAGGTCAACCACTGTTCTGAGCCATCTAGCTGTAAGAATTTTTCAAGGCCAGTGTAAGAAGGCCCTTGCAAGGTGCTGTGGCAGACATTTTTAGAACAAATCAGTTACTCTTTCTTTTCAGCTTCATACAACTCTGAAATGTAGGTCTTATTCTCCCTATTGTATACATGACAACATACTGGGTCCCAATAGATAGAAGACTTTTCCAAGTACCTAAAACTAACATTGACAAAATCCAGTTCTGTGTAAAGAGAAAGATAAAATATAAGTGGGTGCACATTTGTCTGTGTGCATGGAAGCATGTATGTATGTGTGTGTGCAGACATTTTAATTTCTTAAATAATGAGTACATAGTAATATCTGTTGGCTGCATGGGGTTAAAGTGGATTGAATAAGCATAAATGACCACATTTTTCTCATAAGTCAAAAAGAAAGATTGGTTAACTTTGAAAAGCACTTTTCCCTCTGGTAGAATTAATTATATTGAAGATGGAATCCATTTATAAGAAATCTACTCGTGGGGTACCTGGGTGGCTGAGTGGGTGAAAGCCTCTGCCTTCGGCTCAGGTCATGATCCCAGGGTCCTGGGATCGAGCCCCGCATTGGGCTCTCTGCTCAGTGGGGAGCCTGCTTCCTCCTCTCTCTCTCTGCCTGCCTCTCTCCCTACTTGTGATCTATCTGTCAAATAAATAAATAAAAATCTTAAAAAAAAAAAAGAAATTACTCGTAAAAGGTATTTGCCTTAATAATGTCCATACACTGGATGAGCAAACCAAAGTGGAGAGAATGTTATTTTAATAGAAAAAGTGATACAAGTTGTTTTGCAAATGTTTTCGAAGTACACTCAATGAAGTATCTTCCTTTCTCTTAATAATGATTTCCCACCCAATTACATGTTTCAATATTGCCACTCAAATAGTAGAGTTAGCAGTAGCTAAGTACAGGTCTACATGTCTACTTACTATCTACTTGTCTTCCTCTCTAGTAATCTAGATTTATGGTCCAACTACCCTTCTCCTTCATCTGCAAGGTCCTAGGACATTCAGGTAGCCAATCTGCCCTTAAATATGTCTCTAAGGAAATGGTGCTAATTAGTATTGGAATTTACAGCCTTCCTTTTTATTGACTTGTCCTACTTTCTTCGATAATTAACTAATGAGTAAAGTAATGAGCTATGTTAGTCAGTCATGCTGTTCAATTAAACGACAAATCAATTATTGAAAATAGTTTCGGACAGCTCTAACGGTATGATGTGTGCTTGGATGTGTGTGTGCATATTGAATGCAAGTGTAATTATGTCCTAGATATTACAAAGTCAGTCTGTGTCAGGATGTTACGACTGAAAAGGGCCTTTCTGACTGCAGTGCCAGTATGATCTGAGATCAAAATCCCTATAAGTCATTATTTGTCTATGTCCATTCTATAGTTTGTAATTTTTACTCAGCTGAGACAGTGCTGCTTTCTTCAGTTTGTGTGAGCTACAAAGCAATGTCTAGTGGATGAGTGTTAAGAGACATGGCAAAAAAAAAAAAAAAATAGGAATCAACTGTCTCCCTTTAAAAAAGGCATGGTTGAAGTGGAGATGGGTCTAGTTGAGATTTGCCTTTTTCTTTTCAATCTCAGGTCACTCATCAGAAATATTCTCATTTGTCTTTAATTATATTGAGACTGAACATTTTCTCTGAAATACAATATATAAATATCCATTGGGCATGAAAGCAGAATTCAGTGTCACAGTAGAGGGATATTTGCACACAGTATACACACACTCACACACACACACACACACACACACACACACACACTTAGGAGACTAAAGCCAATTGGCAGACTACAAAGAGTCCTTATAAGTTTCTGGCTGCCAGTGTCCCTTGAGGACAGGTAAAGTGACCACGGGCTCCTCACCAGTCATGCTCTCAACCTCTCTGCCTTTCTAATCGTTTCTGCTTTCTGTTTCTTGCTCAGTTCCTTAAGAAGCACCTGTCACCTGTATGTCTTCTCTGTGCATGACCTTATACTGGTAATTTGCTGTAGATTTTAGATACGACACCCTATAGTTTTTCCATTTTGACCTGTGGCAATTCATAACTTAACATACATAACTGACTCAGACTAGCTCATTTTTTAAATCATGGGATGTCTTCTTTAACATTTCCTCAAGGATGTCAGTCGCAATACTGTGGACAATTCAAACTCATAATAACCTATCACTACTTTTCAGAAAAGAATCTTTAATTTGAGGGCTGTTCCATTCTTATTTCTTCTTCATGACAGCCTATGGTCAGCAATATCATAGAATAATTATTATGTTTTCCTTGAATATTGCTGTACAGGCTGTGATTTTTAGAGCGTATAGATTCTTAAGAATATCTTCCTTCGGAGAAAAATTGAGTCAAGCTGTAAATGGCAAGGCTTTTTTTAGCATGAGAGAATGCAATTTGCACCTTCAATTTGCATCCAAATTATTTAAAGGTGTAAAGATAGTTTTTATCCCCTAAATTACAGTTTAAAATCTTAACCTTCAAAAGTGATTAAGGTCTGTTACGGGAACAACAAAGAAAGCAAATCAAAGCAGGTCAAACAAGCCAACATCAAGTTTTCATTTCCAAACACTTTTAATTCTGTGTTTGTGTTCTTGCCCGAGAGGAGGCAAGAACACAAACATTCCCATATGAACCAAATTAGAATTTACATATGAATTACATTAGAAATATGAGCTCCATCAAGGAATAATTAGCACTGTCCTGGGTTATGTGAAGGCGAGCAAAATTAAATAAGAACAATTTCAAAGCAAGTTTTGTTTTGCCTCTTCGACTAAGCTGGTTTAATCAGTGATAATGACTGAAATAAATCCACTCCATCCATTGTAATGTACAACCTACCATATTGTGTGAAATGCCATTACCGACTTAGTAAATCATAAAGTCAATGAGAGGACATCACTCAGGTGTCTCTGACATGGTTACCCTGCGCTTAATGCCAAATGTTAGATGTGGGAGATCTTGGTCCAATCAGAAAGCACAGTGAGGGTGAATGTTATAAAAATATTCTGGGGAGACATCCTAAAAGTCAAGGGGACTCTTAGAACATACCATATGTATTTCGTATTGCATTTGTTGGTGTGCTTATTGTGATTGTTATTTTATGCTCACAGAGGACCAAGACTGAAATTTCTCTCTGCAAAAAATGGCAGGGCTACGAAAGAAACAGACATTAGAACACCCAACTGGAATCAGCCTGGTGACATGAAGGTGCTTCAGTCACTAAACAGGGCTATGGTTTATGAGTGCCTCCCCTAATGAGCTAAATTCCAGTGACCATAAAACTGAAATATAATTATGACATTAAAGATGCCTATATTTGAACTTAATTATTAATTAATTTAATGAGAGGAGAGGAGGTTGTAAAATTGCTAATTAAATGTCTCTGTAAAACTGCAGACGGTGGAGGATTTACCAAATGATGAATCCCACAACAGTATTTGTGCTATATCAATATTCTATTAATATACAGTATGCCAGGGGCCCTGGCTAGAAGGTGGTTCTTAAGCTGACGTGCAAGGGTGCAGTGTGGAATGACCTAAAATTCCCAATGACTGCAACCTTGAAGATACTTCAGACCCTCTGTCAAGAGGAGATGTGGAGTCTGTTAAATGAACTGAGGAGGTCAGGGCACAGCTCCTCTGAATGCAGTTACACAGAAGTAAAGGGGTTCTGTTGCTATCCTTGAGCCGTGTCTTAAATCTTGTGGTGGTTAAGAGTTTCAAGGTCAACTTGCTTTGTACTAATCAAAGGTGTGGGTTTCTAAGAAGTCTAAATATTCATCCTTCCTCAAAAACAAGACAACACCTCATATAATATGCTTGTGGAAATGAAGCTAAATTGTGATTGCAAATCTTAGCAATTAATGTGGTGGAATGAACAGTACATGGATCTTAGCAGGAGATAGACTCAGGTTCTAATTCTGGTTCTAGGGCTGCCTGGGTGGCTCAGTCGGTTAAGCAAATGACTCTTGATTTTGGCTCAGGTCATGATCTCAGGGTCCTGGGATGGAGCCCAGTGTCAGGCTCAGCACGGACCCCGCTTTAGGATTCTCTTTCTCCCTCTGTTCCTCCCCCTGGCTGCATGCTCTCTTTCTCTCTCTCAAAGTCAAAATTTAGTCTTTAAACAAAAATTCTGGTTCTACCCCATATCAGCCAGGTAATTTGGGGGAAGCAGATACAATTCTCTGGGCTTCAGTTTCTTCATCAGTAAAATGGGTTAAAAATTCCTAAAGTCATATGGCTGTTGAAAGGATTGTAATAATAAAATAAGTAATGCACCTAGCACAGTTCTTACTCAGAGGGTGCATAAAACTCTCTGTGTTGAATTAGTACTTGAGAGGAACAGTTTGTGAGATTTCCACACCATGTCACAGTATAAAATGGCCCTTAAACCCTAGCACGTAGGAAGCAATGTTCAACTGATGGCGGGCTTTAAAAATAATGAGTCGGGGAGCCTGGGTGGTTCAGTGGGTTAAGCCTCTGCTTTCGGCTCAGGTCATGATCTCAGGGTCCTGG
Source organism: Mustela putorius furo (assembly GCF_011764305.1). Taxonomy (NCBI): domain Eukaryota; kingdom Metazoa; phylum Chordata; class Mammalia; order Carnivora; family Mustelidae; genus Mustela; species Mustela putorius. The sequence continues at coordinate 6,850,949 of NW_025422022.1, read as the reverse complement.
GATCGAGCCCTATATCGGGCTCTCTGCTCAGCGGGGAACCTGCTTCCCCCTCTATCTCTGCCTGCTTCTCTGCCTACTTGTGATCTCTCTCTCTGTCAAATAAATAAAATAAATAAAATAAAATAAATAAAAATAATAAAAATAATGAGTGATCACAATAAAAGGTTTGTATTCATTGTTCAATCTAATGCAGAAGACATTTTTAAATCTACTGGAGTCAAATATGAGTAGGAAAAAAAAATTGAGGACACATTTCAAAGAATAGCCAAATGAAATTCAATGTAATTAAAAACACAGTATGCTAATTGTTCGTACAAGCTGAAGATTGTCCATATCAATATGCACAGTATAGTAAATAGATTTACTTATCATGAAAATATGATTAAATGGATTCAAATTAAGTGCATGATATTGTTTGAATTACTTGAGTAAATCCAAAGTCCTTGCTCTTTTTTTACATCCTGTCTTATGTATAGCTTTTCCTAGTCAACGTGAACTATAATACTTTTAAAATCCAATGATAATTATAAAAATAAGAGTGATCAATGAATTAAGAAAGAATCTACCTAGGAGCAAAGGCAAATCTTTTTATTTAATCACAGAATGAATTTAGTAATTGAAAATGTTATTGATTATATTTAGAGTGGAAAAATTCATAAACAACCTTGAAGAACTTGGATTTACTAAAAATCCATTTGTGGATGAGGATCTAAATGTGCAAATTTCACATTGAACATGACTTGGTTTTGTTTGTTGCTTAAACAACAGAAATTTATTTTCTCCTAATACCAGAGTCTACAAGTCTGAGATTGAGGTGCCAGCAAGAATGGTTTCTGCTGAGGCCCCCGTCTTTGGCTTGTAGGTGGCAGCATCCTCGCTATGTCATTGGGTCTTCCCTCTGTGTCTGACTCCTCATTACCTCTTCTTCTAAGAACACCAGCTATATTGAATCCGGGCCTTCCATATAACCTCATTTGTACATATTTACCACTTAAAAGACCATATCTTCAAATCCAGTCATATTCTGAGGTGCTGGGAGTTATGGCTTCAAGCCCTGAACTTAGGGAAACATAATCCATTCCATCACAATGCAAAATATCAAATTTATGATCTTTTCCTAAATATTTGCTGTCTTTATTAATAGTACCGCCATCCACCTAGTTCCATAAACCAGAAAGCCAAGAACAATTTTTATACTTTCTTTCCTTCCCCCACTCATCTATCATCACCAACTACTGTTAAATATAACCTCCAAAGTACCTCTCTGAAGTCATCAATGTTTTCCACATTTATCCCTTAGTCTATCCAGTTAAAATGACCACCAGTGATGTAGCCTCCTAATTAATTGTTTTTCCTCCATCCATTATTAGCCCTCTCCCCAAGATTCAGAATATAGCAGCCACTACTATCATCTCTTCTAAATGAAAATGGGATTCTCTTACTCTCCCAGATAAAAGCATTGGATGGTTTCCCCTTGCTCTGAAGGCAAAGACCAAACCACTTCAAGTGAGCTACAAAGCCTTGGTTGCTTGAACTCCCTGCCTGCTTTTTCAGTCTCAACCCGAATTCCCCATACTTAATTCCCCGAGTCCATCCTTAATGGCTTTTTTCAACTCTTCCTGAGACCCTCTACCTTCCTACCAGAAAAGCATGGCACCTCCCATCTACGCCAAGGATTCTCCTCTTGCCCTCCCCATGGCTCTTCCCATTACCTCTGAGCTCTCAGCTCTGACGGCATTTCCTCCCCATCCTTCCCTCTTTTCCTCCCCCACCTGCTTGGGTAGGGTCTTTCCACTGTGCTTGTGAAAAGGTAAGTTTTCCTTTCGACCTGTCACAATTCTGAAGAACTGTGGCACCTTGTTGGTTTAAAAAATAGAAGGGGATTTTTATAGTTCCAATCAGAAAGGAGATTGGCAATTTTTTCACCCAGGGAAGACAGGAGATGTAACAGTGGCAGGCCAACCTCTGCAGTGTTGCGAATATGATTTTTTAATTAGTTAATTTATTTTCTTAATTGAAGTGTAATTGACATATAACTTCATGTTAGTTTTGGGTATATAACATAGTGATTTGATATATGTGTACACTGTGAAATGATCACAACAATAAATCTAGTTACCATGTGTCACCATAAAAAGTTAAGAGAATTTTTTTTTCTTCTATCACCATAAAAAGTTAAGAGAATTTTTTTTTTTTCTTGTAATGGGAAATGTTAAGTTTGACTTTTTTGGCATCTTTCAAATTTGCAATATAATATTATTGACTATAGTCACTATGGGGTTCATTACCTGCCCATGTTTTGTTTTATAATTCAAAGTTTGCTCCTTTGGATCCCCTTCACCCATTTTGTCCACCCCCCAGTACCCTGCCCGTCTGGCAACTACCTATCTATTCTCTGTATCAATGGGTTTTGTTTTATTTGTTTTTGTTTTGTTTTTTTAGATTCCATATATAAGTGAAATTAGCATTTGTTTTTCTCTATCTGACATTTCAATTGCCATGGGTCCATATATGTTGTTATAAATGCCACAATTGCATTTTTTTTAAATTTTATTGTATTTTCAGTGTTCCAAAATTCTTTGTTTATGCACCACACCCAGTGCTCCATGCAATACGTGCCCTCCTTGATACCCACCACCAGGCTCACCCAACTCCCTACCCCCTTAATTCTTTTTTATGGCTTTATCCACTTATGGCATTTATCTATTCTTTATCCATTCCATTGAATAGATAGATAGATAGATGATAGATAGATAGATAGATAGATAGATGATAGACAGATAGACCGACCACATCTTCTTTACTCATTCATTCCCTAATGGACACCTAGATTGTTTCCATATCTTGGCTATTATAAATAATACTGGAGTGAACATAGAGATGCATATATTCTTTCAAATTAGTGTTTTGTTTTTTTTGGATATATACCCCAGAGTGGAATTGCAAGATCATATGGCAGTTGCATTTTAATTTTTTGAAGAACCTCTAAGCTGTTTTCCACAGTGGCTGCACCAATTTACATTCCCACCAACAGTACATGAGGTTCCCTTTTGTCCACATCCTTGCCAACACTTATTATTTTTGATCTTTTGGATACTAGTTGTTCTGACAGTTGTGAGGTGATATCTTACTGTTGTTTTAATTTTAATTTCCCTGATGATGAGTAATGTCAAATGTTTTCATGTCTCTGTTGGCCAGAGGAAAAATGTCTATTCAGATCCTCTGCTCATTTTTAATTGGATTTTTAACTGTTATATGGTTTTTTAAAATATATTTAGATATTCAATGTCTATCAGATACATGATTTGCAAATATTTTTTTCTCATTCAGTTGGTTGTCTTTTATTTTTTTGATAACACCCTTCATTGTACAGAAGCTTTTTAGTTTGATGTAGTCTCATTTGCTTATTTTTGGTTTTGTTGACATTGCCTTTGGAGTCATATCCAAAAAATATCGCCAAGACCAATGTCAAGAAGCTTACTACCTATATTTTCTTTTAAAGGTTTTATGGCTAGTGGTCTTACATTCAAGACATTAATTCTTTATGAGTCAATTTTATGTATGGAGTGAATAGTGGTTCATTTTTATTCTTCTTCTGCAGGTGGGTGTGTAGTTTTCCCAATATCACTTATTGAAGAGACTGTCCTTTCTCCATTGTATATCCTTGCTGCCTTTGCCATATAAATCTGGGTTTTACTTCTGGGAACTCTATTCAGTTCCATGATCTATGTGTCTAATTGTATGCCAATACTCTATTGTCTTGATTACTAAGATTTGCATTATAGTTTGAAGTCAGAAAGCGTGATACTTCTAGAATTATTCTTTCTCAAGATTATTTTGGATATGGGAGAACTTTTGTGTTTTCACACAAATTTTAGTATTGCTTGTTGTAATCCTATAAAAATGCCATCGGAGTTTTGATGGGGATTGCACTAAATCTATAGATGTCTTTGGATATTATGAACATTTAACAACATTCGTTCTTTTAAGTCATGAGCACAAGATATATTTCCACTTATTTGTGTCTTCCTCAATTTCTTTTGTCCATGTCTTAAAGTTGTCATTGTATAGGTCTTTCACCTTCTTGGTTAAATTTATTCCTAGGTATATTATTTCTGGTGTAATTGTAAATGGGACTGATATTTAATTTCTCCTTTTGACAGTTTGTTGTTAGAGTATAAAAATGCAGAACAATTTTTGTATATTGATTTTGAACGCTTCAACTTTACTGAACACATTTTTTAGTTCTAACAGGCTTTTGATGGCATCGTTAGGGTTTTCTATACATAAAATCATGTTATTTACAAATAACGACAGTTTTACTTTCTTTTTTCCTATTTGGGTTCCATTTATTTATTTATTTATTTATTTATTTATTTCTGCCTAATTGCTCTGACTAGGACTTCTAATAATACTATGTTGAATAAAAATGGTGCAAGAGGGCATTCTTGCTTTGTTCTGGAACTTAAATAAAATGCCTTCAGCTTTTTACCATCCAGTGTGATCATAGTTGTAGGCTTGTTACTCATGAGGTACATTTTGTCTACACGAATTTTGTTAGGAGTTTTTATCACACATGGATGTTGGATTTTGTCAAATGCTGTTTTGTATCTATTGGAATGACCATATTATTTTTATCTTCCATCTTGTTACTGTGGGGTATCATGTTGATTAATTTGTAGATGTTGAACTATCCTTGCATTCCTGGCATAAGTTTCACTTGGTTGTAGTGTGTAATTTTTAAAAATGTATTGCAGAATTCAGTTTACAACTATTTTTAAAAAATATTTTATTTATTTATTTATTTGATAGAGAAACAGAGAGAGAGAGGGAATATAAACAGGGGGAGTGGGAGAGGGAGAAGCAGGCTTCCTGCTTAGCCCTCATTGCAGGGCTCAATTCTAAGACTCCTGGATCATGACCTTAGCCAAAGGCAGATGCTTAACAAACTGAGCCAGTTTGCAACCATTTTATTATGGATTTTTGCATCTATATTCATCAGGTATTTGGGCCTGGAATTTTCTTTTTTTGTGTGGTGTCCTTGTTTGGTTATCAGTATAGTAGTGGCCTTGTAAAATGACTTGGAGCATTTCTTCCTCTTCAATTTTTTTGACGAGTTTGAAAAAGATATGTAGTAAAATTTCTTCGAATGTTTGTTAGAATTCACCATGAAGCAAGCCATCTGACCCTGGACTTTTGTTTCTTTTTTTTTTTTTAAATTTTCAGCATAACAGTATTCATTATTTTTTCACCACACCCAGTGCTCCATGCAACCTGTGCCCTCTATCTTGAGGGTTTTGGGATTATTGATTCAGTCTTCTTACTAGTAATCAGTCTGTCTAGATTTTCTATTTCATGATTCAGTTTCTTCCAAAAAATCTGTTTCTAAGAATGTATCTATTTCTTCAAGGCTACCCAATTTGATGCCATGTAATTATTCATAGTAGTATTTATAATTCTTTGTGTTCCTTTTGTATCAATTATAACTTCCTCTGTTCAATTTCTGATCTTATTTGAATGCTCCCTTATTTTCCATAGGAGTCTACCTGAAGGTTTGTCAAATTTGTTGAACTTTTCAAAGAACCCCACTTATTTTCATTCATCTTTTCATTTGTCTCTATTTCATTTATTTCCATCTGATCTAAATTATTTCTTTCGTTCTATTAACATTGAGATTCATTTGTATATCTTTTTATAGTTTCTTTAGGTACAAAGTTAGATTGTTTACTAAAGATTTTTCTTTTTTTTTTTCTTGTTATTTTGTTTGTTTTTGCCGTAGGCCTGTATTGCTATAAACTTCCCTCTAAGAACAGCTTTTGCTACATCTCATAGGTTTGGTGTATTGTAGTTCCGTATTTATTTATCATAAAATATTTTTAAATTTCTCATTTATTTCTTTGTTGACTCATTGGTGCACATTATTTAGTTTCTGCATGTTATCTTTTTTCCATTTCCATATGACTATGGTCAGAAAATATGCTTGATATGATTTTGATCTTCTTAAATTTATTGAAAATTGTTTTGTGGTGAAAGATATAATCTATACTGCAGAGTACTTCATGTGCACCCTGCTGTTTTTGGATGAAATATTCTACATACATCTGTTAAATTTATCTGGGCTACTGTCTCTCTTAAGGCTGATGTTTCCTTATGATTGTCAATGTTGACGATCTATCCTTTGATGATCTTTCCTTTGAGAACTAAAGGTCTCTATTTTTTTTTTTTTTAAGATTTTACTTATGTATTTGACACAAAGAGAGTAAGTGAGAGAGACATAGAGCATATACAAGCAAAGGGAATGACAGACAGGAGAGAAGCAGGCTCCTTACTGAGCAAAGAGACAAATGCAGGGTTTCATCCCAGGACCCCAGAATCATGACCTGAGCTGAAGACAGCCACTTAACCAACTGAGCCACCTAGGTACCCCTTTCTCTACTATTTTTATATTGTTATATTGTCAATTTCTCTCTTTAGATATGGTAATATTTCCTGTATATATTTACATGCTGTTGGTGTGTGCGTAGTTATTTACAAACGTATATTCTTGCTGGATTGACCCCTTTTATCATTATGTAAGGCTCATCTTTATCCTTTATTGAAGTTTTTGTTTTAAAATTGATTCTAAGTATAGCTATCCTAGTTTTCTTTTGGCTTCTGTTTGCATAAAACAACTTTTCCATCCCTTTACTTTTAAGTTCTGTGTGTTGTTATATCTGAAGTAAATCTATGTAGGCAGCATATAGATGTATCTTGGTTTTTGTTCTTTTGTTTTGTTTTTAAGTCCATTTACTAACTCTGATTTTTGATTGGATAATTTGGTCTATTTACATTCAAAGTAACTATTGATAGGTATATACTTATTGTCCTTTTGTTAATTGCTTTCTGTTTCCTTTTTCTCTGTTTCCTTATTTTCTTGCTCTCTTTTCTTGTGGTTTGATGACATTCTTTAGTGTTCTGTTTGGATTCCTTTCTCGTTATTTTTTGTGTATCTACTAGGTTTTTCTTTGTTGTTATCATCAGGCTCACATATAACAGCTTTTCTCTTTCTCCCACTTTCAAGCTGTAATTTACGTAAGTATGAATACATTTAAAATTCTACATTTTTACTTTCTCCTCTCAATTTTATAGTGTTGATGTAATATTTTACAACTTTTGTTTTGTGTACCCTGTAACTAATTATTGTAGTTGGTTATTTTTACTTCTTTCCCCTTTTAACCTTCATATTAGCTGTATAATTGATTAGTCCACTACCTTTGCTATATATTGATTTCTGCTAGTGAGAATTTTGCTCTCATATATTTCTTTCTTGCTAATAAGTGCCCTTTCTTTTTGGCTTAAAGTAGTTTCTTTAGTGTTTCTTACAGGACTACTTTAGTTTTTGTTTGTCTAGAAAGCTCTTTATGTCCTTTTCCGTTCTGAATGATAGTCTTGCTTGATAGAGAATTCTTGGTTGCAAGGTTTTTCCCTTCAACACCATGAATATATCTTGCCCCTGCCTTCTGACCTGGCAAAGTTTCTCCTGAGAAATCTGTTGATAGCCCTATGAGGATCCCCTTGCCCATAATAATTTGTTTTTATCTTGCTACTTTTAAGAGTTTCTCTTTAACTCTTGATATTTTTAATTATTATGTGTCTTGGTGGTTTTTTTTTTTTTTTTTTAGGTTCATCTTGTTTTGAACTTTCTGGACTTTCCTGGCTCTGGGTGTTTTCTTCTCCAAATGGAATTCTGCAGCAATAATTTCTTCAAAAGTTTTCTGCCCTTTCCCTTTCTTTTCTCCTTCTGGGGACTCTATAATGTGAATACTATTCTGCTTGATATTATCCTTTATGTCTCTTAAGCTTTCCTCATTTTTTAAAATTCCTTTTTTTTTTCCTTTTTTGCCATTCTGTTTGGGTAACTTTCACTGCCCTGTCTTCCAAATCACTGACTTTTCCTCCTGATTAGTCTAGTCTACTATTGAACTTCTGTGGTGTATTTTTCAGTTTAGTTTTGTATTCTTCAGCTCATGACTTCTGTTTGGTACTCTCTTATTTTTTTCTATCTCTTCATTGAAGTTCTTTTTATGTTTATCCATTTTTCTGAGTTTGGTGAGCATCTTTACTACCATTACTTTGAACTCTTTATCGGGTAAATTACTTGTTTCCAGTTTACTAAGTCCCCCTTCTCCCACAACTATTACTACCACCTTTGTGTTTTATATCTTGTTCTTTTTTTTGGAACATAGTTCTCAGTCTTCTCATTTTGACTGACTTTTTGTTTCATTCTGGGTTAGGCTGCATAGATATATTTTTCAGTTTTGAAGGCATGTCTTTTCGAGGAGATGAAACCTATCATTTAACCTTTCTGTATCTCTTGGTTGTTTCTTTAGCTTTTGTGATTTTCTAAGTGGCCTGATTTGTTCTTGGTAGGTCCCACTTTTCAAGGGAGTGCCACTTCCTCGGCATGTTCCAGAGGGAAGGATCTTAGTCGGCTTCCAATTTCAAGCTGGTTGGAAGCTAAACCCTCAGGTAGTAGCTTTTAAGTTATGCAAATATATAATCCTGTGGAATTGCAATCCTAAACTACACTAGTCTCCAGGCAAGGCCATCTGGAGGTGTCTCTTTGGTAACAACTGCAAAAATTAGGGTTCCAGATGAGTATATGAGTTTCTTTCTGGGAGATATTGGAAAGCTGTAGCAAGGGAGAGTGCAAAAATTGCATTCCCCAGGCTACATTCTCTGAAAACACTTCCAGAGGCTCTAAGATGTTTGGTAATCCTGAAGCATACCCTCCAGGCAGAAGCTATATATTTTATTCTGTCTGTGCAATGCCTTGGTGATTGTAGCCTACCAAGAAATATTTCTCCAATTGTTTCAGACTTTTGATGCCCCTAAGTGCAATCATCTCTGGCCTCCAGAGCCAGGCACTCAATGGACATCCCCTGGACCAGCTGCATATGCCTGCCACCTTTGCTGGGGCCACAGAAGCTGGGATGGCAGCAAGGCTGTGGGTGTCATGCAGAGGTGGTATGCACCCACAAGCACTGGCAGGTGAGAAAAAGAATGTGCAAAAATGGTGCTCACCTGCTTTGGTCCTAGTTAGATAGAGGGAGAAAGTAAAAATGACATCCACTAGAGTCTCCATCCTCAGAAAAGAGCCCTAACAGGCAACTGTCTCTCTGGCAGATGCTTGTAAGATTAGTAAATGAGTCTCCTTCTCATGGGATCTAGGTGCTTTTCAAATGACTGCTTTTGTAATGAGTCAAAGGGTAAGTGAGTCTGTGTTCAAGCCATTTAAGAGTGGAATCTCTGCTCACTACAGCTCCATGGTTCTCCTGGATGTAAACCCCACTGATTTTCAAGGGCAGACATATTGGGGACCCACCTCTCTGGTATAGGTTTCAATGGTTGAGGTGCCTGATGTGGGAAATTTTATGCTCCTCAGGCTCCTACTTTGTGAGATCTCTCCTGTTTGTGGGTTACCATGCCAAGTTGGTGTTTTTGGTAAGACTGACTCTTCCCTTTTCTTATTCATCTTGAAGTAGCCCTTTTATCCTTTGCTATAAAGTAGCAGTTCAGCTAGTTTTTAGGTCTTTTTCAGAAGGAGTTATTTCATATATATAGTTATAAATCTGTTGTTTCCCTGAGAAGATATGATTTTAGGATCTTCCCATGTTGCCAGCTTGAATTGCCTTAAATAGAGTATGTTTTAGAGGTCTGCTTATGATTATATGATATCCTGGTTCTCAGAGTGGACTTATGATTAGAATCATAGTCTGAAAAAGATTAATTAGTTAATCTTGGATTAGAAAATTTAAAGCTAATTGAACAAGGGAAATAATTCAACTCATCAGTCAAATCCCAGACTGTTATCATGTAACACAAGATGATATAGCAAACCATAAAATGGCATAATTATAGTTGAACATGGTTACAGTAAAACTTTCAAGGCAGGAGAGATCCTTTTTTTTTTTTAAGTTTGGAATAAGTGGAGAGATTTATGGTGACAAAAACCAGTGAAGTAGTATCAAGATTGTGATTAGAGAAAATATTATAAATAACTAGGTTGCACATAGTATTTTAGACTTTCCTCTTCCTACACATATGTGTAAGCATGTGTGCACACACACACAGAGATACGCAAATAATGGGTAGTGGAGGAATGTGAGTGTCAGAGTAGTGAACATTTATTCTAAGTATAAAATTATAAGAAGGGACAATCATTTCCCTTATTAATAAAATTGATTTTTTTAATGAAAGTACTTGATGAATTATGAAGGCTAGGTGAGTATAAACTATTGTTATCACCACTAGCTCAGTTAACCCTAAAATTATATCCTTCTGTGTCAACAGCTGAGTCTGTGTATTCTCAAAGGTAGAAGAATAAACTCTCTCCATTCTATGACGAATACTGGCAAAGGTAGTGAATATACCTCTGAAAACAATTTGTTATGTTCATGATAAAGAAGAATAGGAAAAAGGAAATTCCCTAAATGGCTGAAAGTCCTTTCTCACTCCTTGGAGTTATATAACTAAAGCATGGTCTCCTTCTGGGTTTTCATTGGAGGCACCCCAGAAAGTCTTCACTCAACCACCACAAAATGATGGAAAGCACAGACACCAAGTGTGCTGAGAATCACTAGCAATATTCTCTCTCTTACCCTTAACACTGTCCCTATGACTCCTGCTCTTCTGCTCACTGCTTTACTCCTTCTGCCTGTCATCACCAGGGGGCCACAAGGAAAAGGAATCCTGCTGTGCACAAATGCCCACAAGCTTCCAAAGGTGTCCGTGCTAAATTCACTGTAAGCCACACAACAGTTTTACTTAAATTTTGTCAAAAACTATCATCAATTCTTCTTCACTTTTAATTTATTCTCTTTACAGAAGCCAAAGGAATCTTTATCTGATGATCAGTGCAAATCTCATCTGGCCAGTTTCTTTGAGTGGGTTATGAAGCTTTTAAGATAAAATTCCAAATCCTTCCATTGACTATCATCCCAAGGCTCAGGAAGAGTCAGTACCCCCCACCAATTGTAACCATGATCCCTCTTGAAGGGATCATGTCTCAGGCTTTTACAGATGCTTTGCTTCTACCAGGAACTGCTTTTTCTCTCTCTGTTGACCAGTCTAACTCATACTCAACCCTAACAGCATCTTCTTTTCCTTCCTGCTATGAAAGCACACGCTATTGGAAATTATGCAGCTCACTGGTTGGAAATAACTTCCTATTTCAACGAGTGATGTATAATTACATGTTAGACCCAGCTCTTCCAATAGCCATTTGGCAGAACTTAACCAATAGCTTTAACTCCGTGTCCCAAATTTCTCTTTGGTAAAATAAAATAGTTTTTGCTTGTTGTTTGTTTGTTTGTTTTTAGACTCCAAGGGCCTTTTCAGTTTTAGTGATTCTAGTGAATATAGAATATAATGAATCTTTTTAAAAAATATTTTATTTATTTATTTGAGATAGAGAATGAGTGGGTGGGGTGCAGAGCGACAGAGGGAGAGGAAGAAGCAGACTCTGTTCAATAGGGAGTTGGATGTGGGGCTCAGTCTCAGGACTCTGAGATCATGACCTCAGCCAAAGGCAGACACTTAACCAGCTAAGCCATCCAGGTGCCCCTCACTAAATTCCATTTTTAATTATGGATTGTAAAGGTCATATGAAGGTTGGTATAATGAGGAAACTGGAGAGAGCATGTTTTCTTATAAATCACATAATCTTCAATTAGCTCTCAAGTATAAGACTCTTAGGCCTGTGGATAAATATTTTTATTTGGGAGTCAGAAAATGTTGAGATATATTTTCTTCCAGTTCCATTCTCAGTCATTATAAAACAGTTCACTTGCATGGCAACTGGAAAAACATTTCAGCAGTAAACTAGACTCCACTGGGCTACAAAACAAAATATATATACTATGAATTATTATATATGATAATACATATATAGTGGTCAAAAGAAAAGTTCAGCTTTCAGTAGAGCACACGTTAATTTCAGTTTATTTAGAATTTTGTTCCTCCCATGTTCGTAAGCTTTCTAAACTTCACGTGTAAGATTCTATTTAGTTATTTTAAACCCTAACTGGGGCAAACTTTTGTCTATTTTGTTTGTAACCTATCCTTTAAATGAAAGAACCATAACTAGTAGATTTACAGACCACATTTTCATCATTCTTTCTAGAGACAGCACAGAAAGAACACTGTGTCTGAGCCTAAAAAATCTACTCACAATCTTAAAAGAACTTTTTCTAAATATCTTTTTCTTTTTAAAGTACAAAGACAATATTTGCTGACTTTCAGATGTACGTAGCCTTCCTGAATCCATCAACTCCAATCTAAGACTCAAGAAAATAAGAACAGACTCAGGAGGTTCTGGGAATTTCATTACCACGTTTGTATCTTGAGTTCTTCTTAATCCGGATGGTAAGGCACCCTGGTCGAATCTGTTTTTCTCAAAATAGTTCTGCATTTGAACCTCAACAGTTAGTTAAAATTTTAATTTGAGGTAAACATTTTAACACACACTAAGTGCTAAATGTAGTGAAAGGAACAATCCTCTTCAAATGCCACAAATACCCACTTCCCTTACTCAAAACAACCCCAGTTGCCTATTTCTTGTGAATTTTTTAGATAGTTTATGTATGCAACCACACAGGTCATGTAAGTAGCTTTTCCCCTTGCAAATTATTCACCGTGTTTTTCTGCTCAAAATGGTACCTATTAAGAGTTTCACTGGCGTGGCTCACCATTGCTTGTCCGCACATGTTCCTGACAACACACAGTGGTCAGACTTGTAGATCATTGTTGATCTGATAGAACAAAATGTACATCTCTTTGCCATGTAACATTTTAAGAAACCTTTCTTTCATTGTGCATGAAATGGAACATCACTTCAAACTATTCTTACTCTCATTCCTCTGAACTACCCATTCATGGCTTTTCCCAAATTTTTCCGTTTTTTAATTGATTTTTTGTTGATATGAAGGAGTGTTTCGTGTATTCAAGTGACTAAAGTTCTTCATTGTTTTTCATGAGCTGTCCCTAGGACACTCTTTGGTTTTGACCTTGTGTGCTTTTCCTACTGCAGATTTTTAATACAGTTTTATGTATTCAAATTTTAAAACATTAAAAAAAATAGTTTCAAGATTTTGTATAATTCATATATATGATCCCACATCTTTGAAATATTAAAAATTTCCATGTTTTATTCCATGGTTTTTATTTGTGGTTTTACTGTTATGTTTAAATCATTAATCTACTTTGAGTAATGAGAAAGTCATCTGTATTTTTTTAATGGTAGACATCAGTACATGTAATATTTATACATCTTTCCCCCATAATGTGAATATCACTTTTTATCACAAGTTGTTATATTTATTGGAGTGTATTATTATAGTTCATTATATTCTATTGATCTATTCCAACTAAACATTTGTAAACACTTGTTATGCCTTTTTTTTAAGAATTTCCCTGAAAATTATACATGTTCAATTTTTAATATTATTCTAGAATAGCTGAAGTAGTCCCAAAATAATTATTTTTTATTTTTATTAACTTTTATTACCTGTGTAGATTAATTTAGATAAAACCATTTGTGTTACAATTGAATCTTAATTCATAAGATGAAATGAATATTTTATTCATTTAAAATTTTTAAATGTGTTCAGAAAAATTACAAAATTTCTTCATATAGCATTTTTGTTGAATTTGCATCTAGACACTTTATTTTCACTACTATGATAAATTGAATATTTTCTTCCATTATAGTTTTTTTTTGCAGCTTTATTGAGGTATAACTGACAAATAAAATTGTATATATTTAGGGTGTACAACTTAGTGAATTTATATATGTATACATTGTGAAATGATTACCACAATCAAGTTAATTAACATATTCATTATCTCTCAAAGTTACCTTTTTTCCTTTCTGATAAGAACACGTATCTTCTCTGTTAACAGATTTTTAAGTACACAATACACAATTATTAACTATCGTCACCATGTTGTACATTAGATCCTCAAAACTTATTTTGTAATTGAAAGCTTTTTACCCTCTAACCAACAAAAATCCCATCTCCCTTACCCTCAAGCTCTTGGCAACCACCATTCTACTCTGTTTCTGCAAGCTCAACTGTTTTAGATTCTACATATAAATGAGGTCACACAATATTTTTCTTTCTCTTCTTGGTGTGTGTTTCACTTAGTATTATGCTTTCCAAGTTCATTTATGTTCTCTTAAATACCTAATAATCTGATCATTAAAACTGTAATAAAATTATAGTATTTGTTCATATAGTATTTTGTAATTATATTTTTACCCAAATATTTAACATTTTAATATTTTAATTTTAGTATTAAAATTGTGATAGTATTATAGTATTTGTTCATATTTTGTTACCCATTAAAAACTTACCCATTAAAATTACCCATTAAAATTTAAAATTAAAAATTACCTATTAAAAATTTAAACTGCTGAATTTACTATAAGAAGGCTATTGATTATTCAAATTAACTTTTTATTGATCTTACTAGATTCTTTTTTTTCTTTCAGTTTCTTGTGTTCCTCTATTCTGCTGATTTTTTTCAGTTCATAATTCAATCTGAATAATAATAACAATAGTAGTTTTACCTCTACCTTTACATTTATATTTGACACTTCTTTTCCTTATCTAATTACATTAGCTAGTATCTTTAAATATTATTATTTTTAATGGTAACATGGTAATAGTGGAAGTCTTTGCTTTGTAACAATTAAATATTAAATTGTAACTACATGCAAAGCACAATATTAACTTTGAGAAGAATCAAAGGAAGCTCGATGATATTTGAATTGTGTTATTAGAAAATTTATTAGGTAAGGGGAGAGTTGCATAGTTACTACCTCTAATCTATGAAACATAGTCAAAATTTAGGTTAAATAAAGATATATGTTTCTAGGTAGCTTTACTAAACTTATATGATGAGGACCTGTTGAAAAAGGAACAACAAAATTTCATACAAGAGATTCTTCAGTTGAAAAAAAGAAAAAAGAGAGAGACTGATTCACAGAGCGAAGCAAGCAAGCTTGTCGGACATATCAGGCTGGTGAGGGTAGGGAATAAATAGAGTGAGTCAGGACCCGCTGGCCTAATGTGCAATGAAATTGATGTAGTTAGAACACTACAAAGTTTGGAGTTCTAATTTCAGCTTTGTCATTGACCACTTGATTGACCAAAGTCAAGTTATTCCACTTCTTTTGCTTGTTATTCCCCATTTCTGACAAAACTAAAAGAACTACACTAAACCACCTTTCCTTTAAAGTCAAAGTGAAAATCAAGAATGTATCTATGAAATACTTTTACAAATAAATCATAAAAAAATGTAACCACAACAATAGACATTCTGAATTACAACACATGTTGGTCTTTATCTATGGCCCACTGCCATTTAGGAAGGGAGCTTTATTTTTAAAAGTTATGATTTTTTTAAAAGGACATATGGGAACTCGATGCATTCTTCCACAAATAAAAAGCCAAAACATCTGGTGTACCAAATGGAGAGGGAGAAGAAAATGGGCTATTTAGGGACGCCATCTTTTAACAGTGCAGGTGTATATTGATAATCATTTGGCTAGAAAATGCTCTGCCAAGCCTGGCTCCAGATTTCTGCTTTGAAGGAATTGTAGATAATTGAGAATAGGTTTATAAAGGCTTTGCTCTCCATTCCTAATTATGACATAAACTTTCTACATACTGGGCTGTTTTACATTTATAGTCCTGCATTTGTAATCTGAGAAGTGTTAAATCTGCTTTGCTTTATAAGCACTTGATCCATTGTAAGTTAAAGTTTGCACTAGGGAGGTGGTGAAATGCCACATAACACGGGTCCATAAAGAGAAGACTGAGTTCTTCCTAATAAAAAAGAGAATAGTCAGGAGGATGCGAATCAAACTGTTGAGCCAAGGAACAAATGAAAGGAAGTTGGAGCTGGGAGACTACCCCATGACTACTTCCTTGCATGGTTTCAAGTCAAGTAAAATATTAATTAGAATGTGAGCAAGAAAGGGGTGATGTTCCATCAATTCTCCAACTGTAAAGTCATCAAATAACATATTACTGCTCTTATACAGATTTCAAGTGTACCAAGGAATCTGACCAGGTGTTACTTTTAAAAATATATTAGCTGTTTAACGGGAAGTAATTTGTCTTAGAATTAAACGTAAGAAAGTATTTTATATCAATATTCATTAAAATATGTACCAAAGAATTAATGGATATTAATAAGTGTTACCCAGAAAAATAAGGTTATGAGTTGAAAATTGTTTAGGAAATTCTAGGAAGTTCTTGAAAGTAGGAATTCTAGGGATCTGGAATATATTAATGCATATTATGTGTCTCTAAGAGAAAAGAAATATTTTGCTGTATTTCCCAC
The DNA here is from genome assembly GCF_011764305.1 of Mustela putorius furo. NCBI lineage: Eukaryota > Metazoa > Chordata > Mammalia > Carnivora > Mustelidae > Mustela > Mustela putorius. Next base: position 6,834,557 of record NW_025422022.1, on the reverse strand, counting down.
AATTATTTTACAATGGAAACTTTGTACAATGACATAGTAGAACGAAGGCTATGAGGTTCTGTCCAGCCCCAAGAATTAACTCTTCTATGCAATCTACTTATTCCAGAAAAATTGAGGGTACTCTGTATGGAGCACCACATTAGAAGCTACAGATGGATACACAGAAGAAACTAGAGTAGGGTGCCTGCATGGTTCAGTCCGTTAAGCATTCAGCTCATGATTTTAGCTCAGGTCTTGATCTCAGATCATGTGTTCAAGGCCCACAGTTTGGGTTCCACACTGGATGTGGAGCCTACTTCAAAAAAAAAAAAAAAAAAGAAGAAAGAAAGAAAAGAAAAAAGAAAAAGAAGCAGCAGCAGCAGCATTAGAGTACCTTATAGTTATCAAAGAGCTGGCACTCTTAGAAGAAAGGAAGGTGACTAGAATATCATATCCTGAAAGGAACTGGAGTGTGTGTGTGTGTGTGTGTGTGTGTGTGTGTGTTTTAATTGCTACTATACTCCCAATACTGAGACTAGTGTCTGCTGCATAGTAGGCACTTGGTAAATACTTAGTGAATGAATGGACAATGGCAAGATTGTGAAGGGTTGGGATGGTAAATGAATGAACTTAGACTTGATTTTTCATTCTATAGTAAACAGAGAGCAATTTAAGCTACTTGAGTAAAAAATGTTGAGCAATCCCCCTTTTTGAGAAGAGACTGAACACCAGTTACCTTGGAACCCTGGAAATGAAGTGGTTGAACTAGATTAACTCGTGGCTAATCAAATCAATAAAGTTTGCCTATTTTATTACCCACACTCTGCAATTATAATTAACTTACCTGAAATTCTCCACACAATGTTCATTCATTTTTCACACAAAGATAAGCCTCAGAAAGGTGAGTTTACTGTATTTTTCAAAGATCTCCAAGTGGCCGAGATATCTCATCTATGATATTTTCTGTCACGGATATATTCAAGGACTTTTCAGTGACGTGAACTGGACTTTGAACTGGACTCAAATCTTAACTATTACTTCTGTGTTATTTTACTCCATTAATTTGTCTTTTCCTACCGTATTTCTGCTTTAACTTTGATCACATTCATGAACTCTTATGCTTAGCTTACATGGCTGCCTGGATCCAAGGATCATAAAAGGACCCAAAAGTATATGTGCGTGCATAGCCAATAAAATTTTAACAATCACAACCACGCCAACAATGATGAATGAATGTAGAAACACGAATGAGATCCAAACCAAGGATAAACGAAGTAAATCATCCACAATATAGCTTTATAGAAACTCTTTCAACCAGCCCAATCCACTGGCACAGACTCTCTCAGATAACAAATCATATTCTTAGTGAGATAACCACAAATTGGATTTGCATCTAACACACCAAGTAAATATGAAAAGACTGCCAAGTCTCCCCAGCCATCTCATATATTTATATTCTCTGTATTTGACAATAATAAAAGAGAAAATGGGAGAGATTTCAATCATTAGGAAATATAGACCATGTAGAAAGAAAAAGAGAAGAGGCCTTTTGATGTTCAAAATAAATAATCTCTATTGTTTACTGAGGGCCTATTACATGCCACATAGTCTGTCTTATTCTCTGTATTCATGATTTTATTTCAAAATCAGCAACCCAATAAGGTAGACATCATTAACACATTTTAATACTTCCAGGAACTGGGACTTAGTAAGAACCTTGCCTGGAATTATGAGTCCAGTGAGTGGTTGATTTGAGGTCTAAAACAGGACTGCCCAAGTCCTAGTGACTACAGTGATACATAATATTTTTTAACTATTCTTCCTGTTACATAAGCTACATGCGCAGAAGATCTACTTGCCGTGCAAGAGTTAAGATCACCCCATGTGGGGAGTGCCTGGGTGGCTCAGTTTTTAAGCTTCTGCCTTCAGCCCAGGTCATGATCCCAGGGTCCCAGGATCGAGCCCCACATTGGGCTCCCCGCTCAGCAGGAAGCCTGCTTCTCCTTCTTCCACAGCCCTGCTTGTGTTCCCTCTCTTTCTGTCAAATAAATAAATAAATAAAATATTTTTAAAAAAAAATCACCTGATGTGCAACAGTTTTTTCAAGATCTGGTGGGTCCTTTTCCAGGGGAGACTAAGAGTGTTGAGTTTAGTGTGAGAAATCGCAGCTTTGATACTGCCGCTGGTCATAGACTGCAACTGAGACTCACCATCTCCCATCTCTAGGACACATTTTTATGTTCCCCTCATCTTTGCATGGCACCTTTGCTATTGTAGGTGACTTACACATGAGAATTACCCCGATCCTCATCCATGAGGAGTCTGAGACACTGACCACCATGATTTTAACCCAAGGCAGCTCTACATCCCCATTTTTGTTAAAATGGAGTGAGGGAGTGTCAAGAGTCAACTTACTATAATATTTGGGGGCTAACATGTTCTTCTTTATCACCATTGTGATACAGCCGATATACTTTTTCCCAATGAGTAAATTACTTCTGCTGGCATGCAGACTCCTTTCTTTGACAGCTGATCTTTTCACATGGGGGTTCTGAAGTGAATGGGTTAGAGCCATTTTAAAGTTTGAAGTTTATGAGACTTTTGCTGTTTCCCCTAATGAGAGAGAATTTCCTCTCTGGGAACCAGGAACTCTAACCTCACAGAGCCAGAATTTTCAGGGAAAGTAAATGTAGGTAAACTGCATGCTACCCCATTTGATTTCCAGACTTTTATATTCTACCAAATTTGGGACACAATATTTTACATTGGTTATTGATTTATCATGCATTATGCATCTGGAGGATAGTATCTTATCCTTTCTGGGTCTCATTTCAAAGCTGAATCTTAGGAGTACCTCCAAAATTCATTCTAGTTCTTGTATCAGTCTGGCAGCTTCTGCATGGGGTCGGGGCATATGGTAGAAAACTGCATTCCATTATTATGTTCTTGCAGTTGCACCCTCTTCATCAGAAAGTGAGTTTTTTGGTGTGACGCTGTATATTTTTTACCTTGTAAGCCCTGACGTAGTGGAGCAGGCTGAATTCCTGCAGGCAAGAAAGGCAAACTCATATCCAGAATATGTGTCAATTCCAATCAAGATAAGTTACTGCTCCTTCCAGAGTGGAAAGGGCCAAATGAACCGACTTAAAACTAACTGGCTAATTAGTCTCCTAGAAGTGTGATACCATATAGAGGCATGTAGAGGTTCAGAAAGAAGGTTGGGCACTTAGAAGCAACAATAACAAGATAAGCTTTGACCAATGGGCCCCTGTCCTCCTGGATTTATGCATAGCTTCTATTTCTGCCACCATGGCTATTCTATTGACTCACCCAAAGGATCAGCACTGGGGAAGCCAGTGCGGGAGGATCACTGATGTCAGCTGACTGAGTCATATTGTCTACTCATCATTAGTACCGATTTCACAGTGCCTACCCACTGGTAAAAGTTAATATGTGATACAAGTTCATCACACTTTAGCCCATGTCTAGAAGATTTATCCACCTGCCACTGGCCCAGACATCTTTGTCCCAGATCTTCCAATATCAATCCTTCCAAGTCTCGGATCAGTCAAATCACTTGCAATGTCTCATGAGTCCATATACACACACACACACACACACACACACACACACACACACGTGTATATATATACACGTGTGTGTGTGTGTGTGTGTGTGTGTGTGTATATATATATATATATATTCTGTTCTCCACACAACACAGAGATACTTAAGTGCACTGTGAGAAGCATTCCTTCCTGGGGACAACTCTTACCTTTCATGGCCACTGTTGACTGGAACAATAATGCATCAGCAGTCTATTTGGCCTGTCCTCATATACCAACTCGACCCATCCTTGTGCCATGTTTAGACTGTTACCTCCTCTGTCAGGGGATACTCCGACGACCACCACCAATGCAGCCATAGATGTAAGTTATGTATAAATACAAATACTCTATATATTTAAGTATTATGGACATGTATGAAAACACACAAATAGAAACACAAATATAGAAACACAATATTCTGGAAGGTAGAGACCAAAGACTTTCCATAAGACATGAAAAATATTCATAAGTAGCTATATTAATGTATATAGATAGATGAACAAGCCTATATAGAATATATATATAACTTATATATCTTATATACATAAGATACATAACATGTATAATAATGTGCATAAGCTCCTAATACATGGTATTGAAGATTCTTCACACATACATTTAAATAAAAGTAGTAAGTTGGAAAATATTTTGTGATGTGATAAATCACATTAAAATTAAACTGTTTCTCTTTCTGTGAGTGTGTGTTACATAGAAACAGAGAAGTATACATCAGAATGTATGGCTTAAGAATGGCTATTCTGGGCAGTGAGATTTTAAAGAGATGAGAGATAACATTCCTTTTTTATTCTCTAGCCTTCTGAATTTATTCTTTAAACAATGAGCATATACTATTGTAGCATGAAAGTATTAAAAAAAAAAAGGTTTAAAGCATTTGAGAAACAGATCACAAAGAGCTCAGAACAAAAGAATCAAGTTCATTCAAGATCCCTTCTGACTGGCTATACTCAAGAAGTAGCCTTCCTTTACCACCTTGTCCCTGAAGCACTGGTAATATGCCTCCCACCTCACCTCCTCCTTTGCAGGAGCAATTTAGGTGTGGGGATGTGCCTCTCTATCTGACAGGCAATCAACAATTCAGAGTCACTGAGCCCATGCATATTCCTGGCACAAAGCCAGGAAGTAGAATTATTTCTTTCTAAATATTCAGATATTCAAAACGTGCTATACATAAATGTGTATTCCTATACATTCCTTAGTGAAATTCTGGAGGTAGATTACAATGTGATTTGGTATAGAATGATTACTAATGTTAAAGGGGAATCATTGATGGTATCACTGTTGCTTTTATAATGAGAAATTCGAGTTTCACAGAGTTTAATGATTTGCCTCAAACTGTACAATTTGTGGAAAAGCTGAAAGTTTTGATTTTTAGCGCAATTCTCTCCATGTGGAAGTCTTAGAATATTTCTTTTTCCCCCTCATCAGTTATTTTCCCTTTAACAACCCCTGAATTGATGGCTGGATTTGAAAATGCATTTTGGCATATGAAATGTGACTCTCTCTATTTGGAAGGAGCTACTAATACCCTTCTCCCACCAACTGAAATCCGAGATACAATATTGTATTATTTCTATTTGAGAAATGGTGAGGAAATTAGTGAGTTCTCATTAAACTCCTTCTGGTATTTTGTGGGAAGGAAAATATCTTCAAAATTATATTTTATAACTTGATACATGCTAGAGAGGAAAACATGATTCAGATCATTTAGCTATTAGCTATATTTTTGGAACAATCTCAATACAGAGTCCATGATTTTAAAACATGCAAGCAGATAAAGGAAGAAACAATTTGGTGGTTGAGTTCTTAACCCATTCAAGCTGTGACCCAGGAATGCCAGCAGCAGGTGCATGGAGGTGGGGTGGGGAACCAGCACTAAGTCCTCAAGTGGGTCTTAGGACATTGGATGAATAGGATTGGGGAAGTACAGAAGGAAGGAAGACTAGATCCTTTCAGAAAGAATAAGGAATTGTGTTTGATTTCGATGCTTAGCAGTTATTAAGATTCACCTATATTTGTTTTCTTCTTAGCTTCCTTTTTTAAACCTCCCTACGCATCATCCCTCTCCCTCCATAAATTTCAAGTGCCTCCATCAACCATGGATTCTTCTACCAGAGAAGGAACCCAAGCTGAGGGAAGCCCAGTGCCAAGGAGGGCAATAGTGTACACTGAGCTAGCATCCAGTGAGAAAACGCAGTTTAAAGATAACAAACTTATCTGTAATATTTCACACTTCAAATTATTCTTATAAGTTTTTTTTTTATCAAAGGTTGAGGGGAAAACATATGCAATTAGAAACTACTGAGCCCATGACATCCATGTAGTCACATTACTTTCCTGGTGTCTCTTTTTAATATTATTTCAAAATAAAATTCTCATAAATATTTTATCTTTCCTTGCCTCAATTTACTTATTCAATATAATTTATTCAATTAACAAATATATTGTGAATTATTTGCAATCTGGGTGACATGCAGTTGGTGGGAAAATATAAAACAAGAAAACAAGTAATCTAGCATTGGAATCATAAACTTAAAATAAAATTAAATTATTTATCAGGGACAGTTCAACATCAGTAGGTAATAAACTTCTAAAATAAATAGTTTCAAGATATGCTATACTTTGTAAAACACAGATTATACAAATACAATCAAATCTATGCAAGGTTGTTCAACTTAAATAATAAACCATGTTATTCAAATACATTAAGTAAAATATAATGGTGTTTGCTTATATGTTTGGTTCTTCTTGACATAAAGAGGCTGCTCTAGCATATCTTCTGATCTTATTATATTTTACATATTCATTTTAGTTTTCATTTTGAAAAATTTGAAAAAGATTAGTTTTCATTTTGAAAAAATATCTCCAAACTCATTCTTCTCAACAATAAAATGAATTCTTAAGAGGCCAGCATGGAGCTGATGGTGACCAAAAAAGGAATTTTATAGATATTTGCAATTTCTATCAAATTCCTGTCCCAGTGACAGATTCTGATACCTGAACAAATGAATAAATATTTCATGCATTGAATTAAACTCAAAAAAACCTGATGCATGTTTAATAACACATGCTCTAAAACTTCAAATACAACTTTAAAAATTTAAGTAAGCTCTGCTCAAAATTGCCCGAAATGACACCGTATTACCTATTATCATCTATTATCTGTCTGCGGGAGTATTTATAAAATAATTGGCAAGTTTTAAAACAAGCATTGATTACTTGGCATTCATTTCCTGGATCGATCAATGAAAAAACAGAAACAAGAAACAATTCCATGACCATAGGCATATATTGAAAATCACAGCAAGGCAAGTTTTGGAAAATACACTTAACACACCCAGATACTTTGGAGAAATGTAAGCCTTATGACTGTGTGTGTGTGTGTGTGTGTGTGTGTGTGTGCATGTGTATGTGTTCTGTTGTGTGTTAAATCCTTTATATACTTAATCTTATTTAATCTTCATATTGACTTACAAATTCAGTATTATTACTATATCACACAGAGAAATAACCTGAAGCAAAAATAGATTGTCCAAGAAGAAAGACTTTAAGAAAAACCTCTTTATAAAATGTTTCTGGTACCAACAATGATACTCTGGCTTTCATCATGGGAAGCCAATGGAATAGCTATACTATGATCATCTACTCTTATTAAGTGAGATATATAAGCTTTTTAAATGACTCGTAAAATATAAGTTTCTAAAGACATAAGCAGTATCTCTTCAAATTCTCCTGACAAGACTTTTTTTTCAAACTTTTTGTTTAGAAATGTTATTTTTTAATTGCACATATTTCTATAAATAAAAGAAATTTGCCTCTTTGTTTTCTGAGTAAATCTTCTAAAATTGGAAATCTTTAATTTTAATCTGAAGAAGGTATCTGAGTTCATTTGGGCTGTTATAACAAACTATCACAGATGGGGTGGCTTACACACAATGGAAAATTTATTTCTCACAGTTTTGGGTGCTGGAAATTCAAGTTCAGGGAGCCAGCATGGCCAGGTGACTTGTTTACTCTGGGTCACATATTTTGCACTGTTTCCTCATTTGGCTGAAGGGATCAGGGATTATTCTGCAGTCTTTTTTATAAGGGTAATCCTATTCATGAGGGCTCCACACTTGTGACCTCAGCACCTCCCAAAGTCTCCGCCTTCTAATAGCATCACATTGAGCATTAAGATTTCAATATATGAATTTTGAGAAGACACACACATTCAGACCATACCAGGAATGCCTACCAGGTGATGCTGGTGGAGATTCAGATGCTAAAAGCCTGATTTTTTCCATAGTCCTAGAGCATGCACACACTGGAGTATTTCTGCATTCAAAGAAGGGAGATCTCTACAAGTCAGCCTTTGACACTACCGGATACTGAATTTGGTAGCAAAGAAAAATTTGGTTGATTTCCATCTCCCCTAAGCCAGTAATTTTCATCTTCTGCTACAAAATGTCATATATTGATGAGGAGGATGAGCCATCCTTAAAAAAAGGCCAACTGAAATAGTCAAATCCGAGGGAAGTATAAACCTTCAGCAAATCTATTCTTCATGCAATGAATGTTTGTCTTAGGTGTTTTGAGGCCATGGATTGAGAAAGGCAACATGCAACTTTTTTTTTTTTTTAGCTTTCTGTCCAAACGAATAAGATTCTTTGATATTTCAGACAGGCCTCAATTCTTTATGCTGCATGGCACCAAATTCTATTACTAATAGTTTAACTCTGCTATCAAGTATCTCCAGCTATCTGCTATCAACTATCTCCAGCTATCGGCTATCAACTATCTTCAGCTATCTACTATCAACTATCTCCAATCATCTGCTATCTCCAGAAAATTTGAAGTGTGGCTTCCAGAAAACACTTGTGGCCTGTCTTTAGATATCCACTCCAGATCTGAGACTTAACCCGGCAGGATGCTGGTATTTAGTATGAAAATGTGGTAATATGAGGTGACATTGATGTTAGAATGTTTAGTTAATTGAGAATCCATTAATAACAAGAGCCTTGTGATAGCTGGGAGGGCAAACGTCCCCCACCCCGCCCGATTTTTACTTAAATTCTAGTTAGTGAACATTCAGTGTAATATTGGTTTCAGGAGTAGAATTTTAGTTGGCTCTTTTTTTTTTTCCTTTTTTTTTTTTCTTCTTCTATGTTTCCCATTCATTCATTCGTTCATGTACTTGTTCCCATAAAAGTTCCCTTATTGTGGTAGATGGAGATATATTGGTAAACAGAACAGACATAGTCTTTGGTTTTGGAGATTATGAAAATTTAGGGGTTAAAGTTACTGAGGATGATTTTCTGAGGAAGAAATTTTAACACACTGAGAGAGAAGGAATTCAAGGATTTTTTTATTGTTCTAAAAATCACAGCATGGAACCATTCCTCTTCCCACTGGTGAGGGCAACTCTACATGAATGCTTCAGATAATTCAGAATTTTTAAAAAGGATATCTTAGGAGTGAAAAATATGAAGAAGCTAGAATGTACTGCTTCCCCCCAAACTAAGACAGTCCTTAAAGAACCATGCTATAGTGTGTGTTAAAAGAACAACAACAACAAAAAAAAAAAGCCAAATTGGAAGAGCCCCAAAATAGCAAAATCTCGATAAACCTCAAAACAAAATTATGATAAAATGGATAACTCATTAAATAAAATAAACCCCATTAGCCCATGTGAATAAAATTAAATAAATAAATAAATGGAGAAATAAAAAGTCTCCTCCCCCAGTAAAAGGCTGACTAATAAATATATAACAATATGTGGTTAGAAAATCATCAATAAATAATAAAACCAGTGGTGAAAATTTGATAAGAAACAAGATATTCACATTGACTCAATATGTGCTGATAGCTCTCTTATTAAACATGAGAGAATATTAATATATTAATAAAGAAACCTGGTTGGACACTACATTAGTTCAGATTTTAAACATTACATCACTAATAGATGGACAAAATGACAACATGCACCTTCTAATTAAATAACTGAGAAGGAAAGAACATCATTTTTATGATATTCCTACCCAAAATGAATATTCTGAGTTGAATTATAAGAAAAGATCAGGCAAACGCAAAGTGAGAGACGTTCTATAAAATGAATAAGAAATACAAAGGCAGAAACTGTATTCCAGATTAAGGATGGTTAAGAAAACATTTCTAAACTAAATGCAATGCATAGGGGCACCTGGGTGGCTCAGTTTGTTAAGCCTCTGCCTTTTGGCACAGGTCATCATCCCAGAGTACTAGGATCGAGCCCCACATTGGGCTCTCTGCTCAGCAGGGAGCCTGCTTCTCCCTCTCCCTCTGCCTGCCTCTCTGCCTGCTTACACTCTCTCTCTGTCAAATAAATAAATAAAATCTTATGATCCTGAACGAGTGAAAAAAACTATCTATAAAGGACATTGTTGAAATGACTGACAACATTTAAATACTGACTGTAAGTTAGATAAAACTGATTTACTGTGAGAATTCCTGTTTTTGACAATTGTATTGCGGTTATGCCAAAGAATGTATTTTTTTTCTTCTGAAATGCACAGTGAAGTATTTCCAGGTAATAGGACAAACTGTTTTCAACTCATTTATCAACTTATTGGTTAAGAAAAAAATATATATCTTTCTATCATCTATCGATCTATTTATCATCTATCATCTTTTTATCCAGAGATATTAGAGGAGGGGGAGAGAATGGTAAAGCAAACAGGGCAAAATGTAAACCAATAGTGAATGATAATGTGAATGACAGACAGTATCTGGGAGTTCCTTCACTGATTCTTGAACGTTTTCTCTAAAGTTAAAATTATTTCAAAACAGAAAGCCATGAAAACAATATATAGTTACTTGAACTGTCTAAAATATGTAGGTCAGATTCTTTCCAATGGGTAACAAAGTTGTTTGTTTTTGGTTGTTTCTTAAGCCACTGTTCTTTGCTCCCAACTTTGAGCTGCAAGCTTTTCGTTTTTCTTCAATTCCAACATCAAATATATTTCTTACTTTTATCCATAGGCAAACATACCATTTGATCAACATTTTATTTTCCATACACATATCCCATTATATGTGCAAACAGAATTCCACCGCATTTACTAACAGCAAACATGCAGACTCTAGAATCTTTTAGGCACATGCCCATCTAGATTTTTCAAAAACAAATGAAAAACCCAGTAAGCATTAGAAAAGTAGTCAAATATGAATATTCTTTGAATTGTATAGACCACTAAATTTGAAAATTAGATGAAATGAACATTTTCTAGTAAAAGATACATGACTAAAAATAATCACAGAAATACAAAACAACAGAAAAGATAAACAGATTTTCCTGGAGAGTTGTATCAAAATTTCAAGAAAGAGATCATCTGTAACTTATACACACAGTTCTAGAAAGCAGGCAAAGAAATACTGGGAAAGCTCTAATACATGAGCCAATATAACCTCCATATCAAACCTAGCTAAGAATGGCATGAGGAATGATATCACATGTTAATTTATTTTATAAACATAGATACATAGTTAAAATTAAACACCAACATAAATAAAATCATTATAAAGTGAATCTGGGGTATTAGATATGTTCTAGCTCTTAATCTCTTAATTTGGGTGGTAATTACATGAGTCTATACATATCTTAAAAATAAAAACCTATCCAGTATAACGAGGATTTGTGCAATTTATGTACCTACATGCAGGAAACCTTTTGAGTTAATGAAAAAGTTTTGGGGTATTTTAAAATTATTTTAAATATTTTATTTATTTGAGAGAGAGAGAGAGAGAGAGAGAGTGCATGAGTAAGGGCAAAGGGAAAGGGAGAATCAGATCCTCCACTGAGCAGGGAGCCCAATGTGGGACTCAATCCCAGGACTCCAAGATCATGACCTGAGCAAAAGGCAGGCACTTAACTGACTGATCCTCAGGATCCTCAAAAAGTTTTTTAAATGTCAGTGTGGATAGGAGGAGCAACATGACACTTTTGCTTGTATAACCACTTAATTATTTTTTTTTCCTGCGATGTTTTAATAAACTTTATCTCACTTTAGGTGTTTCCTGAGGTTCTAAAGGGATTTATCCCATCTTCTCACTTGGTCTCTGAAAACCCATTTGACCTTTGCTCACAGGTATTGCATAATCTAAATATACATGCCTAATTGCACTTTGAAAGACTACAAATCTTTTAAAAAATCAAAATGAAAGATGTTTCTTTAGCTCACATAAATGGCGTTTTTCATTTCCCCCAACTTTATTTCCCTTCCCATTTCTAGTCTTTGATAATTGGCTGTATGGCATGGCCTCCTTCCAAGTCTTCCAAAGCACTTAAAAAGCTCAGAGGAGCCATGCAGTGTATATTAATCCACTGTGAAAACAAATAACTTGAGCGCTCCCTCTTCTGTAGTCTCAGCCATTAATGGCAGTGGTTGGTATTTATGGTTCTGATCTGTATGCTGCCAACCCAAAGTCCTGGAGATGGAAACTTTCCTGGAACTTTTCAACAACTTTTTTTTTTTTTCCTCCTGGTCTTGTGCAAAGGATACATTTGATACCAGAGACTTTCTCCTCAGTGTGAATCTTATCTACATTCTTCAACGGATGGAGAACTATTATTGCAATGCAACAAATAGTAGCCTTTCCTCATGTGCACGGTATGACTCTGGGAAGGATCTGGAAACACCAAAGAGAATCTTCATGGTTGGAATGTATCAAATAAAATGTAGCCAAACAAACAGAGAAGAAAACGATAAAGCTTTTTGCTTTCCAGCATTACATCTACTATGATGTATTTTCTGAAAGCCACCCAAGTATAACTATTTATTTTAACTAAAGTAATCAAGATTAATGTCAGTGGTTATGACACACTCTGTTTGCTAAAGAACACATAGAAGAATTGCTCAGGGCAAGCTTCATTAAGAAATCAGATAAAATTAGTAAAACTGATTATATTTCAAAACTCAGCAGCAGCTAAAATTGCCATTCAGGAGCTTCCAATTAACACAATTGGTCTTGTTCACAATCAGCTATTGTAATCTCATTAGCTTATTATATTTTAATCACTGCGATAACAGCACAGCAAAATTTATTTTATTTTGCATGGGTGGAGACTGGCCAAATTGGGTGTGTAGCCTACCTAGTGTTAGACATGCACAGGCTTTTAGAATTTGGCATCTCTCCCACTCTTTGGGGGAATCACCCTGGTCAAGTGTCAAATGCACCTTGATCCTCCTACCCTAATAGTGAGAAGGCATTATGGAAACAGACATCTAATTTGGCATCCACTGATGAGAGGATTAATTATATAGCTGACACTGTGACTCAAGTCATTTTGTAATGGCACTTGGAGATTTGACAGTTAATGCAAGAGAGGAAGAAAGAAGGAGATTGAACAAAAAAGATTTAAAAAAAAAAAGAGCTTGAATTCTCTGAGTACCTGAATTTAACTGCTGTACTTCTTTGTTTTACAACCGTGTTTTGTAAATATGTTCTGAAGGTACCAGTCATTGCAAAAACACAAAATCTTTTTGTCCTTTAGGTAGGAGCAGCCTGCACATATCTAAAAATACTTGTGTTTCATTGATACCAAGTATTGTCTGCTGCAATGAGATTATGTTCTATTGATGGGAACTGGGGTGTAACAGCCATCTACAGAAAGCAATAGGTTGCCCTATTTTCTGGCTGAAAATGCTGCGTGTTTTATGAACTGCCTCTATCTTGCACACCAGGGATGTGTCTGTGGCGAAGGCCATAATAGGATTTTCCTAAATGATACAAAAATACCAATATTCTGACCAACCAGCTTGCAGAAGTTGCTTATTTTCCAGCAAGTTTCAAGGCTGCCTTTTGCCACCATCTTTTAAGAGTATTTTTTATTTCACTTTTCCATTATGAGTGTTTTCTCTAAAGACATCGATGATCACTAATTGTGTTCTGCAAAAAAGGAAAACAACAGAGGCAGGGTGCCAACATACGTGCAAATCCTCGCTCTTGGCAGGACCCTGCACAACTGCAAAGATAGGAAAAGGAAAAGAGGCACAGAGAGGCACATGGGCAAATTTGGAAATCCTTTGGTGGCTTCAAAACTCCACTATGTCTATTTTTTTTTCTTTTGTTTTTTTCTTTGGTTTGTTCTGTTTTTCTTTCTTTCTTTTTTTTTTTTTTTAAGTATTTGACATCAATTCTATTAAAAAAAAAAAAAGCCACTGAGATCCTGCTGTTTTAATGTCCATAAATAAATAAATGAGAGAAAGTGCCCTCATAAAACCCGGGAGACAAAGCTAAATGAAAATGGAAGAGGGAGTCCTTCTGTGACTATCATATTACCATACCTAAGCACTCAAAAGGTGAATGTTCATCATTATTAAAATCATTCAATTTGTGTCTTTAATTATAACTTTTGGGGGCATGAATGGCTCCAGAGAAATTAGTCTTCTATTTGCTCTATGAAAGAATTTAATAAGTAATACATTATGTTAACTGATTTTTAAAAATCCATTTAATTTTTCCCTGAATTCTATTTTAGGATGATGAGTTTTGATATCACAGAAATTCTTGTCCAGCATCTCCTGCTTAGACAGTGACAAAGTCTGTTTCTTAAGCCACGAGTTCCTGAGCATTGTATATGTATGATTTTACTTTTAAGTTACGTGCCAGTCATTCATAATTTGAGCCATGGCCCACTTAGCTGTATATTAATCAGCTGTGGTCTCAGACTCCGTTTAGAAAAATCAGCACAAGTTCTTTGAATGATGGTCTCAGATTGTGTCTGAGTCATGGTCTTCATTTCTGGTGGTGACACTTGCATATTCAGAGCAGCTCAGATTGCACAATCAATAAATCTCCTCTTTCCGTGTCTATAACTGATTTGAAGATTGATACCCTTGTGCCATGGGGTCTGCATGGGCTTCCCAACAGAAGGAACTTCTTGTAATCCTTCACATCTACTCTGATGGCAACTGATAATTATGTTGAATTCTCCTGTGCTACCCCACTTATAAATCATTCTCAAGAATGCGGCTTTGCAAATACAGATGAAATTCCTATACCAGATGCAAATGGGGAAGGCAGGGTTTTGAGATTCAGCATCTGATTTTATGCAACGTCAGAGAAAGATGCTTTTCTGTAGGCAGATTATAAGTGCTGTGTTGGTATACAGATGTATGTTCCTGTTAAAGAAAGACTATTGTTCTAATGGTTAAAGGGGAAAAAAAAAAATCCATGATACTCATTAAAGAATGGTAGAACAGATGTTATCCAATGGCAGGAAGGAGAGATGGCATCATGCTGAATGAATGGATGGCTGCAGTGGGGTAGTGCACGGCGACAGAGAGATTGAGCTCAACTGCACCTCCAAGGACAGGTGGGGTGTATAATGAAGAAGCAGGGTGAGGGCTAATGGATGGCAGATTACCAAGAGGAAGTATTGGAGCTGGGGAAGATTCTTGTTAGACTTACTCAGGAGAATTATTGTGGAAGGTAGGCAGAGTGAAAAAATATTAAGGATAGCCTGATACCAAGAGCCTAAACTGGCTTAGCAAGATTGTTACTCGAGTGGATTTCACAAGGACAGAGAGGGAAGCCAAGGGCAGGTCTAGTCCAGCAGAGGCTCTGGAGAACCTGGATGAAGGTCAAGAATTGAGTTATGTATGTATGGTATATGTATATGTATATATCAAGATATATATTTAAGTTAATATACATATATGTATATTTCTACCTCTATCTCCAAAGTTTGTTATCTGTAACCCTCAATACGCTCTTGCATAGTGAGGATGATACAGGTAAAACAGCTGCTTCTGTTTCCATCAGAAGCTCCCAGGACTGCATGTACCACTTCAAATCCCTAAGGTATCTGTCATTAAACTACTCCTGCTGGGCTTAGTGACTGAGAAGAGTCAGCAAACCCCTCCAAGTGTGGACATCCAGAAATAGTTAGCTCATTTGTTCGTTCACACAATTAAAAAACAATTATTCTTTTGTTCATTAAATGGACATTCATCTAGTAACCACCAAGAGCCATGGATGTATCCGATTCACGGGCGATTGCAGGGTTTAATCGGAGCAGCTGGGTGCCTTTTTCCAAACAGCTTATTATTATTAGCAGAGAATTTTTAGTAATTTCCAGGCACGGGTCGCAGAAGTGTTCCAAGCCGGATGGACAAGCCCTGGAAATTCCTAGAGGTTCATCTTAATTGCACCTAGATCAGCCACACAAGAGACTTTATTGGATTCCCAGTTTTTATTGGACAAACAGCTCTGGCCAAATCTGGCTCCATCTCCCCACCCCCATTTTATCAGCATTTGATGTTAGTGCTCCTTTTACCATTTTCACTTCCCACCCTTGACACTCTTGACAGTGGGGGCTGGATGATGGTTATGGGGGGCTGCCTTTGCGTCGCAGGGTGCATAAGAGCATCCCTGGCCTTCCCCAGCCAGATATGAGGACCCTCCCCTCCTCAAGTCAGGACAATCAGCAATATCTCCAGAGGGCACCAGATGTCCTCTGGGGGTAAGGGGGGAATCACCTCTACTTATGGACACTGCTATGGACTTAACACAGCAGCATTTTCTTATAAAAGACGACTGAAGGGATTTCCTCCAGCTACATCACCTAAGGCTACTGGAGGTAAACACCTCTTCTCATTCCCTTTAACTTTGATCTCCTTACCTCTCACCAGAGCATACGCTAGCCACAATTAGTCCTGGAGGCCAGGATGTAGCCCTTTATGACACATATCCTGGAATGGCTATGAGCTTTTTTTTTTTTTTTTTTTAAATACAATTTTATTGGAAGCCAGAGGAGAGTGATCTTGTCTCCTGAATCAAAACGCATAATGTGGCTATATTATTATAGCTGGTATAGGCGGACCTTGAACCCCCTGAGCGAATGAAGACGCTCCAGGTGGCCATGTGTCGGAGTTGTTGCCATCATCAAGCAAGATGAGATTTTCTCTGGGACCGTAGATTATGGAAGATCCTTTTGTGTTCACCCTTCTTTGTTAATAAAACCAAAATTTTACAAATGCTAAGCTCTCTGAGTACAAAGCAGGGCCATAATTTGCATTGACAGGCTGTGTCATAGTTCCATTTGAGAAATTCACCTGTGCACAGCTTCCCCAAGGTTGGGGACCCCTGGACGTGAGCAGAAATCTGCGGGAGGAGGGAAAGATACAGTGAAGGACAAGCTTTGGCTCCCCTGTCTCCTTTCATCTTTCACAACTAAAACTCTGTGACTTTTTTTTTTTTCCTAAGGAAAACAAAATTAATTTGGAGTCTTTCAAAAATCTTGGCATGTAAAATAAGGCAGCAGAACCCCAATTTTGGGACTGCTGTGATTGCATTCCCTAGTTAAGCACCCTAGATATCAATACTTAATGGTATTCTCTAAGCTCAGCCAGTGAAGAAAATAGGGTTGTTATCTATCAAAGCACATTTTCGTTTCTGACAAGTAAAAAGCAGCATGGGGAATGCAGGAAGGCTGAAATGAAAGCCTAAAAGAAAACTCATATAACATCTGGTGTCCTTTATCCCCTGTTGGCCTTTCAGAGTATGATATGATGAGCTTGTTCTGATTTAAGACCTGATGATTTGGTTTGAAAAAACAGGAGGAGGGGGAGAGACACAGCCAGGCTGGCAGCAAATTGGGATACAAAAATCTGCTCGAATAATTGGAAACACGACAGATTTTTCGTAACTGACGCCAGTGGCGTCTTAGTTTATCCATCTTTCTCAGCTGAATTTGTAAAGTGCATTATCTTATTGGTTTTAAAGTTTCCGTCTCACTTATTTGCAGGGAGAAATGTGGGCAAATCAGTCATGATGGATTGCCTAATTTTCTGGGCTGAATAAACCAGTTTTATGAGATTGTGGATTCCTAGGTTATTAGTTAAGAGAAACATTGATCAATTTTAACTTAAGAAAAGGCTTATTGAATTATTGCATTTAAAATGTTTCATTATTGTTACCATAGTATTGGTAATGAATATGCTAATTAAGGGATTGAGAAAGGATTTCATAAAGGAGTTTTTCTTTGCTTTTTCTATTTTCAATCCAAATGCTGAAATTGACCCGATCACAGATGTCAGACGATTAGTGATTACTCTACAAGAAATCATCTTTGATCAAAAAAAAAAAAAACAGAGGAAGGGGCAGAAAAGATCGTTTCCTACTTAGAAAATATAGGTTCGATTTAATCCATTGCAAAAAGGAGAACCACATACCATAGAGCCATATTTTTTAAATTAAATGACTCATTTAAGGTTCATTGGCTGTGGAAATACACATGATAACATGATAATTAACAAGAAGAGTTTTTATTTGTTGATCTGAATCCTTGACAAGGAGTTGGTTTCATGGAGGCTCCGAATGTTAATGCTCCAATAAAAAGCATTTTTCCTAATTAAAAAAAAAACTATTTGATACACTTATTCATCAAAAAGATACATACCCAGGTGAGAACCCCAAAGAGAAAAAAACAAAAACAAAAACAAAACCTTTATCATTCTTTTTTCTTAAATTTGAAGGATAATCAGAAGACTAAAACTTCCTTTTTGTTGTGTTATCTTAAAACGGAGTCATAATAACTATGCCGCAGTGGCTCAGGGATAATCAACATAAATCCAGACAGCCTGTTTTGACAGAAAAAAAAAAGTCCCTGATTTTTTTTTTTCTCCCCCACCCCCTTTTTTTTTCTGTCCAGCCTTTTTCATGGGCTGCATCTCTGTGAATACACAGTCTTTCTCAGTGTGACTCAGGAGAAGTTCCTTTACAAAGGGAAAGAAGGGAGTTAAAAACTTTTATGCAAGTAGACTTTACTGTGAAATGTTATCTTTTGTTAGTTCAAAGGTTCCCAAAGATATAAATTCTTCAGAACTGCCCTGAGGTGCTGGGGATGTAAATTGAATACTTTACAATTTGTAGACTGTTCCTGCAGTAATGTGTATCTCCTCTGTGAGTGAGTGTTTGGGGATTTTTCAATTACTGGAGTCTGAAAACTCAGAGATTCTTTAGGGCAGAAAAAAAGATTCTTCTCAAAGTTGAGTCACTGATGTTCAAATTAGCTGCCAAAAGCACTATAATGATCTGTGTTCCAGATTTTGCTAAACAGGGAAAAATGGCCCATTTTGGTCAGGGGGAAGATAGCCTCTTCTAACTGCATCATGAATAACTGCGGGATGGGTTATGTGATAGGTTAAAAGTGAAATAAATTGTTGATATGTGCCATATACAAGAGGCCTATGTTATTTCTAAAAGACTAAAATGAGCTTCTTTATATGTTTTTAGAGTGATAGCTTAAGTATGGCCTTTAGGCTCACTGTTAACAGCTCTTTACAAAACAATGAATGAAAAAAATGATAAAACAGTATATGTGCATTGAAAATTAAGCCTACTTGGAGATTATAGACAGTACAATCAGCTCAAGACAATGGGTGACTGAAAATTATACTTTTCCAAACTTCCGTCCAATTTGACCAACCACTTCTCAATCTATGTATCTGCCTCCCATCCCCAAATTAACAGAACTGCCCGGTTTAGGTTATAATTCTTTTCCTGGAGTAGGCGGGCTGAGCATTAGTGAAACACAATACTAAAAAGTCAGCATGAAGGAAAAGTCATGAAAAATGAACAAAGAGATACCTTAACGCTGGTACCTTCCAGCCCTCTAGGGAGGAATGAGTTGTGGGCAATGGCAGTCTGAAATAGAGAAACATCTGTTACCGAATTTTTAACCAGGCTAAAAAGTGTTATCAGGTAGTCATCTTTTTTATTTATTTATTCATTTATTTTGCTAAATGGGGGATCTATTTCAACTAATACATCTAAAAGGATCTATCATCATGCAATTTTCAATCTAGAAATGTGGTTCTGTATTGTTTCAAACAGCCTGTTCTCCTAAGTAGGTCAGCTTTTCTCCTTGTGTTGCCATTTCATGCATGTTTTACGTCCTTTATAAATGCAAACTGATTTTGAAAGAAAAAAAAAAAGCCACACGTAAAACATTCTTTCACTGTTGGAGTTGGACCTATGCTCTCGTCAGATGCTCAGGAAAATAGTCATACTGGGCTGATTAGGTTTTATTGTACCAGGGAGGAAGAGAGAACCTTCTTAGGGCTTCATTAACACACTCACAACCTCATGGGATCTATAAAACTTCACTGCATATTTTCTGATTTTGCTTTTTTGGGAGAAAGAGGTTGAAGATTAACAATTAAAAGGAGAAGACTAAGATACAATTAGGCCCGGAATACTTGCTAAGTCAAAAAAGTGGGTTAAAACCTTCCTGGTTCTGGTTAATAAACATTTATTGAGAAACTATTATGCTCCAGGCAACAGAATTCATGCAATAGGTAGAAACCTACACATACATCTTTGCAGTCACATGCTCTACCCCTGAGCTATACCCCCAACAGATGCATCTTTGAACTTTTTAACTCCAAGGACTTTCCTCTGAGTAAATACGCAAAGTAGAACTAAGAAACACACGCAGCCCTGGATGGTGGGGAAATTAACAAAATATTCAGTCTTGGGAACTTGGGAAGGTTTTCCAAGGAGGAGGGGATACGTAAGTTGAGATAAAGAAGGTAAAGAAGAATGTGGGCTGAGGTCCTTCAGACCATAAAGCTGCATAAACAAAGGCAGGCAGGGATGAAATGACATGCTGTCTGAGGGAACGTAGCGCGCTCGGTTACAGAGTGTAGACGAGTCACGAAGTTGAAGGAACTAGGGTTGTTGGGCTAGGCAGGGTCCATCTATGTGGACTGATGCTTTCTCCAAATATTTATTCCTGACATAGGACTGCCTTCGTAGATTTCAGTTATACATCTTAGTCCTGAGACTGGGGTTCTTGAGTGATCCAGGGTCACGATTTGAGGCATCACCTTCTTTTTTTTTCCTTTTTTTTTTTTTTTTTAAGATTTTATTTATTTATTTGACACAGAGAGAGGGAGAGATCACAAGTAGGTAGAGAAGCAGGCAGAAAGAGAGGGGGAAGCAGGCTCCCCACCGAGTGGAAAGCCCGATGTGGGGCTTGATCCCAGGACTCTGGAATTGAAGGCAGAGGCTTTAACCCACTGAGCCACCCAGGTGCCCGGAGGCATCACCTTCTTATACTAATTAGTAGTATGTTAGTAAGCATTGGTTCATTTTTAATTTGGGCAGATTCTCATTTCTCCACAATTGCTTTGGCTTTCTGAGTGCGTTCATTTTTTTTTTTTTTTTTTTAAAGTCAATGTAGCAGAAGTGCGGTTGCCAGAAGGCTAAACCGAATGACCACTGAAAGGCCATTTGTCTATTTCTCTAAGTGAATCATTTTGCCAGACCTTCCAAATACACTTATGAATATGGAGGTGAAACCACCCATGAACCTTAGCTTTCCGCAAACTGATCACTGTTTAAAATGAATATTCTAAGAAAAATGGTCCTTAAAATAGTTGATTGGAAAATGGTGGCAAAAAGTGGCTAAACTTGTCAAATTGTCTGTGGGCAAACAATGTTATTAAGCCATAGACACAGTTCTCATATTGATCCGTAGTCATGTGTATAGAACAGCTTGGTCTACTGACAGAATTTGGCCTAATATTATAATCTACCAACTCTGGTGAAGTAGCTGTTCAATGATTTAGAATTCAAAGAATGAAACAAGAGAATGGCAGTTTTCCCACACCCAAAATGGCAATACAATCTTAAAAAAAAATAATATTTGGGGGAATTGAAAACTTATAAAAATAACTTTAGCAAGCTTTTAATGATGAAAATTCTTTAAAATCAGTTTTCCTATTCTAACTCTGACCCTTTGCATCTGCACGTCCACAAATAAGTCATGTATTTAGTAAAGTTATTTTATGGAAATATACACATATACCTAATTTTATTCTATGTGCACATTATGTAGCTACAATTAATGGACCGGCAGCTCACTTAACATATGCTCTTAAAACATCTTACTGGTGTATTTTCTGTGTCAAGGGCAGACTCTTTTTTTTTCTTTTTTCCCTCCAACTAATTTTAAAGTTCGAAAATCACAAAACACTTCTCCACCCTGTGTCCTCTGAGATTTGGTCTGCAACTGGTAGGCCATCCTGGTTTTGCTGTAGAAACATCCTGCCATGCCGTGCCAGATTGTGTTAACCCTGGGTAGAGCGATAACAGATGTGCTGAGCTGTCCCGCTTCCTGGAAATGGCAACATCTTTCTCAGCTAGTTTCCTGACTGCAGCGATGACACAAGCAACGGCGCGCTGGTGTGCTCTGGCAAGCGTCCCATTCCTTGGCTTTGGTCTCCGCTCACCCCCAGTGGGCCCCAGTCCCGCTGCACAGTTTTCCCATGGAACCGACAGGCCGAGAGGTTCTGCAAGCTCGTTAGCAAGGCTGGGAGGCTTTCCAGCGTGGCAGCCAGGGGAGCCCCCAGCGTCCCCCCGGGGCCTGCGGGCAGGGGCGGTGGAAGGGAGGGGGGCGAGCCAGCGAGGAGGGCGGGGGATGGGACTCCCGAGGATGGAGGTCACGGCCAGGTGTGAAAGGCCCACGTGGCTCGAGCGCGCGGCATGAGGTCTGCTTTTTCTCAGCTCCCGCACCCACCCCGAGCCCCAGCCGCCCTGCGCCCCGCTGCCCGCCTCCCGGTGAAGTTAGCAACGGGCAATGACAGAGAAAGAGCTCATCCATCTGTGAGGAAAGAAGCCACGTTGATGGTTCCCCGGTGGACGTAACTGTGCTCATTACTGCCCATTTACATTTCATCACTCGATTATCACAAATGCCTCATTACTGTTGAAAAGGGTTTTCTGCTGGTGAACTACTTGCTAACTATTCATTCCTCGGCTCCGATGTTCCCAGACAGGCTGATTGGAAAAGGAGGGGAAAGGGGGGGGGGCAGAAGAGGGGCGAAGGTGAAAAAGGTCTTCTATCAGATTTGATTAAAGGCCGTGATTTAAATCGATATTTAATAAAGTGGCTGCTACCACATCACACGGGCAATTCCCCATGCAGTCAGAATCGTGATTAGGAGCCCCTCACTGCCTGCTGCATAACTCAATTGGGTTTTGTGCACTGGTCTGGCACCTGTGTCCCTTAGCACTGCGCCTCCAAGGTAATAGGTTTATGAGCCGATGAACAGAGCTGATAGGTTCTAAATGGATTAACTAGGTGTCTGCAGTCTGGTGATGAATACATCAGGAAAAAAAAAAAAAGTGTGCATAAGCAGGCAAGTGATAGGGAGTGTTGACAGACATTGTGTGTGTCATGAGCCCCACAGGGTAAACACTGGCTCGGTGCCTGTCATTCAAGTGCTCTCTCAGAGTAATGGGTGAAGATAGCAGGCTGGGCTGTTTAACAAGCCTGCAGGTGCCAGGGAACAGAAGCCTGCCGCTGAAAAAGGCGTCCACGGGGCTCCACTCACCCACCAGCTACAGCCAGCATAAGAATAAGCTTCCAAATGGATACTTTTTCCTGTCCCAGGAATGACAGATAGATTGAAATTCCTGGGCTCGCTCTAATTCGTGGTGGCTGCCTAGCGCGTGGCGTTAAGAAAGATTCCGAGGTTCTATCTAGTCTCAGAAGAAGGAGGGGCTTAAACAGCACTATCAGCATGATAGGGAGAGTGAGGTATCATGATCACAGAGTTCTCACTACTTCATTTTGTTCACCACCCTCCTGGGATGCTGGAAATAGGTCTGTTCATCTTATGGTTTCAACATCATAACCCAAAGACTTGTATACATATATAAGTGAAAGAAATTTCCGTTAAAATCCAACTTAATAAACCCTTCCAGGTGCTAATAAATACGAGTATGGTATATGGGTGTTATCATGGATTTCCAGT
Source organism: Mustela putorius furo (assembly GCF_011764305.1). Lineage (NCBI taxonomy): Eukaryota > Metazoa > Chordata > Mammalia > Carnivora > Mustelidae > Mustela > Mustela putorius. The sequence goes on along the minus strand of NW_025422022.1, from coordinate 6,811,165 downwards.
ATTCCTAAACTCTTTTAACTAAGACTAAAAATACGTATTTTTTTTTTTTTTAGTTAGTAGGATAAAGCTGATATAAATGTAGAAACCAATTACGTGGCAACATCTTCCCCTTCCTACAATATTACCAAGGTATCAAGTTGAGAAACAGTGCCTTCGTGTGTAAGAAAGGGAAAAGCTGACTTAAAGATACATTCCTAACACAAAAAGCAATTATTGGCATCCAGAATATAATCATGAATGATTCAGTAGATTTGGTCAGAATGCATATTGACATAAAGAGCAGTGAATGTCATGACCTTTGAGAATTATTATAGAAACAACCCTGAAAAGTAAGCATGAAAAAGAGATAAACTGTCAATTGATGGAACTGCTATCTGTACAAAACGTAATAATCTAAAAAACATTGCTGAGGAATCCATCCTAAATTTGCCTCCAATGTCATCTGAAAATAAGAATTTGATTTTAAAGTAAAATCACAATTTATAGTTAAGAAGTGGCTTTATGGAGTCAGGGGAATATCTAGTCCATTGTGTTCTTAGAGTGAGACATAATTAATGCTTTTCTGAAGTTTCCAAAGTTCACCAATTGCAATCTCAGTCGCTTGTGTGTGTGTGTGTGTGTGTGTGTGTGATTACTGTTTCCCATAAATACCAAAGTACAACTGGGTACTGACAAAATGGAAGACAGCTATAAAATCCTTGAGTTTTCAGTGTCCATGTGAGGGAACCTAAAGAAAACACTGGGGTGTCTTTAGGACCTAAGAATTCAGAAGTAACCAGAGATACAGAAAAATCTCAGTGAACCCATCTGAGGAGAGTGTTGATGTAAGGAGGGGTACGCAGTCTAAAGGGAGCAAACATAGTTGATCTGATATGGTCTGAGTACCCAGGGGTGACTAGATTCTAGGAACCCTCACAGCTGATGTGCCAAAATCCCCTTCCAGGAAACATACCTTGCACTGAGAAGAAATTGCCAAAAATAAAACAGAAATATGGGCAGATGAAGAACAATAGGAATAAAGGAACAAGGATAGTCAAATACAAGTGTACAGGTGATTAGTGGGTGGGGAGATAGAGTAGACTAAGGAGAGCTCAGAGAATAGGGTGCTATATTGTTTAAACATGTCATAAATAACAGGAGAAGGGGGTTTTGAGCTATTGTAAAGATTCCTAGAAGTTAGGAAGGCTATCTTCAACTTTCTTCTCAAAGTTAGGCAGAAGTTAATTCCATGTAAAAATGAGCCACATAAAAGAATTAGGATCAATTTATACAACGTTATCCTGGAAAAAGATTAAATAGAGAATAAATTTTCTGTAGAAAACAAGCATCTTCCTTAAAGGTATGTCCATAGGAAAAATAAAAATATTACCATAAATTTCCAAATAGGGAAAAAAATGTACATCCTAGAAATTGTCGGTGATAAAAAAAATGTGAAATGATATCACAAATAAGAATTAGAAAAAAAAAAAAAAAGCTCCAGATTGAAGTGGCTGAAGATGTGGAATGTAAGAGAAGAAAAATATTTAAAATAAAAAAGAGAGAGGAATTTAAAAGACTAGAGAGAAAGTGACACACATCACATAGAAAGTAGGCAGGCATGATCCCAACACACATATAATGGAAATCACGCAAAGAAGAACATTAAAACCAGGAAATACATAAGATAGAAATAAAATCGCAATGCTAAAATTTTGGGGGGAAAGAAAAGCACTCAAAACTATACATTGAAAAGGCCTAAGGCACACCTGGGAAGATAAATTCAAAATTATCAAAATCGACATGTATTCTAGTAATGTTACTGGGTTTATAAAACCACTGGACATTCAAGGAAAATATAATCCTTTAGGTGAACCAGTTACCTATAAGAAAAAGAAGATCAGATTGTCATTAGATTTTTTTATAGTACCTGTTGATAACAGAAGACAAAGGAATATTAAGATAGCTAAGATATCTGCGAAAAAAAAAAAAGTGAGTGAAAGACTTCGCATCCAAGCAAATCGACTCTTACATGTGAAGACCACAGATGCACTGGCTTTGCCTGAAACTCAAACAATGTCTCTCCCATGAGCTGTCCTTGGGAATCAAGTAGAAAATAAGCTTCAGATAACTACAATAAATGTAAACACATCAATGTAAAGGTTAGTTGTAAACATTAGAGAATTGAAACTCTAGAAGAGAGGTTTGTAAGAGAGAGATTATAGTAACCCAGAGCTGTATATCCATGCAGAATGACTGTAAGTGATATGAAGAGAATGAATTCATTGTATACAAAAAATTTTTTTCAACTGTTTTTACTAAACTTATCATTGGTGGCAGTACTGACCCCTTATTTGAGCATAGTTTATGTATTAATATAATTCTATCATGTCTGGCATATTAGGAATTACCAGAATGAGGGAACAAGTAGCTATAATTGTGGGATAGGAGATGTTAGAGAAATGTGCTCTAGTCCTGAATTTTAAGTGGAGACATCATTATGAAAACATGATGTGTTTTATCTTCAAAATAAGGAAGGTATTTATAACTCAGAATTCTAAGTGGATGGATGTGTGTATATTTGTACACATTTCAAATTCAACTTTAAATTTGGAATTTTCAGGTGTTTCCTTCATTGAAAAGGCCTAGGAAAAATGACTGCCAACCCAGTATTGAGCATTGCGTGCCCAGTGCCCATTTCATCGTGGCTTCTTGGAGACATGACTGTCTCAAGTCTGGGGCAGGAAATTCACAAGTTAAGGAGGCTGTGACCTGTTATCATTCCAGATAACAAGAAAGTCCTCAGAGATTATGAAAAGGATGACAAAACCTACTGAAGAAGTATTTTATTGGCTACATAAGATACACGAGGCACCAAGAAGGATATGAACAGTGGTAGGCAGAAACATCATCTATGCTCAATCCCCAAGATCATAACCACACACACAGACATGAGGATACACATGTACCCACAAACACAAAAAATAGACACAAAAAAGCAGTAATGGGTGACTGCTGATTGAGGATACCAAGAAACCAATCATTTGAAAAAGTGTAAGTAAAGAGACAGAATCAAGAAGTTATTCTGCATTTCCTTTACAAAGTATGGCCATTGGGAAACCAAATAGAAGGAGGAGTAAACTTTCTCCTATAAAAGTCCCCCAGCAAAGAAAGTATTCTCTGTTGGCTATTACCATAAGAGTGAAGCATAATAAAATATCTCAAATCTTCAAGTCTTAAAATAACAATTATTTACTCTCTTGGATCTGTGGGTCAGCTAAATGTTGGCCAGTGTAGGTTGGGCTCAGTTGAGTGACTGTTCAACATCAAGCTGCAGGTCCAGTTGGCCATGGGTTCCACCAAGGTTTTATTGGCCCTGAGATTAGGGGAATGCTCTTTTTGTGATGATGGCTAAAGCACAAGATGGAAAATGAAAACATAAGAAGCTCTTAAAACCTAGGCTTGGAATGGTCACATGGTCAATTCCACCCCCATACCATTGGCCAAGCCAAGTCACATGTCCAAGTGCAAGGTCAAGAGACAGAAAAGGTGCTCTGGTTTTGAGGCATCAAGGCAAAAGTGCAATGATGTGGACACAGGGAAGGGAAGAAGAATTGAAACAGTACTTTTTTTTTTTTTAAAGATTTTATTTATTTATTTGACAGAGAGAGATCACAAGTAGGCAGAGAGGCAGGCAGAGAGAGAGAGAGAAGGAAGCAGACTCCCTGCTGAGCAGAGAGTCTGATGCGGGACTCGATCCCAGGTCCCTGAGATCATGACCTGAGCCGAAGGCAGCGGCTTAACCCACTGAGCCACCCAGGCACCCTGAAACAGTACTTTGATCTACTTCAGATATAATTGGAATATGACTTATTTTCAACCATGAATAAATGAAAGGACCTAAGTATGAATGTCAATACTGGCAACATCATGAAAAGACAGTCAGGTATTGCATGCATCTTGTTGAATACAACACTGCCTATGAAGTAATTTGCCTCCTCTCTCCAGATAAACCAAATTGTATATGATGGATTCTTTAGGTGTAATAACTAATTTATAAGAAATGTGAAATGAGGGACGCCTGGGTGGCTCAGTGGGTTAAGCAGCTGCCTTCGGCTCAGGTCATGATCCCAGCGTCCTGGGATGGAGTCCCACATCGGGCTCCTTGCTTAGCAGGGAGCCTGCATCTCCCTCTGCCTCTGCCTGCCATTCTGTCTGCCTGTGCTCGCTCTCTCCCCCCACCTCTCTGATAAATAAATAAAATCTTTAAAAAAAAATGTGAAATGAAGTAGAACCTGTTAATATATATTGTGAGAATGCAACAGGCAAAATCTAGGATGAAAAATTCTATACAAAAAATGACCAAGCTTCTTCTAGAGATTTAAAAATTTAAAAAATAAAAAGAAAGAGAATAAAATTCAAGATTTATATATTTATATGTATAATGTATGTATTACGTACCTATATATGTATGTACATAATATTGTTATACATAAACATTTTAATTATAATATTACCCTTCACTTATACTGTGGGTGTTTATCCCAAAGAACTGAAGATGTATTATGTTTACACAAAAACCCATTTGCAAAGGTGGTAATTCTATTCATAATATCTGCCAACTAGGGGCATTGGGATGACTCAGTTAGTTATGTGTCAGACTTGATTTTGCTTCAGGTTATAGTCCTAAGGTCCCAAGATCAAGCCTGCCTCGGGCTCAGCACTCGGCATGGAGCATAGTTTAGGGAGTGGGCAGCGGGAGAAAGGGAGAGAGAATCTTAGGCAGGGTCCATCTGCACGCTCTCTCAAATATTTTATGACTATATATATATATATATAGATATATATATATATTCTGCAAACTGACATCACCTAAAGTGTTTTACAATGGGACTGCATTAAGAAAAGCCAATCTCAGAAGATTATACACTAGATGATTCTCTTTAAACAACATTCTTAAAATTACATATTATGGAGAACAGATGAATGATTGCTAGGGTTTAATGAGATTCAGAAGAGGGAGTCTGTATAAGTATAATAGGATAATTTGTGGGATATTTGAAAGTTTGGAACAGTTCTATATTTCGATAATGATGATGGCCACAAAAATCTACCCATGTGATGAATTTGTATACAACTATGTAAATGTGTATATAAGCACACAAAAATGGGTGCATGTAAGATGGGTAAAAATCAGAGAACTTTTGTAGATTGAGCAAACATTAAATTTCTGGATTGATATTGTACTTCAGTCATGTAAGTTGTTATCATTGAAGGAAACTGGGCAAAGGCTGTATCTGTACTATTTTTTGTAACATGCTATTGATCTAGAATTATTTCAAAATAAAGAGTTAAGAGGAAAAAAAAACAATAACAAAGATACACAGTAGATGATAAAATTATAAATCAAAGAAAGAAATTGAATAACAAAAGTGATGAAATTTCCTTTGGTGGGAAAGAAAGGGCTGTGATGGAGTGCTGGTATATGAAACGCTCAGAGGTGACTGGCAATGTCAATTTCTCAAGATTTTAGTGATTATTAAAAGCTATTCATCTTATAATAATTTGTTAAGCTGAGCATTTTTTTGTTCCAGCTTTCTGAAGTTGAGTTATATTTGCCAATAAAATATTTTAAATTAAAAATAATTAAAGTGAAATCACATAGATTATTTGAATACAGAGGAGTAACCACAATGCAGTAAATGTGTAGGTTGAGAACTTCTAGAACATAAAGGCTGTATCTTCATATCAATAACCCCCACAACTGGCATAACAAGATTGAATAAATATTTATTGAATAAATGGAAAAATAGAGCAGCCAATATCCACCTCTAGATATGCCTCAGTTACAACATCTTATCATAACAGTCTTATAAATAAAATTCAACAAGATGATATTTTTAAGCAATTACTTATTCGGTAAAATCAGGGAAGTAGACCTTACATAAAGTATTCTCACCAACCAATAGACATGTAAGATTCAAGCAAAGAGAAGATTTATATATGGTAACAGTCCTGTGATCTGGATCCTATAGAGGCTAAATCAAAGTCAGCTTTCTTGGGTGGATTTAGGGAAAAACCCCTCAGATAAAATATGTTAAATAAGCGTCTATTTTTAGGGCCAAAAATACACAACAATGGGACCAAAATGCTTGAAGCCAATTAGCACAGTAACGGATGCCCAGCATTGTGAATTTTCATGTGTTTTTCTTCTGTTAATATCCCTTTTTCCTCCCATTAGATATATTTGTATCATTCTTGGTCCACAGTTTTAATAAATGAATAGAGCTAATATCAAAGATAGACTTGTCAAAGAAAATGTCGTCAGTTATCCTTTTTAGCAGGAGTTGGTTAGACTGATGATTTGGCATTCCCAACATCCCTGAAAAGGATTTTGGGATTCTCGTTCCTTTTTAAGCTATTTCCTCTGGATGGAACCTTAGTGGCTCCACTTTACTTACTCACTCGTTGGACTTGTAAGTAATTTCTCTGAAGAAAGTTCCACTGGGGCAAAAAAATTAAATTAAAAAAAAAAAAAAAAAAAAAAAAGATGTATGAAAAGCTGCTCTTTCAATGGCCTGGCAAGTGCTCATGGGAGGGCTGGGAGGAGGATGGGGAGAGGGGATTAGAATAGGGCTTTGAGAGGGAAGCAGACACACTTAAAGAAGCAGTTCATCTACTCCAGAAAGCCTTCTGAGCCCCTTTGCCCTCCACATACTCGTCATGGAATTTTGACCATGACCTGTGCCTTCTGGAAATTTCCACTTGGTGACCCTTGAAGGCATTGCATCCACAGCTAAACTCATTAACTTCCACTCTCAGATCATATTCATCTGGGTGATTTCTATCTCCGTGAATGTCACCTATCTGCAGCCTTTCGAACAAGCCAGCCTCCAGCAGGGGTATAGCTACCTCCCTTCTTTCTCTCCCTCACAGGGATGATGAAGTCCTTGTTTTCCTTCATGTGATCTTCTGTCCTCAGAATATTCTCTTTGTTCCCTCTTCACCTTCTAGCAGCATTAGGTAGCCTGGCTCACATTTGCCACAATCTATTTCATGTACTTGTGTGATCACGATTAATCCATTACATTGTAATTATTTGTTAATGACTTCTCACCTCACCTATTAAGCCCATTTCCTTTATGCAATGAGGGTCTTCAGATCAAAAACCAGATATATTCACTTCTGTAGGCCAGCAACCCACCACAACATCACACACATAATGGCCACTCAGTAAATGTGTATATTGACTGAGATTCAATAAATAATATTATGCTCTTATTTTTAGTTCTCTGCTTGATTTTCAAGTACGGTTAATGTTGGAACAACACAGGTTTGAACTGCGCAAATCTACTGATCAGTACATTTTTTTCGATAAATGTAGTATAGTTCTGCGAACGGATTTTCTCTTCCTGTGGTTCTCTAAACATTTTCTTTTCTCCAGCTTACTTTATAGTAAGAGTACAGTAAGTACATATAACGCACAAAATATTGCCAATGAATTGCTTTTGTTAGTGGTAAGACTTCCAGCCAACAGCAGGCTATTAGCAGTTAAGATTTTGGGCAGTCGCAAGTCATACGTGGATTTTTGACTGGGAACGGGAAGTGGGTGTCAGTGTTCTTAATCTCCATGTTTTTAAGCTATGTTGGCACTTTTCCTCCTGAAATAATTTCTTCTAAATTCTTGTACCATTCTTGTCATTTTTAATTCCAAGCGATACTCCTGCAAAGTTGCCAAGAAGATGTGCACCAAACTGCCCAAACTATGCATGTTTCAATAAAAATTGAATATATATATATATATATATATTTCACTGTCCAAGCTTTCCTCAGTCAAGCCGCTATCAATGATTGCATATGATTTTAATAGATATTGAAAATATTGGTATTTGTTACCATTTTTCTTACATACTGGCTTTCCTTGATTTTTCATACTTTAGGACTTTTAGGAAAATATAACACCTCTTCGAACACACAAGATCTGTTAATATAGAAAAACAGTGCTGCATTGAAAACCTCTCAACTAAGCCACAGCTTGAATGGGAAATGGACTCAGAAACAGTTGCCCCTGTCTGGTGCTGTGTGAATGTTCTCATGTATGATGCACCTGTAGATTCTTGGCAATAGGTTTTTTGGGAAGACACCCAAATCCAGAGTCAGCATTTTGTCTCAGTTTCCTTTGGTGAGCTTTGCCATTTTTGTAGCCAACGTGTGTGAACTGCTGTGCCGTAAATGCACAGAAAAGGCAAAAGTGTGAATTCTTGCCAGCACCGTGCAACTGCTCTCCTGTGAGCAGAGTTGAAAGCAGTAGTCAAGATGTATAGGGAAATTACGCTAGATTCATTTACAGAAAGCATTTATGTTGAACTAGCAGGTTCCTATGGAGTCAGCAATTTTCTATTGCATTTATTTGTTACTACAGTACTTGGCAAGAGCACAATCCTATTAAAGCTGTACAATATATTACACAAAATTGTAATCATTTTCTATTTTATAAAATAAAAATAACTGTGAAATGTATTCAATTGTGGAGTCCTAATAGATTTTCAAGGCCCCCCCCCCCAAATGCACAGTCCTGGGCAAGCTGGCTCCAAATGCACTCTTCAGTTCTTTTCTCATCTCACTTCCAATGTTTTCTCTTTAGTGGATATGAACAATAACCTACTATGAGACTTGACTTCATGAATCAAAATGAAAAGAAAGAAAGCCCAGAAATCAAGCATTTTTTTTTCCTTCAGTACATTGCCTCAGCTTATATTTTTTCATAAACAAACAACCTGAAAATTATTTTAAAATAAGCTACAAGTATTACTCCCTGTTACATTTCACATAATGATATTATCTTTAAACATGAGATTAAAGAGTAAATTAAATCATTTTTGATGCTTATCATTATTAGCTCCAAAGTCAATTGTTGCCTGCTCTTGCTGTGTTCCGGAGCAGGTCCTGAGCACTCTGGGTTTTACCCATTGAAGAAGTCCTTACCCCCGAGTGGTTGGGGGTGTCTCATGACTGTTGGCCCCTCAGAATGTATCAGGTGTGCCTGTTGCAGGAAATACATATCTACCAAACTACACCATCCTTCCCCATGTCCCAGTAATTTGACACAATCTATGTAGGGCAGGACATCTAACTGATTTTCTGCTTGGTGCTCCATCTTTACCTCTGTGGCTAGAATCCTTCACTGCCACCGACTCACTTCCTGATTCAGGGTTCAGTCCTTGTGTGAAGACTTCATCACTAAGAGATCTGGGACAAATCCACTAAGTTCTCTGAGACTTAATATCCTGACTATTAAAAATGAATTTTTTTTTGTTGGAAGGATTTCATTTTATATAAGATAGGTATGTTTATTTTACAGTGTGTGTGCTGACAATTAAGTGAGTTATAGATGATGATCAGTCATTTCTAGTATATGATGTGTGCTGACTCCATGGTTATTACTCATCTGTTGATATTGCCGATAAAGTGTGGTAAGACGTGCCACCCCAAGATATGCTACATTGGCATATTGATTATTTTGAGCTGAAACCATTTGAAAAACAGTAAATGCAAGGAGAAGCTCTCTTTGAACTTCTCTTACCTGCCCAAAGACAGATCTTCCAAAGGGAGCTCAGTTGCCGTAGATCACCTCCCTAGAAGCTTCATCAACCAGGGGACACTGAGTCTTATCATAGGAGAAAAGACTGGAAGTTGACAGCACATCTAGACAAATTTTCTTACAAATGGTCCTACTTCTCATCTATTCTTTATTGTTCATATATCTTTCTTCAAAATCATTCACTCTTTCCTAAAAGACTTGTATCCCCCTTCCCCTTCCCTATTAACATGGTATTTAATCTTGAACCAACAGAAATTTATTAACATGGATACTTTCTGTGTATGTGGAGAGACTCAGGAAAAAATAAATAACTTACCAAGGTGGCTTCCACCTTATCATCATTATCAGAGGGAATGCAAAATGGAAAAGCCTCTTGACAATACAGTTAGGCAGTTTCTTATGAAATTAAATATACCCTTATCACACAATCTAGCAATAATGCTCCTTAGTATTTACCCAAATGAGTTAAAATATATGTCCCCTTTAAAACCTCCACACAAATGCTTATAACAGCTTTATTAAAAATTGCAGAACTTGCAAGCAATTGAGATGTCCTAATAAGTGAGTAGATAAACAGACTGTGGTATATCCTTATCAAGGAATATCATTCAGTGTTAAAAAGAAATGAGCCATGGAGGAATAAAAAAACTTGGAAGAAATTCAAGTATATATCACTAAGAGAAAAAACCAATATAAAAATATTACATGCTGTATGATTCCAAATATATGACTACAGAAAAGGCAAAAATATGGAAGAAGTAAAATAGTAATGGCTGGATAGATAGAGGGAAGGAGGGCTGAATAGGTAATTTTTTTTAAAGATTTTATTTAATGTGGGGAGGGAGGTGGGGTAGAGGAAGAGGGAGAAGCAGACTTCCTGCTGAACATGACCCAGACAAGAAGCTCAGTCTCAGGACCCTGAGATCATGACTTGAGCCAAAGTCAGATGTGCAACTGACTGAGCCACTGAGGTAACCCCAAGCATAGGAGATTGCTAAGGCCCTTGTCATGTTATTCTGTATGATACTGGAAAGGTGAATATACGTCATTATATATTTGTCGGAAATCTACAAAATGTACAAAACAAAGTGTAAATCCTCTTGTGAACTATGGAATTTAGTTAATAACTATATATATATATATACATATATATATATATATATGTATATATATATATAGGCTCTACAGTTGTACCAATGCACCATACCACTCTACAATGTTACAGTAGGAGAACCTGAAGGAAGTGGTGAAGGGGGTCGATGGAGACTCACTATACCTTCAACTCAATATTTCTGTAAACTGAAAACTGTTTATAAAGTCTATGTCTAAAAAATACAAAAATGGGGGTACATGGATGGTTCAGTCAGTTAATAATCTTCTTGTTTTTGGCTCAGGTCATGATCTTGTGCTCTTGGGATTGAGCCCTGCCTTGTGCTGGACTCCATGCTCAGCACGAGGTCCACTTCAGATTCTTTCTCTCTCTCCCTTTGCTTTTCCTCCCATTCCTGCTCTCTCTCTCTCTCTCTCAAATAAATAAATAAAATCTTTAAAAAAATGCAAAAATAATTTCAGGGACAAGATGGCAAACTATAAACCTTGGAAATGGCACAAATAACAACCTAAGGAGAATTCTGAAAGTACAGCCCTGCACTAGGGTGCCTTTGTCCCCTCACCCACCAGAGAAAGACTGTCCAGATATGTCATTTCCTTTGTACAAACCTAGTCACAGAAGGCATTCCAACTAGACTCATTCCACTTGTGGATAAAACAGGAGTCCTGTGACACTATCAGATGAGCCCTACTTCACCACCGGCAGGGAGAAATGATTGGTAGTTGTGCCAGATCTAGGTGACCAGGAGAGGCACACCCTTGCCTGTCAAGCTTGAGTCTCTCTTTTCCATTAAAAGATGGCATACTAAGTTGGGTGGGCAAAGAGAGCAGAAAATACCCAGTTACAGCAGGCAACCTCATCCAGGAAGCTTCCTCATCCTTGGGGTCTGAGGCTTTCCTCCTCTGCCCAGAGACAACTGTAGGGAGGCACCTGTAGGGATATCCTATGTACCCCTTTCTTACAGACAAATACCTACCTGCCCGGCTGGGAAAAACCCTTTCCAAATAACTTTAGCAGAAATTAAGAGAAGCTTCAATAACACCAGATAAACCAAACAGGCCAGAATAATATCACAGAAGGTCAGAAATAGAAACTGCCCTTGGAACCACAGACTACACATGTAAGGGCAAAATTCTCATGCTAAACCTAAACAGCGTAACTTTCTATAAAAATAATAGATTTATGTAGGACCCAGTTAATCTATTATCTATTATGTTAACCTGTTAACATAATAGATAAAATGTCAGGATACAATAAAAATCAGCTGTTGTACAAAAAGTTAAGAAAATTCCAACTTGAATAAGATTGGAAAATCTATTGATGCTGGTATCAATTATCAGTCAGATTTGGAATGATCTTCACTTTCAAGCAGCTGTCATAAATGTGCTTAAACAACTAATTACAAATCATCTTGAAACAAATGAAAAACTTAAAAAGAAAATCAGCAAAGAAACAGAAACTATTAAAAATAACCAATTGGAAACTATAAAACTAAAAAATACTATAATGGATTATTAAAAAAAAAAAAACCCTCACTAAATCATCTCAATAGTAGAAGATGGAGATGAGGAACATGGAATCAATGAATGTGAAAGAATTCACCCAATTTCAACAACAGAGGTAAAGTAGACTGGAAAACGAAACAAAACAAAACAAAACAAAACAAAATGAACAGAGGCTCAGGAACCTATGGGAAAACAATGAAAGAGCCAACGGTTGTATCAGTAGAGTTCCTAAAGAAGAGAAGAGAGTGGAGGTTGAAGCATATTTGAAGAAATAATGGCTGAAATTTTCCCAAGTTGGGCAAAAGACCCAGTACTTAGATCCAAGAAACCAAGCAATCTATAAACAGATTAAACCCAAAGAAATCTACACAAAGACACATTGTAATAAAGGTTTTGAAGACCATAAATAAAGACAAAATATCTGGAAAGCAGCCAGAGAAAATGGTTCATGACCTCCAAGAAGTCTATCAAGTTTCCTGTATCCACCCACAGAGGCTAGAAGGAGGGAGCACAGTGTTTTGCCAACTGTTGGAAGAAAACAACTGTCAGGTATGAATTCTATTTCTGGAAACACTATCATTCAAGAATAAAGAGAAAATGAAGACAAATACAAAAAGGATTTATTCCTAACAGATTAACCTTAAAGACTGGCCAATGTAAATTCTTAAAACAGAAAAGAAATGATAAGACAGGTGTCTTGAAGCATCAGGAAGAATGATTGGAACAAAAATTTTAACATTAGCTGATTTCTAAAACAAAGATATTTGAAAGAGGAGAAAGAAAAGAGACCTCAGTGAAAGTAAGGTTTGCACACTTCCCTTGGAGGTAGTAAAATGTTGATTCCAATTGACTTTTATAAGTCATGTGTGTACATTCTAGTATCCAGCCAACCACTATGAAAACCATGCAGAGATTCACTCACAAGCACGATACAGGTTTCCTTGTTTTATTGTGTTTTGCTTTATTGCACTTTGCAGATACTGTGTTTTTTACAAATCAGAGGTATGTGGCAGCCCTGCATTGAACAAGTCTTTTGGGGCCATCCCTCCAACAGCATTTTCTCACTTCATGGCTCTGTGTCACATTTTTGCAATTTTCACACTACTTCAAACATTTCATTATTATTATATTTGTTATATGATCTCTGACTAATGATGATGATTTGCTGAAAGCTTAGATGATGGTTAGAACATTTTTTAACAATAAAGTATTTTTAATCAAGGTATCTATAATGTTTTTCTATTTATTTCATTTTTTGCATTTCTTTATTTTTCATTGGTCTTAATTAAAAGTAGAGGTATGAATATATTATGTCTTTTTGAAAGCTTTTTATGTTTCATATGAAAATGAAACACAGTATTTCATCAAATACTTTTTAAATGTCTAAAATATAATTATTTTCTCAGTAAATTCACTTGTCGCTCTTTGATAAATGATCACAAATTTAAAAATGTGCTACTATTTAAAATCACGCCCCCCCAAAAGATAACATATAGCTACAAATCTAATGAGACATGTACAGGATGAAGATGATTTAAATTACAAAAGGCTGATAAAAACTAATCAAGGTATACTCCAATAGACAGAGAGGCCTGCTATGTTCATGGATAGGAAAACTTAAATAATAAAGATGCCAATTCTTCCCCAATTTTTCTATTGGTTTGATACCTTTCCAATCTAAATCCAAAAAGGCTTTGGTAGAACGCGTAAGTATATTCCAAAATTTATATCTGGAAAACCACAGGTCCTAAGAAAGTCTAGGGCAATCTTGATAAATAAGAATAGAGTGAGACAGATTACTGATACTAAAGTTTACTAAGTAGTGACAGTAACCAAAGCAGTGTAATCTTGAAGAAAAGATGCACTGATAAATGAAACAGAACCGAATAAGCAGAAATTAAGCTATGTAAATGTGTTCAGCTGATTCTGACAAAGATTCGGAGAGGGGTAGCCCTGAACATGGTATTGAAGCAAGGGGATATCCAGGGGCCAAAATAAACAAAAGAGCCTCTATCTACACTTCCATCTTACACAAATCTCATCTCAGAATGGACCATAGAAATTAATGTAAGACGTAAAACTCTAAAACCTTTGGGGGGAAAAAATGGAGAAAATATTAGGGAACTAAGTCTAAGCAAAGAGTTCTTAAACTTGATCATAAGGAAAATTGATAAATTAGACCTCTTCAAAAAAAAATTTTTTTTTCATTTGTGAAAGCCCAGGTGAAAAGGATGGGGGGGGGTGAAGATTTGCAAACCACACATCCAACTGCAAGATGACAGAATATGCATCCTTAATATATGATATTTTTGGCATTAAGATTACTTTGAGCTAAAGGTGCATGAAAACCAGCGGAGGCAGGAAGGGTATTCTAATTTCCTCTTGCTGGAAACAGGAGATAAAAACTTCCATGCAGAATTGCCCTTCCTGTGCTAGAAAGAATATAAAATTCTTATCAACAAGGAGAAGTGGAGACTGAGAGCGTTCTCTAGAAAGAGACTTTCTATACATAATTCTCGTTTTCTGTTAGCATTCTCACATAGTTGTTACTTTTTCATGGTCACCTCCTTCGTTCAACCTAAAAAGCATATAAGTTTCACCACTTCTCTGGGGCTTTGCTTCCTCATGAGGACTTCTATGTCACGTACAACTTACATAAATCTGAATGTCTTTCTCCTGTTAATCTGTTTTATGTCAGTTTTAATACTTAGGGCTGGCCAAAAAACAAACAAACAAACAAAAAAACCCGAGAGGGTAAAGGAAATTCTGCTCCCCTACGAAACAAAGAACTAGTATCTAGAATGTGTAAAGAACTCCCAAAGTCTACAGTTTAACATAAAAACTGACTAGAAATATATGAAAGACAGGAAGATCCATTTCACTGAAGAGGATATGCAGGTAGCAATACCAGCATGAGATATTGTAACCCTTCTATGAGGCTTCTAAAATTGTCAAAGGTATAGAAATATATAATGGAATGGAAGTTACCAGGGAAAGAGGAGAGTTTTTGCTGGGTATTAAAGAGCAGTTATACAAGATTTGTAAGTTCTAGAGATCCAATGCCCAACATCATACCTATAGTTAACAATGAGGTGCTATGTACTTAAAAGTTTGTTGAAGATAGATCTTAGATCTTATGTTAAATGTTCTTTGCACATACACACACACACACACACACACACACACACACACACACACAACAGAAAACCAAAAATGAAAACAATGAGACATAAGGAAACTTTAAGGTGATGGGTATGTTTTATCATCAGGACTGTGACAATACAAGAATATGCTTATGTTCAAAGTTACCCAATTGTCTATGTGAATTTTACACAGTTTTCCATACACCATTTCTTTTAGTTCCAAATAAAAGAAATTTAAGCTGAAAAAGGAAGAATTGAACTGAACTAGATTTCTTCTGACCTCATAACTGCAATGATAATCATAGATGAAGGGCACTGCTTCTATCCTCCTATGAAAATTACATAACAGGAGCCTATTTCTCATGATAGCTCTGGCCACATAGTAAATCACAATTAAAACACTTAATCTACATTTATTTCCTATAAATATCTACTTTTTTCCTCCTTCCGTTTAGAGCTGGCAGCATTTATTGTTTGGAAAACTACGATACCAGGCTTGCTTCCAGTGCACTGAGTGGTTCCAGCTAGAAGTAGAGACCATCATGAAGCCATGCTTCTTGCTGTCATGGATAGCCTAGCCAAGTTTCTAAACCAAAGTCTTTACGTTTTGCTTGTGCCTATAAATTGCTTTAAGTGAACCTTCTATTAACTCCAGCAGATAATTTATTTGTACATATTTAAATACTTGGATTCATGCCAGTGTGTGAATAACTATGAAGCCAGGACTTGGATTGAAGCAATCATGAGACTCTTTAAATTTTTACCTTTTATTGTAGCTATTTTATTCAACACACTCCTGCTATAGCATTCCTCCTGAGCTGGAAACTCCTGCCTTTTGTCGTGGAGTGTCATTCTGCTGCTGTTGTTTGCCCTTCAGATCTGACTGGGGCATAGCTGGCATGCGTGGTTATGGGACTGGACTTTCTTTTTCTTTCTTTTTTTTTTTTTTAAGATTTTATTTATTTATTTGACAGAGAGAGATCACAAGCAGGCAGAGAGGCAGGCAGAGAGAGATGAAGGGAAGCAGGCCCCCTGCTGAGCAGAGAGCCCCATGCGGGACTTGATCCCAGGACCCCAAGATCATGACCTGAGCCGAAGGCAGTGGCTTAACCCACTGAGCCACCCAGGCGCCCTGGGACTGGACTTTCTTCCCCACAGAAGATCCCAAGGAAGCTTAGCCCGTAGAACCGACAGGTCAAAAGATGTAGTCACCAGCATCACATTCTCGGTGCTATTACATAATTAAAATGGAAAGAAAAAAAAAAGAAAAAAGAAGGAAGGAAGAAGAGAGGAAGGGCAGAAAGCGTATATTGATTATGGGATCTCCATTCCATAAAATATTGTGTGTAGGTCCTGCCAAAATAAAATGAAATTGTTTGAACTACAATAACCAAATTCAAGAAAAAATTGGATTTAGGGTACAGGAGATAATTATTTCTCTACTTCCTTTTGCCAACACACTGCTAGCTTTGGGGCCTGAAAACCGCAGAACCAAAACCTTTCTCTAAACATTGAATTAAATATATTCCCAGTTTTTTTTCTTTTAATTATAGGAATATTTCCAGTTATCTGATAATGGAGTTCAATAACTAATTTAAAATAATGTCTGGGATTTTTATCCAGCAGAGTTTTTTTCCTTTTAAGCTTCTAAGTATAAAAAATAAGAGAAGCAAGTAAATTAATCAGTATACCATTTAAATTGTAAAATTCTATTTTCATTAAACTGTCCTTCTGTGTGGCTAATTGAATATTTTTGTTAAACAAGAAACATATACATCTCAAAGCAAAATGCAATCTCCTTCTGATATGCAAGGTGAAACACAGTTTACTTTTTAGTGGTGGTGACACAGATCATTCTTTTATCTTTAAGATACGAATCTAAAAGGTATAACTTGGCTTGGCTGAGACACCTAAAAGAACAAAAAAAAAAAAAAAAGGAAGAGGGGAGGAAGAGAGAAGGAGAGGCAGAGAGAGGGAGAGAGGAGGAGAAGGTAAACTAGGGATAGGAGACAAAAGGGAAAAAAAAGTTGAAAAACACTTACTGGAAGTATTATTGAAGAACTTATAAATCAGTGTTAATGTTGACTGTCTTTGGTGTTGTGGTATTAATGACACGTAAGGCAATATAAAGGTGTTATGTGTGGACTCATAAAGATCTACGGTAAAGTTACATTAATTGGCAACATTAGCAACAGGTGTTTTTCCCACTAAATATCTGTCTTGAAGCATTAAAACTGCCAGTCTAAACACTCAAATATTTTTCTCCTGTGGTTGACTGTTATGCACCGAAAAATAGCTAACACTATCCAGGATTGACCTTATTTGGTTATATTTCTTATTCTTGAATTAATTGTTATGCAAAGCAAGGTGCTTGAACATCTGTTTTCCCTATCACTACTTTTATGTATTTTTAAACACTTAGTCTGGAAGGTTAAACCTCATACGGAAGAAATAACATATTAGTATTGAAGGTATTTGCAAACATACATGCTATGAATCATGTGTTAACATGGTAATTGTTTCCACACACACATACAAACTCGCAATAAGAATTATTAAAATATTTTAAGAGAAACCTACTGCAAAGCTTTAGACTCAATTTTTTAAAGCTAATGTTTTGGGGAGCTAATTGATAAATATATCATGAAAAAGAATTAAATGTGTTAATTTCTTTGAGTGTTTATTGATGCTAATAGCATCTTTCTATTTTTTTTTAAGATTTTATTTTTAAGTAATCTCTATACCCAACAGGAGGCTTGAACTTACAACTCCAAGATCAAGAGTCTCATGGTCTACTGACTTAGCCAGCCAGGCACCCCTCTCTCTCTCTCTTTTTTTTAAGACTCTCTCCCTAAACTCTTCATACACAATTATGATTTTAGAATTATTTTTATAACCATGGCAAAAAAAATTCAAAAATCCACTGCACCAGTCACTAACCAAAATTAAAAATATTCTTCTAAGACCCTGAAATTTAAAAAGTCTTTCAAGTTATGAGACAGTAGGAGACAAAAGAAATCCCAGAGAGGCATGTATTATTTTAAAGTGCAGAAGCCCTGCAACTTTCCCTTTCCCACATGCCTTTCTCCCTCACCTTCCCCTTATTACTAGAAAAACAATAAAATGTCTCTGGGTCACCAATAATATCAGCTTAAAAAAAAAAAAGAAGAAAATTAGAGCATGTTCACCAATGACATATGAACATATATAGAACAAGCATTCTCTGATGGAATTTGAGCCAAGCACCCTCTGGGTCCATAATACCAGTTTCACTAAAATACATATTGGCTTTCTAAAGAAATAGGTGATAAGATGCCATTAAGATTTGTAATAGTCCAAAAACAAATAAGGACCAGGTTTTTAGATCTGAAATTGTTTAATTACCCCAGGGAAACTTGACCGAGTCATTTTAAAGTTAAAGAAATACCATTTTGAATTTCTTATTTAGTTACTGAGAGTTTTGCATGAGGATGTGTTTTTGCTTTGAGTATCTGGCCCCCTTTCCACTGTGACCAGGACAACAGAAAAAGAAAGGCCAAGCAAAAATCCATTCTTGTCTTTTGATAATAATGACCACAAGCTGGTTTACATCTTAACATGAAGGAAAATATATTTTGAACTTGTTTGGGTGATGAAGTTCATTGGTCTTTTCTGAAAGTATGCACATGTGTATGTGTGTATCATTTTTAAAGTGAGGGGTATGGTCAAGTAGCTAATATAACTGACCATTTTTAAAGATTTATCTATTTATTTTAGAGAAAGAGAGAGAGAGCATGTGAGCATGATGGGGGGAAGGGGTAGAGGGAGAGAATCTTCAAGCTGACTCCCCACGGAAGGCAGAGCACAATGCGGGGCTGTGATCCACCACAACCCTGAGATCATGACCTGAGCTGAAACCAGGTGAAACGCTTAAGCGACAGAGCCATCCGGGTGCCCCCATAACTGACTTTTAGAACTTTAATTTTCCTCTCAGCCCTACTACTTGTCTTAGGCAAATCTCTGTATTAAAGTTTACTCACATCAGTTTTTTTTTCCCTATCATTTGTATTCATCAGAAAATGACCCCTGATTTTCCTTATTCCTTTGGGACAAAGAAAATAACATGAACTGAAAGAAAGGAATAGATACAGTTAGGAAATCTAAAGTGTCTTCAGAAAAGTAGAGTACATGAGGAATGCAATACTATCTATTTTTGACATTGCAAGAAGTCTAGATGTGGTCATCGAATTGCGTAGAGCCACCAGAGAGCTTTTCAAAGTTCCAAGTCATTCTTAGTTTCATTATTCACCATCTTCAGCTTGTGGCCTTAGTCCTCATGTTCACAGTATAGCTGCTTCGCTTCCCACACATTTCATAGCTGCATTCTTCTTCCCCAGGAAGAAGGAGAGATGGACATGATAAAAAGGTGTGTGTGTATGTCTGTGGATTCTGTCTCTTTTGAAGGAAAACGTACATTTTCCAAAAGCTCTATGCACTCAAGCTCTACCCATTCTATTGACATCTCATTGGCTAGAACTGAGTCACATGATCACCATAAGCTGTAAATATTTCGAACAGAATAAAGTCAAGGTCTTGCAAATAATGAAGAAAGAAGGAGGGCATAGCAAAAATGTCAACCCTCAGGGATGAGACTCCATAATATTGAGTTTTGTTTCCCCACTGTCCAGCACTGTAAGTCTTTGGGAAAGGCAAGATAGAAGAAAGAAATATGGTCAAATGAGTGAATGAATGGATGCATGGATGCATGAATTGGACGCTTTTGAGGGCAAGAGATACTATCACTGTTTATAACTCTCCTGTTACCTAGCACAGTTCCTGGATCAAAATAAGCTCTGGATACCTGTTTTAAGTTTTGAACTTTAGAAAAGCAGGTGCTCTTCTAAACCCAGCACACATCAGTCCGGTCCTGTAGCCATCTAAATATAAATGTCAAGGCAAGGCAGATGTTTGAAGAGAATTAAAGAGAATATAAAGAGAAAGAGTCTAAGTTCTTAACCAAAGGTTCATGTCATAAAAATATATATGCACATGATAAATGTAGGCAAACCCTACATGTAAGTCCTCTGGGCATAACTTTGGGGGGATAAATTTGTGAAATTTTAAATCTCTACCTTTTTAAGTTAACTCTAGTTGTGTTATAGTAATAATATAAAAGATGACATTAATTTTATTTTACTATTTGTTTTTAAACCTAATTTCTAAGTCACAGTGTGTTTTCAGTAATCATTTTTTGCTGATTTCTTGCCCATTCTTTTTTTTTTTTTTAATCATGTACTTGATTAAAAATATATGAAATCTCCGAGGGCAAACTTATGGTTATCAGAGTGGAGCTGAGTGGGGGAATGGGTGAAATAGGTGATGGGGATTAAGGACAGCAGTTGTGATGAGCACCGGGTGCTGTCTGGAGGTGTTGAATCACTCAATTGCACACCAGAACCTAATATTACACTGTATGCTAACTAACTGAAGTGTAAATAAAAATTTAAAAATCTGAAATCTTTGTTTTTTCATATTTCAACAATTATTTCTGTAATTAGATGGGCATAAGGAATCTTAGTATTATTTATTAAAGCACAGAGTAAAACCCATATCATATTAATCAAAATTGATTCCTAATATTATAAAATTCAAGGTCCCTTTGTCTTCTGAAAATTTACTGTGATTGTAGGAATTATGTATTAATAAAATTAGTACCTTGTATTTTCCCTAACTTCTTTAGTGATTGCTTTTAAAAAAGTATCACATTACTTAATATATACTTACAAATATGAAGGCTGTGGAGATCCACCATATTTACATTTTTTCATGTTTTTAACCTTAATATGATCTGACAGAGTGACTTTAAGTATTTTGAAGAAATATTTACATTTCTGAATTCAAGTGATGATGATGTAAGTGCATTTTGATCTTAGAAAAATAGCATGTAGAAGATGATGATTTGTTTTGTTCCTCAAAATTTAGTTTATTTTGACTTCTAGCAAGCTTCTAATCAAAGCATCTAATCAAAGGCTCATCATCGATGAACTAGAAGCAGTATGTCTAGTAAGTTAAGATGCTTATGATATAGTCATTTATTAGATCGGTATAGTGTTTGGTCTTCTTCCTTTTCCCATTCCCAAAACATATAAATCTTGTCAGCAATATTCAGGCATTAATATGCACATGGATAGCACAATATTTAACATAAAGAAGACATTTAAAGGCAATTTTTCTTTTGTAGCTCTCCCATTCTTCAGATGAAAATCTGAAATTCAAAAGGTTAAACCATTTATCAAAGAATGTTTTGGTCTTCCAAATAGGGAAGTCCCAAAACTTCCAATTCCATGAGCTCTTCTTTCCATTCTACCTTCCCATTTAACACAAGAATGTCTCATATTACAGAACCAGAAAGTCAAGAGTGTCTTTGAAGTCATCTACTCTGGATATTTTCAACTAAAATTAGGTAAACAGCTAAGACTGGAACCAGTGCATGAGCCTCTCATTACCCAAGGACCATAAGGTGGGTCTTGTTTGTTTCCAGGTTCTATAGGCACTTGTTTTCTACATGTCAACAGATTCCTCTGTTAACTGTATACACTGAACAAATATTATACTATTCCGTGTGCACCACTGCAGAGAAGCTTTAATTTATGTCAACATACCTCTCAAGTCGGAGCACCCCTTATCTTATCTCCAAATGGCGACCATTCATTCTGCTTCTCCGTATCTTTTAAAGAGAAGAGTGGCCTGAATGATGCAAATTTAGTAGCAGACACATTATCCAGGTCTCTGACTTTGGCCAAGATCCCTCCATATCTCCATGTGGAAAAGAATGTAGCGTATGAAGGTGCAGATGAGTACCAGTTTCCTTTCACAGATTCCTATATGAATTTGATTTACCTTAGAGCCAACCTTAGACCCATCCCCAGGAATGAAAAAGCACTATCAGTCAACACACTGGAAAGTAATACTTTAAAGAAGTAGAGAAATCAAATTGTTGCCTGTTGTGGTCAGTGTCTCCTAGGTTATTGTTCAGTGACCTCTGGCTGTCAGGTCTGGATAAAAAACAAACAAACAAACAAACAAAAAACCACATGAACACCATCATAAACTGGAAAAGTAAGTCAGAGGGCAAGATTTCCGGATAGTGACTCATTTTGATAAAAGGCAATATTAGAATTAAAGTACAAATGTGTTTAAGCTGTTTTTTTTGTAAATTTTAAAATGAAGTCCTGTGCTCATGATTATGAGAAGAGAGTACCTCAGATATGTACATACAAATGAGTTAGCTCTTGCTGCAAAATTGTTGCCACAAAATCTTCCAGAGGAGGGATGCCTGAGTGACTCAGTCAGTTCTACAACAGACTCTTGATCTCAGCTCAGGTCATGATTTCAGGATTCCAAGATTGAGCCCTGCTTTGGGCTCCATGATACCTGAGGAGACTGCCTGATTCCCTCTCTCTGTCTCCCTCTGCCCCTCCCCGCCCTTTCTAGAACAAAACAAAACAAAACCAACAAAACCCAGAGGCACATAGGAGTAAGCTTGAACAGTCCGGGTAGTTGTCTAGACAGTTCTACCCATGTGGGCTGTGCCTTTTTGCATTTGGATCACTAATGGCTCATCTTAGAGATCCTGGCTGGGGGCTGGGGGCTGGGGCAACTTGGCTTGCTCTTTGTGTCTTTCCTCTAGCCAGGGCATGTTTGCAGGGCAATGGAAGAAGCTCAAGAAAGACTGTGCCCAATCATACAAACACTTTTCAATCCTTGATGTCTATTGTATTTGCCAAGTCTTGTGGCTGAAGCAATCCCATGACTGAGGCTAGAGACAGAAGAGATGAACCCTTCAAGCTGACGTGGCAAAAGGCAAAGTTTGAAGGAAGGGTAGGAAATCGGGGCCAGTTTTTCAATTTACCGTAAAACATGTATTTAAATTACAATATAAATCAAGGAAATTTCACACAGAAAACTATTTTTAATGTTCCTTGTGTAGGAATACAGTGAAATGACGAACCTCAAACACCATGATCATGAAATTGCTTAATTCGTAAAAACACTATTTTTCCTTTGACAGTGAGAATCACATAACCGTTTTTAGTACCCTCCTGCTTTAGTTGCCAACAAATGCAAAGTTAAATACAATTTTTTTTTCTTTACAAAAGAATACTTCTTTTTTAATGTGCATGTGATTTTGAGCTGGTATTTTTAATCACATGATCTTATCTCTTTTATTTTACAAGAGTTGATTTTAAATCATTTAATAAAGCTGGCAGATTATATTTGGTAAGGACGGGGTGCACTGCATTAAGACACTGTGACATCTAAGGCCTGAGTTTCTCATTAGCATTTGATTTCTAGTTGAATAACTCAAGTTGAAGGTTTCTTCAGGAATTCAATTGACAGAACAGCACCATAATCAAACTCCTTTGTATTTTTATAATTCATTCCCCTTTTGAAAACATTGATTCAAATCTCAGCCACCCAGACACATTTTTCTGGAATCCAAAATTTCCATTTCCACTTCCATTTTTGTTTTCATTTGGTTGAGGGAGAATCAATGTTATACTTCTCATAAAGGGTCTGTGGAACTCTTCTGGAGTATTGAGCTATTTTACATGAGGAAACGTAGACATGCTAAGGCTAAGTGATTTACTCCATCATACAGCTAATCAATAGCAGAATACGGAGGAGACCAGAGCTACAGCCCTTGCTGAGTGGGCTGAGGCTTATTAAACCTCATGGACTCATGTATATCTGATACTCAGCCCGAAGTATTGAAATGAGACCACCACATCGCACAGGTGGAAATGTGCGTACAAGGTCTGTTAAACATGATATATTCCTAATGTACTGCAATTACGGAAACACCTGTGGCATAGAACACACTCTGTTCTTGAGGGGAAATGTGTAGCTCATTCTAAGAGTCTGTCTCACATTTCATTGCCTTTACCTGCAGTTATATGATCTAGTGATTCCACGTTAGTCTAAGTCACAAGAACGGTTTCTTAATCAGAGTGACTCTGGGGTGTGACTGTGTTGATTTGTGGGGTTTATTTTTCTTTCTTAGAATTTTTGCTAGTTTCAGTAGCTTGTTAGGAAAAAAAAAAAAAAAAAAGTATTTAGACTGAGTACTCAACAGCTCCGGGAATGCCATCTGCCTAAGTTATCAACGGGTGGAAAATACTCCCACACTGAAATAGGATTCAACATCCACTTAGAATCTGGAAATTTCCCACCTCAGTCCTTTAGTTCAATAACACGCCGCAGGCAGGCACATGCTACCCAACAGGTGGAAATGGGTTTGCTGTCGAGAGGGAAATTCTCTGTCTGTAGCTCACTCGGCCTCAAGGATGTTGGTTCATGTGTTTATACAGTTTGATAAGTTCAATCCCTGATTGTTTCTGAGGGACAAAAGAGTAAGCGGAAAAAATATAAAGAGTATGATGACATTACAAAGGTGAGAAGAAATAATTTTTAAAGTGTATTTTCAGATCAGAGAAAAGGAAAAAAAACATTGCAACTGTTTTTTGTTTGTTTGTTTGTTTGTTTTTATAAGCTTCAGGAAAGTTTTCAGATTTTTGGCATCCCATTGTTTCACTACAATTTTCCATATGAATAGTACATTTAGAATTTTCTACCTGTAAGAATGAGATGAGAATACGTAGCTTGTGAATAATATTTGAAGTCTTTCTTTAGCAGGTGACAGAATCCCATTGGTGGGCTTTTACTGTATGCGTTATAGTATCTAGCAAAGAGTTAGGAACACAGTTAGTGAAAAAAAAATACTAAGAAACATTAATTATTAGGCTGGAAGAATGCTTCAGGATAATAGAGGATAGAAAATGCTCAAACCTGGTTCCCAACTCCCACAACACATAAGCTTTTAAAAAATTAACAAACTTACCAGAGAAGGAAGGATTTGTACTAATCATGAAACTTCTTAGAAGAACTAACCTTGGAAACTAGGTTTCGTGATTTCAAAGTTCATTTCTCTTTTGTGATTTCCTCAGTCCACGGATGTAAAAAAAAAATTGATGATTTGCACAAATGTATTTTTTGTATACTTATGGATTATGGGTGCTTGTTCCTTCTCTTCTTTCTCTTTAAAAAACTACTCTTAAGATCTTAAAATATTTCAGAGTCACAATAATCATTAAAGAATAATATATAAAATGTGTGTTCTGGGGCACCTGGGTGGCTCAGTGGGTTAAAGCCTCTGCCTTCAGCTCAGGTCATGATCTCAAGGTCCTGGGATCAAGCCCCACATTGGGCTCTCTGCTCAGCAGGGAGCCTGCTTTCCTTCCTCTCTCTGCCTGCCTCTCTGCCTACTTGTGATCTCTCTGTCAAATAAATAAAATCTTTAAAAAAATAAAAATAAAATGTGTGTTCTTAACACTCATGTATGGAAGCTAATATTAAATATATAATGGGATAAAATTTCCTTTGCTCTCCTTCCTGTTTAACTCCCAGAGAATTTCATTTTCCTTTTTTAGTGAAGGCCAGTCGTTCCCATGCTTTATATTTGCACCACATACATAAGCTTCTTTACTTTTCCTAATACAGGGATGCCTGGGTGGCTCAGTGGGTTAAAGCCTCTGCCTTCAGCTCAGGTCATGATCCCAGGGTCCTGGGATCGATCCCCACATCAGGGTCTCTGCTCAGCAGGGAGCCTGCTTCCCCCCCCCACCCCCGCCTCTGTCTCTGCCTGCTGCTCTGCCTACTTGTGATATCTCTTTGTCAAATTAATAAATAAAATCTTTAAAAATAAATAAATAAATTTCCTAAAACAGAGTTGTTTTACAAATTAAACTTCTTACGGTTATACCATGCCACACATGACCTACTGTTGTGTGTTTATTTGCTTCGAGATTTGACCATGTTCATATATTTAGTACGAATCCATTATTTTTATCACTATATATTATGCTATCATATAACCACAGTACACTCATGTATCTGTTCCCCAACTGGTGGATAGTTGTGTTGTATATGTAATGACTTATTACTTTCTCAAGAATGTACAGTAAAGCAGTATTTGCTGAGTAGTCCATCCTTTCCTCACTGATTTGCAATGAAACTTGTCATGAGTGATCTCTTGCATGTACATGTGGCTTTGTTTCTTGGCTTTCTATTGCATTCTATATACAGACTTGCCCCACCTTCTTAATCATTATGCATTTATGGTAAGTCCTGATATCTGGAAGGCATGCTCTTTCACCTTCTTATTCTGGAAAACTGTGGCTTTATACTCTTCTATAGGAATAGCTTGCAATTTTGACTCCTCAGCTCCCCAAAAACAGTTTGAGTTTTGATTGAACTTCAATTGATTCTAACATTAATTTAGGTAAAACTGGCATCCTTACATATAGATACACTATTTCAATACTTGGGCTTGGTAGCCCTTAGTGTGAGAACACAAAAAGGAGAGAAGGAGTAGCTTTTGCATTTAGAGGTCAGAAGAGAGAAGTGTGGCTGGTTATTTAGGAGGACAAAGCACAAGAAAGTGGCATCCCTTGGCAAAACAGGAAAGTGTTTCAAAGAAGAAATAGTCACTAACGTCCAATGCTACCAAGAATCATGTAAAATTAATATTAATAATACAGAGAACAAACTGAGGGTTGCCAGAGGAAAGATGAGGGGATGGAAAAAATTTGGTGAAAAAAAGTGGAAAGTACAGGCCTTCAGTTATGGAATGAATAAATCATGGGGATAAAAAAGTACAGATTTGTCTTAGTATTCTATGATGGCAGAACACACTTGTGAGTGTAGCGTATAGACTTGTTGGGTCATTATGTTGTACACCTGAAACTAATGTAACGCTGAGTGTTAATTATACTTCCATAAAAATAGTAACACATAGTTTGACAGGAAGAAATGGAACGTAAGTGATGCTAAAATATAGTAATGAATAAAGATATAGGGAATAGAGGTATTGCATGTAATCAATTCTTTCTTGAAGTTTAACAGTGAATGACAACAGAAAGTATGAGTTAAAGTTTATATGCATATGTTTAAAAAATTGCTATTCTATCATAATTTACTTGAAGATTCTTTTGTTCTGTGTAAACAACTGAATTATCTTCAGATAATTATAATACTTCCTTCTAATTATATTACTTACCACTGATACTAAGTAATTGTCTTGTGGTTCAGGTATAGCCATCAATACTATGTTGAATGATCATGAACATCTTGTCTTGCTCCTGCTTTAAAGAGAATACTTGTTGCCTTTCAGCACCAAGAATGAGGTTTGGTAGAGACATTTTTCAAGTTAAGGATATTCCCCTTTATCCTTCTATTCCTAATTCATGAATTTCACCAATGGAATTTGACTTTTATTGAGGGATTCTTTTGTATCTTTGAGAAGATGAATTCTTTTCCTCCTTTTATCTGTTAATGTAGTAAATTACAGTAATATATTGTCTATTGTAAGTATCTCATTGAATTCCTGTGCTAAAAAGAAAATACTCTATATAAATTTAAATTATAAAAATAATTATATATAATATAAATATAAATATAAATTTATATATAAATTTATGTAATTACATGTTAGTTGATGAATTCAGATTGCTAAGTTTTTAAAATATTTGAACCTATGTTCACTAACCACTAGTTCATTGACCACTAGTGATTCTTACGCTGGCTTGATGTAGTTTTGATATTAACGTTATTAATCTTTATATAATAAGTTATTCAATGTTAATTATTTTCTAAGACAGTTTGTATTAGTAATTTACTTTGCTTTGGAAGTGTGGTAGAACCTAACACTAAAACCGTCTGGTCTATGAGGTTGTATTATATGTCTGTGTATATTTTACTACTAATTTAATATCTGCTTATAAGTCCTGGGATTGAGTCCTGCATCCGGGTCCTTGCTCAACAGAGAGACTGCTTCTCCCTCTGCCTCCTTGTGCTCTCTGTCTGACAAATAAATAAATATTTCTTTTATATAATAAGTTATTTTTAAGTTATTATAAGTCCCTTTCATGTGTTCATTTCTTCTCAATACATTTTTAGTAAGTGATGTTTTTAGTTCTGTTCTTTGAAGTAAGATTTCAAATTATCCTTATCCAAGTTCATCTTTATATTACCTTCGTATTTGTTTAAATATTAATTTATTTTATTTGTGAGAGAGAGTAAGAGTGGGAGGGCCAGAGACAATCTTAAACAGACTCCACCCTGAGTTTGGGGCTCAACATGGGCCTCAATCTCAGGACCCTGAGATCACAACCTGAGCTGAAACCAAGATATGGAAGCTTAACCAACTGCTCCACCCAGGTGTCCTTGTATTTTTTTTTAAAGATTTTATTTATTTATTTGACAGACAGAGATCACAAATAGGCAGAGAGGCAAGCAGAGAGAGAGGAGGGGAAGCAGGCTCCCTGCTAAGCAGAGAGCCCGATGTGGGACTCCATCCCAGGATGGTGGGATCATGACCTGGGCCTAAAGCAGAGGCTTTAACCCACTGAATCACCCAGGTGCCCCATATAATGTCTAGTTTCTCTGTAGTTTCACCTCTCTAAAAAAAAAAATATATATGTATATGTATATGTATACACACACATATAATATATATATAAATATATAAATATATATGTATATGTATATATATGTATATATATACACACATATATAATATATAAATATATAAATATATAAAATAAATTATATATTATATATACAAATACATACATATACATATGTATATGTGTATATATATATGTATAATTATTATTTTTTTTTATCAGAGAGAGAGCACAAGGAGGCAGAGGGAGAAACAGGCTCCCCCAAGCAAGGAGCCTGTTGTGGGACTCGATCCCAGAACCTGAGGATCATGACCTGATCTTAAGTCTGATCAGGTTTCCTGAGATATCCAGGTGTCCCAGTTTCACCCTTTTAGTTTTTAATATTAGATGCTTGTTCCATCTCTCCTTTTTTTGGTGAGTTCATTAATTTCCTTAATCTTTAAAAGAACTAGCTTTTGGCTTTATTGATTCTTTCCCATTTACCTCTGCTCTAATCTCCATGATTTTCTTTCTTCTACTTTCTTTGGGTTGTTTTTTGTTTGTTTGTTTGTTTTGTTTCATCTTGTTTATTTATCAGCTCATTACTTTGGAGAATTTGCTAATTCATTTTTAGCACTTCTTTTCTAAAATAACATGTAATGTAACAATTACATATATAAAATATATAATTCTAAATAATATTTCCGTTGTCTGACTCATAATAACCATTATATTTTCAGAGATAATATTTTGGTATTAATCAGTTCTAGGTGTTTTCATGTTTCCATTTTGATTTTTTTCTTTTGCCATTGGGTTTTGAGAGAGAATGTGTTGATAAATTTTAAAACATATTTTCTTCCTTCCTTCCTTCCTCCCTCCCTCTCCTCTTCTTTCTCTTCTCTTCACTTCTCTTCTCTTCTTGTCTATTTTCTTTTCCTTCTTCCTTCATATCACCATTTTTGTTGAGGTTCCTAAGATTAATATGTATTCTCTAGACCTAGAACTTAATTGTGTCATCATAAATTCTTTGGTGTCCAATGCTACTAACTTTGGTCATGGGGATTCCTTTCCTTTTGTGTTTTATAATTTTGGATTGTGAGCTCATTCTTGATAGGGCTTCATCTGAGAATCCTTGAAACATGTATTACTACATTTATTCTGAAAGAAATAGGCATTTGCTGTTGTCAGGTACCCCACAATTACTTTAATGGGCTTAAAGTAGACTTAAAATAAGTACTACTTTAAATTGAGTTACTTTTTGTTTGGGGTTTCTTTAGTCTTTAAGGTATTATATATTTCAAATTCAGACCCGTCTGAAGGTATGCCCCTGGATCAAAATTCTTAGGAGACTCTTGTCTTGCCCAGAGGCCAGGCTGAGATCTACTTTGTAATATCCTTTTTTTCAGTTAGAATAATATTCAGAGAATGTTTGGATTTTGTGTGTTGGGTGTATCTCCATTCTAGTTTTTCATTTTAGCAGTCTCAAGGTCTTTCTTCTTATCCATATGTAGCTACTAAAATGTAAGCATCTTCATTACTTCTACTGACAAATTTCCTCAGTAGAGCAATATAATTAGCACAAACTCTCCATTGTGGGTTTTAGTTCCTTTGTTGTATATGCTCCCCTAAGATTTCCTTTGTATCTTTTTTAATAGGTTTTTTAGAGCAGTTTTAGGTATACAGTCAAACTGAACAGAAGGTCCAGCTATTTTCCATATGCCCCTACCCCCACAAGTGCGCACCCTCCCCCATCATCAATATGTTCCACCAGGGTCCATAGTCTATATCAGAGTTCAATCGATGTTGTACTCCTTTCCTTCTCAAAAGCTCAAATATGCATTGAAAGATGAGTGCATTGTATATTCCATGTTTGTACATCTTTTATAGTTAGAATTGTCAGACTCTCTAATCCACCATTTTAAAAAGAATGGAAATGAAGCTGCAAAATACCTGCATGTACCTTCGAAGATTCCATTGATCAAGTTCTCATTTACCAGACGCTCATTAGCAATTAGAAAAGACAATAAGCAAAGAAGGAGGAAAGAACAGAGAATAGTGAAATGAATCAATGGCTATGAATCTGGTGACCAAGTCAGATCCCAGGCAGCCAGCACGCCAGGGATGTGAAGTATGTATTCACAATACATCCATCAGTGAGAGAAAAGCAGGTCGCTATGAGCGGTAGTTTCGAATGAATCCCACAGGTTCCACGTTCCTTTCTACTTGGCTTAATGTGCTGTTGCTGAGCTGGGAGCATATTGGTCATCGATGATAGATGAGGAAGAGGAAAATTCTCAGTTACATTGTATAAGAATGTGACCATATATGTGTCAAATTTTTGATAAGCTCTTTAGGGTCTGTAGGTTTTGTTCCTCATTTGCAACAAAAAATAATATATAGGAAAGCATGCAAATACTGCTTAGCTACTTCACCAACATCCAAAGCTTTGATTTTTGCCATTACATTTGATTTAGAGCTATGTTCATCAGCACACAGGGTCAACATCATAAGAAAATAATAAGCAGTATTTCTCTTCATGGTTTAAGTGAAAGGTCATGGTAGAGGAGTGGAGGATAATAATTAGTGGAAGAAGTTGTGGACCAACCTGTCTAAATTCAAATCCTGAGTCTTCTACTTATTATTTGCTTGACACTGGATAACACACCTCACCTCTGTGTGCCTCAAGCACCACATCTGAACAATGGAGAGGAATAATTGTACTGTTATAATGATTTAATGAATTAGCACTTGTCAAGAGCCTAGAACAGTGCCTGTCTTATGATAAACACTCAGATAATATGATATAATTATTACCCATCATGGAGAATGACTTCAGAGCTAAATATTGCTACAAGAGTTTTTAGTGATGCCAGCATCCTAGTAGACAAGTAAGCAAAATGAGAGAGTATGGAAATGGCACAAACATTTTTTTTAGTAGCATATTATAATCTATCAACCTTTTCCCATCATTAAAATTTAAATATTTAAAAGTAGGCCTCCCTATTTACTTTATATTCATAGCTTTCAACATAGAGTCTGGCATACAGGTAGGACTCATTAAGAAATATATGGGGTGTGTCTGTGTCTGTGAGAGAGAGAGAGAGAGAGAAGAGAGAGGCAGGGAAGGAAGAGAGATTCAGACATGACTATAATGGCAGGTGAGGAATAATCACTGCTGAGCTCTGTAGATTACAGTGAGAATGCATTCAACTGTCTGTGCCAGCAGACTTATTGGTTAGAATCTGTTCTTCATGACCTCATTCTGCTTCGTAGCCTGCTTATTATTTGTTTGACCCCCAAATGGCCTCTATTAATGCCTATGTGCTGTTGATTGTCTTTTGGCATAAAAACTACTGAAAAAGAATTAGCTCCTATTCCACATTAATTAACAGGGAAGACTTAGAACTACATTTAATGCAAGGAATTAAAAGAATTCAAAAATATTATTAAATTAATTCTTCATATATAAATTATTATTTTAATAAACAAACTCTACACATTTTGTGATGCTTTCTAAGTCTAGGAAATGAAAATCTGTGTATTCTAACCACATTTCAATGTAAACTATGTGTAATAGATTCAAAACTAACAATATATTTCAAAAAATAAGTAGCACTGCATAGTTATTTCATACAATATAATTGCATTGGTCATAAAAACAAAACAAAACAAAATAAACAGGGGCGCCTGGGTGACTCCGTGGGTTAAAGCCTCTGCCTTCGGCTCCAGTCATGATCCCAGGGTCCTGGGATTGAGCCCCCCATCAGGATCTTTGCTCAGCAGGAAGCCTGCTTCCCCCTCCCTCTCTCTCTGCCTGCCACTCTGCCTACTTGTGATCTCTGTCTGTCAAATAAATAAATAAATAAATAAATCTTTAGAAAAACAAACAAACAAACAAAATAAATTGCTTTAGGGGTTGGATATTTTCCAGCAGTCCAAGAGGTGTTTCTTTTTTCCTTTTAAAAATTAATTAATTAACTAATTAATTAATTTGAGCTAGGGGAGATGAAGGGCAGAGGGAAAGAGAAACACAAGAAGATTCCCTGCTGAGCACAAAGCCCAACATGGGGCTTGATTTCATGACTCTGAGATCTCATGACTCTGAAACCAAGACCTGAGCTGAAGCCAAGAGTCTGAGGCCTAACAGACTATGCCCTCCCAGTGTCTCAGGGACGTTCATGTATTTGAAAGTTTTTTTCTTTATCTAGTGCTGCTCTCCCTGGTATGAAAATTAATAAAATTAATGACTAGGGAAACTTGAAATAATAAGGAAATCATATCCAAGCGCTTTATTGTGATATATTTTAAAGAATTTTTTAAGTAAAATTTTTCTAATTTTAATGAAACCTTCAACCAATAAACTCAAAGAAGTATGTGATTAGTGGCTACTTCTACTCCTCTTCCCCAAGAAGAATGGTACATTCTTCAGCCAAAGTTAACATGCAGGAGAACTCCATTAGTACAATTTAATAAATAATTTCTTATACATCCAAAGAAAAATTGCAATAAAACAAACACCTATAACCACGGGTGTTTTTAGAGCCTTCAATTTTCTTGGAATAAATAATATTTACTAGTTTTTAATCTTATAAGGGAACAATGGAATTTAGCACATTTATTATTATAAAGTCAACAAAATGTACATTTGAATAGCAAATTTAATACACTCCTTTGCCTCTGCAGAAAAGCAGTTATGACTGTTTATTCCTTATTCACATAAAGGCTGGTTCCACACTTCAAACTATTATTTTTTAAGCTGTTAGAAATTGTTTTCCATTTTCACCTGTATTATGAAAGTTTTAAATAAATCTGTTTTCAACATCTTAACATAGTGTATTTCGTCTTAGACATTGTCTGCCAAATTCACATGGAAACTCAAATTCAACATGGAAATTCACAAAATAAACCTAGTTATCCTGCAGGCTTTTGTTCAAATTGTTCTAGATTTCAAGTAAAGTATGAAACATTTAAGTGTATTACAAAATTCTGAAAGCAATAAATAAATATTAATGTTCCCTTGACCAATTCTAGTTCTGTTGTAATACTTTTTCAAAACAAAAATAACATGAAACAATAAAAGTTTTAAAATGTGAATACAAAGACAGTTTTGTTGAAAAGTGTATTAGTTGGGAATGATAGTCAGCTGCTCTAATGAAGATCCCACAGTGGTGTAAACAAAATAAAAATATATCCCTTTGTCATGTAATAGTGTATAAGTAAGTAATGTAAGACAGAGATTGTCTCATGGTATTGTGGACCCAGGCTTTTTCTATTTTTCACTTGGTCACCCTCAATGCTTGACTTCGTCTCCTTATCAAAGATGGCTGCCCCATTCTCCATCACTGCATTATGTCTTTTAAAGGTGAGATAGGGGGCGCCTGGGTGGTTCAGAGGGTTAAGCCTCTGCCTTAGCTACGGTCATGGTCTCAGGGTCCAGCCCACATCCGGCTCTCTGCTCAGCAGGGAGCCTGCTTCCCCCTCCTCTCTCTGCCTGCCTTTCTGCCTACTTGTGATCTCTCTGTGTGTGTTAAATTAAAACAACAACAACAACAACAACAACAAAAATTTTAAAAAAACCCAGAAAGGTGAGATAGGGACAACCTGTATATGGTAACTGCATTCCATAGACTGGAACATGATCATATGACTATTTCTTGTTGCTGTTGCTGCTCCCCCCACAAAATATAGTCTTTATTCTGAGTGGCCAGGTACCCAACAAAATGCAGGGTTTATTGCCAATAGAAAAATGTGAAACTGGGTATTTGGGGACAATTAGCTATCTCTGCTAAAACACAGTCCAAAATGATAAATCCAATATATATATTTTACCTAGCCTATGAAGAAAGAAGTAAATTGGTAGTACTTTTATAGAATCAATATCTACTGAACTTGAATGACAATTTTTGACTTATTGTCTGTCTTCTCAGTATCCAAGCATTAGGCATTTGACCCCCTCACATATATTTTCCATCCTTTAAGAATATTTTCACAGATTAACCTTATTTTTAGTTTTGAATAGACTGTTGTTTTTTCTATTTTTATTATCTTTCTCTATCAGTGGAATATCAACTACGTAATAGTATAACAGCATAGATGATAAAAACTAGATGTTAATGACATCATGTTAGACTGGTTATATCCTACAATGCAATCTTATTTAAACACCACACCTGGTACATTACACAAGACTAGACACATTCAATAAACAATGTATACAAATTTTACTTCAGAATATACAAAACTTGGAGAAAATCCAAGAGTATAAGAATGAGAAAAGAAATAACCCCTTTGATAAAGGGTACAAAGAATTGGAAACTTTTAGCAGTAAAGTAACACATAAATGGATGGGTTAACAATAGTATTTACATGTATGACATTGTTTGTTTTTAGATGAAAACCAGGTACCATTGGCTTTTGGTCTCAAATAAAGAATGAATAAAAGGGAGTAAGATAATTTGACATATAAGATCAGGACTGTGTAGAGCAACAAATACCAAATTTATCTTAAAGGTCACATATCAGTTAGGAGAAATGTCTTTAAACACAAGAGAAACTTGTAATGGAATATACAAAACCAAAAGACTTCCAAAACCCTGCGGGTTGGGTAAAGTAGAAATGTAGAGGAAGGCTTTTAGGAGATACATACTGATGCCTCATTATGTCTCCATGTTTGAAACCATTGCTGGGAAATTCTGAAGATATTTTTGAACTGGAAACACACTTCAAAGTCTAGAACTATTTAAATTCTGTCTTATTAAAGAAGGAGAAAGAGGCTAAGAAAGGAAACCGTTTTGTGATAATGAGTTGTCTTTATAACGCAGTTATAAATCCAAATGAAAATGGTCTTTGGGCTGGGGCTTTGAACATTGCTCTCGCACTTGGAAAGAACTAGAATATAGCAAATTACACATTGTGAAAGACTTACTGCATTCATCCTTGTATTTAGTAACTCATTTGTTGTTCATTTCTCAGTTTATGTGTCTTAAAATACTTCTGGCCTAAACTATTAAGCAGAAATTACAAAGGCTACAATGTTGCGTTTGCCTTTGTTGGCTCCACTAACTTCCCTTAATACCTTGGGCTCCTTTAACCTTTCTGTGCCTTATTTTCCTCAGCTATAAGTGGAGATAATAAAATCAACCTATAGAGACAGGTTCAGTTTCAGTCAAGTGTGTCATAATAAGATCATAAAAGTAGAATTGAAGAGAAGATAATTAGTTCTTAATGATATACTTTAAAAAAAATTCTTGAACTTCCAACTTTCGGCACATTCAATATAAACCAACATATACTCAGACACGCTCAGACCAATAGATGCCCCAGCAGGAGAAAGAATGTTAAGGGCTTATGTGTGGGGCATAAGTGCAAACCTGCTGTGAATATTTGGGAAATCAAACGCCAAAAGAAGATGCTTATTTTAAGACTTTCAGTGTGGTAAATTTCTAAAATAAGTAAATTTCTAACTTCATCCACCCATACACATTCCTTACACCATCTCCTGCATTGGTCCTCCATTCCATCACCATAAATATGATTTCAATAAGAAATAAAATAGTTCTTGGGGCCCCTGGATGGCTCAGTGGGTTATTGTGATTTTGTGAGCCGATTAAAATACAACTTTCTTGGGGCGCCTGGGTGACTCAGTGGGTTAAAGCCTCTGCCTTCAGCTCAGGTCATGATCCCAGGATCCTGGGATCAAGCCCCGCATTGGGCTCTCTGCTCAGCAAGGAGCTTGCTTCCTCCTTTCTCTCTGCCTGCCTCTCTGCCTACTTGTGATCTCTGTCTGTCAAATAAATAAATAAAATCTTAAAAAAAAAAAGAAAGAAGATAGTTCTTCATATTATGTAAGATACCTATTGCTTTATTGTGTCCATTCAAATAAACACAAGCATGCTTAGCATTTAATGGTTAATTTAAAATACTTTCAAAGAGTTTTGAAAAGTTGCTGATCTCACAAAATTAAAAAGTTCTGAGAGAGTGCAATATTTTAAATACTTGGTTTCTTTGATACTGGTAGCAAAGTTGTTAAAGGCAGTTGTATTGCCACTTTCGGCCATGTTCAGCCATAATTATTTCCTTTTTTAAAAATCTTTTCATTTCTGTTTGATAGATAATTCAAATAAATGTTAGATTAAAATATTACTCAAGAAATCTATATCAAAATGTATTTTTTTAGAAAATACAAACCTTGCTATGAATATGTAGAATTACCATTTCAACTTCAAGGTTGAAAGCTTTAAATACAATCTTAAACTAAACTTTATTCTTCTAGGATCACTAGAATATTATTTATAACAAAGTCTGTTTTAGTTTGTTTGATGGTTGTTTGTTTGTTTGTTTTTAGAGAGAGAAGGAGGACTGGTAGAGGGGAGGGTTAGAGAGAGACTCTCAAGCAGACTCTGTGCCCAGCACAGAGTCCCACATGGGGCTTGCTCCATGACCCTGTGGTCATGACATGAGCCGAAGTCAAGAGTCAGTCACTAAACCAAATGAGTCATCCAGGTGTCCCATCAAAATCTTTTATATCAACAAACTTAGAATATAAATCTTGGAACCAAAGCATCCTGTAAAATATTAAGTGATTGCATCAAACCTGAAAGGCTATTTTGCCAAGGAAAAAAAAGAGAGAGAGAGAGAGAGAGAGAGACATGAGTCTAAGCACTCCTTTAAAAATTTCTTTGGATATATTGAAATAATAATTGTTATTTTTAAATATTAAATACTAAACAAATTTTCTTTTTAGTAGTAATGTGTAGAAGTATTCCCAAATGTATTCACATCACATTTATATTAAACGAAATGCTTGTTAAAGCACGAATTGTTGAAACCGAATATATATTCAAAACATGTTTTGACAAAAATGTTCTCAACCCAAAATGAACATATTTAAATAGCATATATGTTTATAGGAAAACAAGATTATTATTAGAAGATACTAGTCAGTGTAGAGACAAATCTAGAACTCATTTTCCAACATGTACCTTCCATAAAACACTATAAGGACATGTCATCATCTATTAAAAAAGAAGGAAGAGAGGAAGGAAGGAAGGAAGGTCAGGAAAAGACGGAAAGAAAGAAAGAAAGAGAGACAGGCATTGAAAGGCCAGAGCTCTGAATGCAGAAATCTCTCTTCACCTTCTTCATTTTTCCATGGCTTCTTGATTGCAGGGTTCACAGTCTGGCAAACAGCCACTGCCATTATTCTTAGGATCAGTCTTACAATATGAATATACATCAGATACAAGCTTACCATTCTATTTTATTTTTCAGTTTTATTGAGATAGAGTTGATATACAACACTGTACACATCTAAATTGTACCACATAACAAGTTGGCATACATATATTGTGAAATGATTACCATGATAAATTTAGTTAATATCCATCTCCAGATGTAGTTACAGAAATGTTTTTTTCCCTAATGATGAGAACTTTTAGGATTCACTCTCTTAGCAACTTTTTAAAAAAGAGTATTTATTTATTTATTTGATGGAGAGAGAGATCACAAGTAGGCAGAGAGGCAGGCAGAGAGGGGGAAGCAGACTCCCTGCTGAGCAGAGAGCCCGATGTGGGGCTTGATCCCAGGACCCTGGGATCATGACCTGAGCCGAAGGCAAAGGCTTAACCCACTGAGCCACCCAGGTGTCCCTCTTAGCAACTTTTAAGGATGCCATGCAGTTGTGTTACCTAAATTTATCATTTTAGATATAAGGAAAGTAAACTCTCAGGGAGAACAGTCTGAAGTAGATAATGTAGCTACCTACTTTGCTCATTCCACTTTATTCTATTTCTTATGCCCTATACTGTTTGGCTATGCCCTCTTCATTTCCAAGTCCAATTCTTTGTCTTCTTGGTCTAGGTTCAAAGTTTGTTGTCACTGCCCAGAGGTAATGAAAGGATTTTTTTTTCATTAACTATTCCCACAACTGGTATAATTTCATGGCCATGACATCATTTATACACATAAGATGCAGCACAAACTCAAAATTGTCTTTACAATGAAAATTCAAATAAAAACAGAGAATTCCAATAAAACATCTCTTACTCTACTTGTCATTATAACACAATAAAAATTATAGAATGACATCAGGAAAGTTACAGGTACTTTTTGACTTATAATTAGTGAGCAATTTTATTCTAACATGTAACTTTGTTTGCTTTTAACATGAAAAATACATCTCAAACTGTACATCTCATCTTTCATAAATGTGTTGTAATTCAATGTGCTACTGATGCCAGAGTTCCCATAAATTAGATTATTCATCCAGAAATGTATGATTTGTTCACATTAAAAAAAACTCTATTAATCTTTACTTTAGAAATGCTATTCTGTATATTAAAATGCAAAATTAATTTTTTTATATACATTGTTAGCTTCTATGTCAGTACATAGGTTTATATTGACTGGTGTTTGGGGGTAGAAAGCATGATATAATGCTCGCATCCCAGCTCTGTCATCTTCTAGTGTATGTCATTTGACAAGTTCTTAACCTCTCTGAGCCCACATTTTAATAGCTGGGTTTTAAAGGCATCATAGATAATACATGTAAAATATAATATATGTTGTGTATGTAATTAATAAGCTTGCACCTGATGTTTCATACCATTCATTAAGTAGGTATTTAAAAAATACCAACATCATTATATTTAGCAATAACACGACCACATGAATGGTACCCTTTATCATATATGATTATTAACAATCTGAAATACATAGGCAAAATGTAGAAGACATGTAAAACATAAACTTGTGTACTCTGTACCCATGAACTTACATAATTAGAGGATTATTCAGACAAAAGGCTGAAATATTTCACAATTCTCTACAAGCAAATGAATTATTAGTTTAGTTGAGGACATGTGTTTCCTGTTCTATGAACCATTAAACAAAAACCAAAGTGAAAAAAAAAAAAAAACTAAGGAAACTGAATTTTTCCTCCAAGATGATCTGGTTTTATTATATATTAACACTTTAAAACACTTAGAGCACAGACTTATTAACATACAGCCCACTTACTTTTTCTAATTTACCATTATTTAAACATGTATTTATACACACACACACACACATGCACACACACACTCACACATGTACATACATACATATACACATGTGTATATATTTATTTATTTATTTATTTATTTTAGATCACAGTAACATTTATAAATTTCCATATATAAAATTTATAAAATTTGTAAATTTTTTTTCTTTTATAGACTTTCAGGACCCTCAATTACTTGCAAGCATCAGTGTTCTCTTGCTCAAAGGTTCTAAAAGGACATAGGGCCATTTGCTGTACTGTTGGACTACTACAGTTATGTTAGCAAGTTCTGATACCATTTTTCTGAAAACCAAATAAAGATGAGAAGTTAAACCGCTTTCAAATCTAGCTCAAGAGGCAAATCAGAGATTTAATTGTTTACCCATTCATTCATACATATTTTGATGCATTCAGTGAAGACCAATAATTCATCTACCTTAATCCACTCTGAAAGCACTCTTTTCCTGTCTTTTTGAAACCATTGAGGTATGTATGCCTCTCACTACTTTTCAGTTTGAGTGAAAGAGATGGTAAGAAAGCAGAGTTTTTAAAACCATAATTAGAGTAACACTTTTTTTACATAGAATTTCATTGTATTTCATTTTAGTTACCATTATTAAGCAAAAAATTGTATATGGGTAACATTCAAAAAGTGATGGTTAAATTTAGCATGATTTCAATGTAAATCTCTAGAGTTAAAGTCAGATTTTGGAAAAGAGCTGACAAGCTGAAGCTCAGTTTTGAGTTTGCAAAGGTCAGTGACTCCGATGACCAAGAGAACCTGACAACTTAGAAAGTGAGCCATAGAATCTTCTTTTCTACTTTGATGTTTAGCCTGGGATAAGAACTGGAAGCTGGAGTTACTACCTAAAGCTAAAGGAGGAAACAGAGTCTGAAAGTATCAAGGGTTCTCCTGTTCGTCTTCACCACTTGCTTTAATGTCTTAGGCCAGTGATTAATCTTCTCAGAACTTCTTCTCTCTCCTTCAAAAATGGAGGCAAGGTCAAGATGGCAGAGAAGTAGCAGGCTGAGACTACTTCAGCTAGCAGGAGATCGGCTAGATAGCTTATCTAAAGACTGCAAACACCTGAAAATCCATCGGCAGATCGAAGAGAAGAAGAACAGCAATTCTGGAAACAGAAAAACAACCGCTTTCTGAAAGGTAGGACTGGCGGAGACGTGAATCCAAAGCAACGGGAAGATAGACCCCGGGGGGAGGGGCCAGCTCCCGTCAAGCAGCGGAGCAACAGAGCACAAAATCAGGACTTTTAAAAGTCTGCTCCACTGAGGGACATCGCACCAGAGGCTAAACTGGGGCGAAGCCCATGCAGGGTCAGCATGGCCTCAGGTCCCGCAGGGTCACAGAAGGATCGGGGGTGTCTGAGTGTCACAGAGCTTGCGGGTATTGGAACGGGAAAGCCGGCTACAGAGACAGAGCCGACAGTAAGCTCACAGCTCAGGGTTACCTTGAACCAGCCACAGGCTCGGTGAGCTTGGAGCGCGGCTGGAGTTCAGGCAGACGGGAGTTACTGGGCTCTGTTCTCTGAGGGCGCACTGAGGAGTGAGGCCCTGGTCTCTCTGCTTCTCTGGGCCGGAGACCAGGAGGCCACCATTTGTATTCCCGTCCTCCGGAACTCTACGGAAAGCACTCAGGGAACAAAAGATCCTGAAAGCAAACCCCAGGGGATTACACAGACCGGCCCCTGGTAAGGGTGGTGCAATTCCGACTGGGGCAAAGACACTTGAGAATCACTACAACAGGCCCCTCCCCCAGAAGATCAACAAGAAATCCAGCTGAGACCAAGTTCACCTACCAAGGAGTGCGGTTTCAATACCAAGGAGAGCAGCAGAATTCCAGAGGAGGAGAAAGCAAAGCACGGAACTCACGGCTTTCTCCCTGTGAGTTTTTTTAGTCTTGCAGTTAATTTAATTTTTTTCTTTTTCTTTTTTTTTTTTTTTTTATCTCGCCTTCTGGTAAAATTTTTTTTTAACTTTTACCCTTTTCTTTTTTAACGTTTTTTAACTAGTTTATCTAACATATATATTTTTTCTTTTTATATTTTTCTTTATTCATTTTCTTTTTTTCTTAATTCTTTTTTCTTTTTCTTTTTTTTTTCTTTCTTCCGTTTTGAACCTCTTTTTATCCCCTTTCTCCCCCATCACGATTTGGGATCTCTTCTGATTTGGTTAAAGCATATTTTCCTGCGGTGGTTGCCACCCTTTTAGTATTTTACTTGCTCCTTCATATACTCTTATCTGGACAAAATGACAAGACAGAAAAATTCACCACAAAAAAAAGAACAAGAGGCAGTACCAAAGGCTAGGGACCTAGTCAATACAGACATTGGTAATATGTCAGATCTAGAGTTCAGAATGACAATTCTCAAGGTTCTAGCCGGGCTCAAAAAAGGCATGGAAGATATTAGAGAAACCCTCTCGAGAGATATAAAAGCCCTTTCTGGAGAAATAAAAGAACTAAAATCTAACCAAGTTGAAATCAAAAAAGCTATTAATGAGGTGCAATCAAAAATGGAGGCTCTCACTGCTAGGATAAATGAGGCAGAAGAAAGAATCAGTGATATAGAAGACCAAATGACAGAGAATAAAGAAGCTGAGCAAAAGAGGGACAAACAGCTCCTGGACCACGAGGGGAGAATTCGAGAGATAAGTGAAACCATAAGACGAAACAACATTAGAATAATTGGGATTCCAGAAGAAGAAAGAGAGAGGGGAGCAGAAGGTATACCGTAGAGAATTATTGGGGAGAATTTCCCCAATATGGCAAAGGGAACGAGCATCAAAATTCAGGAGGTTCAGAGAACGCCCCTCAAAATCAATAAGAATAGGCCCACACCCCGTCACCTAATAGTAAAATTTACAAGTCTCAGTGACAAAGAAAATCCTGAAAGCAGCCCGGGAAAAGAAGTCTGTAACATACAATGGTAAAAATATTAGATTGGCAGCTGTCTTATCCACAGAGACCTGGCAGGCCAGAAAGAGTTGGCATGATATTTTCAGAGCACTAAATGAGAAAAGCATGCAGCCAAGAATACTATATCCAGCTAGGCTATCATTGAAAATAGAAGGAGAGATTAAAAGCTTCCAGGACAAACAAAAACTGAAAGAATTTGCAAACACCAAACCAGCTCTACAGGAAATCTTGAAAGGGGTCCTCTAAGCAAAGAGAGAGCCTACAAGTGGTAGATCAGAAAGGAACAGAAACCATATACAGTAAGAGTCTCCTTACAGGCAATACAATGGCACTAAATTCATATCTCTCACTAGTTACCCTGAATGTTAATGGGCTAAATGCCCCTGTCAAAAGACACAGGGTATCAGAATGGATAAAAAAAAAAACCCATCTATATGTTGCCTCCAAGAAACTCATTTTAAGCCTGAAGACACCTCCAGATTTAAAGTGAGGGGGTGGAAAAGAATTTACCATGCTAATGGACATCAGAAGAAAGCAGGAGTGGCAATCCTTATATCAGATCAATTATTTTAAGCCAAAGACTATAATAAGAGATGAGGAAGGACACTATATCATACTCAAAGGGTCTGTCCGACAAGAAGATCTAACAATTTTAAATATCTATGCCCCCAACGTGGGAGCAGCCAACTATATAAACCAATTAATAACAAAATCAAAGAAACACATCAACAATAATACAATAATAGTAGGGGACTTTAACACTCTCCTCACAAAAATGGACAGATCATCTAAGCAAAAGATCAGCAAGGAAATATAGGCCTTAAACGACACACTGGACCAGATGGACATCACAGATATATTCAGAACATTTCATCCCAAAGCAACAGAATACACATTCTTCTCTAGTGCACATGGAACATTCTCCAGAATAGATCACATCCTCGGTCCTAAATCAGGACTCAACTGATATCAAAAGATTGGGATCATTCCCTGCATATTTTCAGACCACAATGCTCTAAAGCTAGAACTCAACCACAAAAGGAAGTTTGGAAAGAACCCAAATACATGGAGACTAAACAACATCCTTCTAAAGAATGAATGGGTCAACTGGGCAATTAAAGAGGAATTGAAAAAAATCATGGAAACAAATGATAATGAAAATACAACGGTTCAAAATCTGTGGGACACAACAAAGGCAGTCCTGAGAGGAAAATATATAGCGGTACAAGCCTTTCTCAAGAAACAAGAAAGGTCTCAGGTACACAACCTAACCCTACACCTAAAGGAGCTGGAGAAAGAACAAGAAAGAAACCCTAAGCCCAGCAGGAGAAGAGAAATCATAAAGATCAGAGCAGAAATCAATGAAATAGAAACCAAAAAGACAATAGAGCAAATCAACAAAACTAGGAGCTGGTTCTTTGAAAGAATTAATAAAATTGATAAACCCCTGGCCCGACTTATCAAAAAGAAAAGAGAAAGGACCCAAATTAATAAAATCATGAATGAAAGTGGAGAGATCACAACTAACACCAAAGAAACACAAACTGTTATAAGAACATACTATGAGCAACTCTATGCCAACAAATTTGACAATCTGGAAGAAATGGATGCATTCCTAGAAACATATAAACGACCACAACTGAACCAGGAAGAAATAGAAAGCCTGAACAGACCCATAACCAGTAAGGGGATTGAAACAGTCATTAAAAAACTCCAAACAAACAAAAGCCCAGGGCCAGGCGGCTTCCCGGGGGAATTCTACCAAACATTTAAAGAAGAACTAATTCCTATTCTACTGAAACTGTTCCAAAAAATAGAAATGGAAGGAAAACTTCCAAACTCATTTTATGAGGCCAACATCACCTTGATCCCAAAACCAGACAAGGATCCCATCAAAAAAGAGAGCTATAGACCAATATCCTTGATGAACACAGATGCAAAAATACTCAACAAAATACTAACCAATAGGATTCAACAGTACATTAAAAGGATTATTCACCACGACCAAG
The DNA here is from genome assembly GCF_011764305.1 of Mustela putorius furo. Classification (NCBI taxonomy): domain Eukaryota; kingdom Metazoa; phylum Chordata; class Mammalia; order Carnivora; family Mustelidae; genus Mustela; species Mustela putorius. The sequence continues at coordinate 6,766,363 of NW_025422022.1, read as the reverse complement.
TGGGATTTATTCCAGGGCTGCAAGGTTGGTTCAACATCCGCAAATCAGTCAATGTGATACAACACATCAATAAAAGAAAGAACAAGAACCATATGATACTCTCAATAGATGCTGAAAAAGCATTTGACAAAGTACAGCATCCCTTCCTGATCAAAACTCTTCAAAGTGTAGGGATAGAGGGCACATACCTCCATATCATCATAGCCATCTATGAAAAACCCACCACAAATATCATTCTCAATGGAGAAAACTGAAAGTTTTCCCGCTAAGATCAGGAACACGGCAGGGATGTCCATGATCACCACTGCTATTCAACATAGTACTAGAGGTTCTAGCCTCAGCAATCAGACAACAAAAGGAAATTAAAGGCATCCAAATCAGCAAAGAAGAAGTCAAATTATCACTCTTTGCAGATGATATGATACTATATGTGGAAAACCCAAAAGACTCCACTCCAAAACTGCTAGAACTTGTACAGGAATTCAGTAAAGTGTCAGGATATAAAATCAATGCACAGAAATCAGTTGCATTTCTCTACGCCAACCACAAGACTAAGAAAGAGAAATTAAGGAGTCAATCCCATTTAAAATTGCACCCCAAACCATAAGATACCTGTAATAAACCTAACCAAAGAGGCTAAGAATCTATACTCAGAAAACTATAAAGTACTCATGAAAGAAATTTAGGAAGACACAAAAAAATGGAAAAATGTTCCATGCTCCTGGATTGGAAGAATAAATATTGTAAAAATGTCTATGCTACCTAAAGCAATCTACACATTTAATGCAATTCCTATCAAAGTACCATCCATCTTTTTCAAAGAAATGGAACAAATAATGCTAAAATTTATATGGAACCAGAAAAGACCTAGAATAGCCAAAGGGATATTGAAAAAGAAAGCCAAAGTTGGTGGCATCACAATTCCGGACTTCAAACTCTATTACAAAGCTGTCATCATCAAGACAGCATGGTACTGGCACAAAAACAGACACATAGATCAATGGAACAGAATAGAGAACTCAGAAATAGACCCTCAACTCTATGGTCAACTAATCTTCGACAAAGCAGGAAAGAATGTCCAATGGAAAAAAGACAGCCTCTTCAATAAATGGTGCTGGGAAAATTGGACAGCCACATGCAGAAAAATAAAATTGGACCATTTCCTTACACCACACACAAAAATAGACTCAAAATGGATGAAGGACCTCAATGTGAGAAAGGAATCCATCAAAATCCTTGAGGAGAACACAGGCAGCAACCTCTTCAACCTCAGCCGCAGCAACATCTTCCTAGGAACAACGCAAAAGGCAAGGGAAGCAAGGGCAAAATTGAACTATTGGGATTTTATCAAGATCAAAAGCTTTTATACAGCAAAGGAAACAGTTAACAAAATCAAAAGACAACTGACAGAATGGGAGAAGATATTTGCAAACGACATATCAGATAAAGGACTAGTGTCCAGAATCTATAAAGAACTTAGCAAACTCAACACCCAAAGAACAAATAATCCAATCAAGAAATGGGCAGAAGACATGAACAGACATTTCTGCAAAGAAGACATCCAGATGGCCAACAGACACATGAAACAGTGCTCTATATCACTCGGCATCAGGGAAATACAAATCAAAACCACAATGAGATATCACCTCACACCAGTCAGAATGGCTAAAATCAACAAGTCAGGAAATGACAGATGCTGGCGAGGATGCGCAGAAAGGGGAACCCTCCTACACTGTTGGTGGGAATGCAAGCTGGTGCAGCCACTCTGGAAAACAGCATGGAGGTTCCTCAAAATGTTGAAAATAGAACTGCCCTATGACCCAGCAATTGCACTATTGGGTATTTACCCTAAAGATACAAACGTAGTGATCCAAAGGGGCACGTGCACCCGAATGTTTATAGCAGCAATGTCCACAATAGCCAAACTATGGAAAGAACCTAGATGTCCATCAACAGATGAATGGATCAAGAAGATGTGGTATATATACACAATGGAATACTATGCAGCCATCAAAAGAAATGAAATCTTGCCATTTGCGACAACATGGATGGAACTAGAGCGTATCATGCTTAGCAAAATAAGTCAAGCAGAGAAGGACAACTATCATATTATCTCCCTGATATGAGGAAGTGGTGATGCAACATGGGGGCTTAAGTGGGTAGAAGAAGAATCAATGAAACAAGATGGGATTGGGAGGGAGACAAACCATAAGTGACTCTTAATCTCACAAAACAAACTGAGCGTTGCTGGGGGGAGGGGGGTTGGGAGAAGGGGGTGGGATTATGGACATTGGGGAGGGTATGTGCTTTGGTGAGGGCTGTGAAGTGTGTAAACCTGGTGATTCACAGACCTGTACCCCTGGGGATAAAAATATATGTTTATAAAAAATAAAAAATTAAAAAAAATATTTACAACATTAAAAAAATAAATAAATAAAAAAATAAAAATGGAGGCAAAAACCATATCATTGGTTATCAAGGCAATTCATTAAGATAATATATGAGAACGTTTAAGAAATGAAAAAGTGTCAGTAATTATCCTAGAGGTCATGACTGCATCTTCTTCCCCATTTCTTTCTCACTGTTTTCCCTTCCCTATTAGAAAAACAAAATTATTTTAATCATTATTATAAAAAAAATTGAACAAACAACTTTCTGAGTAGGAGAAGAAATTTGCAAATCATGCATCCAATAAGAGATTAGTATCCAAAATATATAAAGAATCTGTTACAACTTAATATCACAAACAAACAACCCAATTTAAAAATGGGAAGACAAGTTGAGTATATATTTTTCTGAAGTAGACATACACATGGCAACAAGCACATGCAAAAATGCTCAAGATCACTGATCATCAGGGAAATGCAAATCAAAACCACAGAGAGATATCACTTCACACCCATCATATTGACTTTTATCAAAAAGACAAAAAATAACAAAAGTTGATGAGAATATGGAGAAAAGGGAGCCTTCATAGATTGTTAGTGAGAATGTAAATTGGTGAAGCTACTGTGGAAAATAGTAGAGGCTCCTCAAAAAATTTAAAATAGAAATACCATACGACCCAGTAGTTCTAGTTCTGGGTATTCATCCAAAGAGAGCAAAGACACCAATTCGAATAGATACGTGCATCCCCATGTTCATCGCAGCATTATTTACAATAGCCAAGATATGGAAACAACCTAAGTGTCCATGAATAGATGAATGCGTAAAGAAAATACGGTATGTATAGACAAGAGAACACTACTTAGCCATAAAAAAAGAGTGAAATCTGGCCATTTGCAACATGAACGAACCTAGGGGGTATTATGCTATGAGAAATAAGTCAGAGAAAGGCAAAAACTGTATGATTTCATTTATACATGGAATCTAAAAAACAAGCAAGAACAAAACAAATGAATAAAGAGAACAAAACAGAAGCAGATTCATAGATACAGGAAAAAAATTTTGGTCACCAGGGTGGGAAGGGGTTGAGGAGCAGAGCAAACATGTGGAGAAATATAAGAGCTACAAACTTCCACCTATAAAATGAATAAGTTATGGGGATATAATCTATGGCATAGGGAATATAGTCTATAATTTTATAATAACTGTGTATGGTGACAGATAATAACTGGACTTATCATGGGGATCATTGTGTAGTGTATAAAATATCAAGTCACTAAGATACACACCTGAAACTAATAGGATATAGTATATCATTTATACTTCAGTAAAAAAATACTGAACACCTTATTACCCAAGATTTCCAGCAACTGAGCTGTCACCAAAATAATGTAAACAAGATATCATTTTAACAATTACTTCTTCATCTTTAAAGATAAAAATGTGTGGTTGATCTTTCTGGACATAAATGACCACAGTGAGAGCAGGACCCATCTTCCTGAAGTCCGTTAGGATAAGATGGAATGATGCAGCTAGCTGCCTGGGAATGGTTGTCATTCTTAGATCTATGTTGCAACTGAGATGGCATTAGGTGATCTCTAGAGGCTGACAGGTCATGAAGGCAAATTAACTCCATAGTGTGAGTGAGTGGAAACCTCTATAGTCTTTGACACTAGCTGTAGGAGTATCTCCAGATTGTTAGCTCCTAAGGCTAGGGAGAGCTCCTCATACCAGGACCCAGTTGGAAGGAGCCTGTCAGGCAGCACAGGACAAGCGAGAAAAAGAGTAATCTAAAATGAACTTTCCACAGTTTGACCCATATCAGATGTCCTGGGAGCACTGAGTGACAGAGAATAAAATAGGACATCATGCCAAATATGAAGACATAAAGCCAGAATGATGTATCCTTAGGACTTGAGTCAAAGTAATGGTCTGCTTCTCTCCAGCGTTTCCAAGGATGGTATTTTAATCTTTGGCATACATGATGAGGCATGGCATATGCAAGAGAAATTGTGATGCTCTAATGCACCAATCATGTGCCAGAATTTGCTGTTTTGTTGTCTTTAATAGGAAGGCTATCGTGAAGGAGTCAGGCAGGAGAGGTGATGGAAATGTGCAGGAGTATAGAGAAGCAAGCAGTCATTCCTCCCTGGATGCTGCTCCAAGGTCAGAGTTCCTGAGCTTCTATTTGTCACATATATGATCTTGAACTATTACAGTTGGCCTGTAAACTCTTGCAAAGGCAGGAATTTTGCATCATTCATCTTGAACTTCAATTCACCTTTCTGACATTCAGTTCTCCACCCAGGATCTGTCACATTAAGTCAGGGTTCAAAAGATGGAGTGATTTAAATCAATTTCAAATTAAGCCACAATAGCTCTTGTTTTGAGAGGTTATATAAGGGCATACCACAACTACTAGTAGTAGGACACCAAAGGATCTGTTGCCCCTGTCACATCCAGGAAGTTGTCAACTACCTGATCAATATATGTTTTAGAGCTTCCAGCTCAAGGAACGTGCAGCTGTGTTGTGATTTGCACAAGTGAAATGGATGTCCTATTCTTTGTCTCACTTGCTGTCTTCTGATCTCACTTTTTATAAAACCTAAAGTCACATTAACAACATTACTTCAAGTGAATCTGAGGTAAAACTTTTGGCTTTCCCACTAGGAAAATGCACTAGAAGTCATTGGCATAGATGTTGAGCAAATGAGCCCACAGTACCTAATCGTTACTTGGTGTTATTTTCGTTATTTATTTATTTGTTATTTTAGGGTTTTTTTTTAAGATTTTATTTATTTATTCAACAGACAGAGGTAACAAGTAGGCAGAGAGGCAGGCAGGGTCGGGGACAGCAGGCTTCCTGCTGAGATCCTGAGATCATGACCTGAACCGAAGGCAGAGGCTTAACCCACTGAGCCACCCAGCACCCCTCCCCCCACCTTTCTTCTAATTGTTGTCTCCCATGGATAGAGTATAAGCTCCAAAGAAGAAGAGATTGCTTTAGGCTTTTTTTTTTTCACTTTTAGATCTCCATACCTAGAATAGAGTCTTGAACTTATTGGCCACTTATTAAATATTCTCTGGATATAGAATTAATAGATCATTGAATTAATGGATACACAACCATACCTGAGAAGGATGACATATAAGTTGTATTATTAGAAGATAATAATTCAGTTGAGGCAAGAAAGGTGGGAAACATTGTAAACTTCAGTTCTTCTTTTATAAAGATCATACTACTATCTAACTCTTAGGTTTTTCATGATGGAAAAAAAACAATGATGTATATGAACCACTGATAAAACCTATGTTCTATCCTACCACCCCCCCCACACACACACATAAAGAGAGTCTTGTGTGCAAGATCTTTACTGAGAAGTGCTCCTAAGAGCAAGAAAGAAGGATGGGTCCAATACAGCATCCCCACCATTCAGATACACATGGCCTTCCATTAAATCTAATTCATTGTAAAATGAAATCCTATTCAAAGGGGTAGACAGCTGTAATCTCTACAGGGGTATTTCTATTTTTTTCCCCTCCAATTGTGCTGAGATGTAATTGACATATAACATTGTGTAAGTTTAAGATATATGATGTGCTGATTCCATACATTTATATATTCCAAAATGATCACCACAGCAGTTAGCTAACACCTAAATCATGTCATATAATTATCATTGTGTGTGTGAGGTGAGAACATTTAACATCACTCTTTGAACAAATTTCCTGTATATAATAAAATATTATTAATTATAATCACTATGTTGTACATAGATCCTCAGAATCTATTTATTCTATAACTAGAAATTTGGACCCTTTGACCAATATATCCCCATTTTCCTCAACCCCTCATCCCCTGGTAACTCTCATTTTAGTCTATTTCTTTGTCTGATTTACTTCACTTAACATAATGCTCTCAAGGTCCACACAAGTTGTGTCAAATGGCAGTTATCCTTTTTCTCATGGCTGAATAATCTCTCTGTAGATGATAGATGATAGACAGATACAGATGAAAATGTATAATATATAGAGATACTATAATAATATATGCAATTTCACATCTTCCTAATTCATTCACCTGTCTATGGACATTTACCTTGTTTCCATATCTTGGCTATTATGAATGATGCTACAATTAACATGGTAGTACAGATATCTCTTTCTGTTTTTGCTTTTAGTTACTTCTAGAAAAAGAAGAATAAACAAGAACAAACAAAAAAAAAAGAACAAACAAGAAAAAGAAGAACAAACAAGAACAGAAACAAAAAATCAGAATCGAGGGCGCCTGGGTGGCTCAGTGGGTTAAGCCTCTGCCTTCAGCTCGGGTCATGATCTCAGGGTCCTGGGATCGAGCCCCACATCGGGCTCTCCGCTCAGCGGGGAGCCTGCTTCCCCCCTCTCTCTCTGCCTGCCTCTCTGCCTACTTGTGATCTCTCTCTATCAAATAAATAAATAAAAATCTTTTAAAAAATTTAAAAAAATAAAAAATAAAAATTCAGAATCGAAGTAAATGAAAGAAAACTAAAAGATAATAGAAAATTTGAATGAAACTAAGATCATATTTTTGAAAATATGAATGAAATAGGCAAATGTTTAGGTAGACTCACCAAAAAAAAAAAAAAAAAAAGGAGAAAGGGCTCAAATAAATAAAATTATAAATAAAAGAGGAGACATTGCAACTGATACCATACACAGACAAAGGATTACAGGACTACTTTGAACAATTATACACCGGCAAATTGGACAACCTAGAAGAAATGGATAAATTCCTAGAAACATACAACTTACCAAGATTGAATCATGATGCACAGAAAATCTGAACAGACCAAATAATGATTCAGTTTCCTTATTCATTACTGGTCTGTTAGAAGGTATATGCTATGTGAAATAAGTGAGACAAAGACAAATACCCATGTGATTTCACTTATATATGAAATCTAAAAAAATGAAACAAATGAACAAACACATAAACTAAGCCAACTAATAGACTCATAAAGATAGAGAACAAATGGGTGGTTGAAAGAGGGGAGGTGGGTAAGTAAGTAATGTAAGACAATATATAATAATATAAGACACAGTTATCACCCTGCCTAGGCCTATTAATATTTATTAGGAATTTTCTTTGAAATTTAGGCCAGGCTGCTATTAAGGTGTGGTCTGCACATACATAATCTTAGGTAAAGATTGATGAAGATAGATGAAAAGGTTTGCTGTCAGTTTTATTTGTTGTAGCAAGAGCTCATAAACTTTTCCTTTTTAAGATTTCCTACCCTGATGGAAATTTTATGATCTTCAAATTCTCACAGGACAAATGGAGTTGCAACTCATCTTTTAAAATGAAGGTAGCTGGTTATGCAAACATTTGAAGACGTCATAATGCTTCCAAGGAGTAAAATATGGTTCCATTCTTCACCCCACTCCCACTCATGATGAAATGTTCATGCTGGTAGAGTCAACCCCTGCTTGTCTGTGGTCGCTAGCGGTCACTTGTCACAATAGTTAGCTTTCCATTATATTGAGTTTCTCTGGATTCCTATGGGACAAAATCCACATTTAAGGATAGCAAAACACTTGCTTGAGAGCATGCCCTTCATATGCAAATCACCAACTGAGGTCCCATATCCTGGTTACTTCTCTTATACCCCTAGACAGTATCCCCTTGCTCTGATGACGCCATGGCCAGGTACCAGACAACTGGCAACAGCCTCTACACCCCAAAGCCAGCTGAACTTATGCAAACTAGCCAGTCCTCAATCAGCTTATTCTATGTCACTCTTCGTTTCTCACAGAAAACACAACAAAGGCTCTTGCCAGAGTATCCTGTACCCTCTGCCTCCTGACTGGCTCTGGTACTTCCCTGACCAGGTGTGTCCCTCTTTCTATTGGAATATGGAATAACATTATTATTATTATTATTATTATTATTATTATTATTTTAATGACAGCTGTGTCCTGACCTGTTGGTCTCACATCTGAATCATATAATATAATTCATATTTTAAAAGAGGTGGACGGTTTGTAGCAGACATGCACTACTAATTGAAATAATTAATAAGGAAGAACAAAACAGTATCTACTATCCATCCATTGTATATGTGGAGCTATTTAAGCATGTGTGGTAGAATAAACCACAAGAAGAAAATTAGTCAGAGATTCCTGGGTAGCTCAGTCAGTTAAGCATCTGCCCTCAGCTCAGATCATGATCTCAGGGTCGTGGGATTGAGTCCCACATCGGGCTCCTGGCTCAGCGCAGAACCTATTTCTCCATCTGCCTGACACTCCCCCTGTTTGTGCTCTCTCTCCCTCTCACAACATAAATAAATAAAATCTTAAAAAAAGAAATAAAATTAATCAATTTTATAGTTTTGTAAATGCATATTTGCTTTTGTGGAAACCTCACATTCCATAGTACAACTGCTTATTTTTTCTCTCATTAAGAGTGTGATGTAAGGTATAAGATCATGGATATTCTCTCCATCTGTACTGACGGGTTTATTTCAGGGCAGACCCTGTTAGGGCTCTGTGTCCACCCACCCTCCTCTAGCAACCCTCTGTTATGCTTCTTGACAGTTGCCAAGTTATTGATGGATAGGACCCTTACAAAGCTGGTGCAAATTCTGGAGTCTACTTTCTAGCCTGTCTTGGGGGAAAAGTAGCAATTGTATGTGGTGCTAAAAATACTGTTTTCAATTTCTTATTTTTCTCCTAAGAATCATTGGCAAGTTGAACACATAAGGAATTCAAGATATTATTTCTATGTAATTTGAAGCTATTTAGAGGCAGTTTCTATGATCTGTTGTTACTTGCAACATTTCTGACACCAAATGTGTTATTTTTCCATACTTTACAACCCATTCTCTAACTCTTTGGTCATCAGTGAGGTGTCCAGTGATTCGATTTAATTCTCACACTGATTCTGTGGAGTCAGAACAGACCCCACAGGTTAAGAGCTCAGTCCCACAGGACAAACCCCATCCCTACTTCAGTCCCACAAGACGAGCCCCATCCTCACTTCAGTCCCACAAGACGACCCCCATCCCCACTTCAGACTTAGTGAGTCCCCAGGCCTCCTGTACTTCTGACCAACCAGCTCTAAATGGAGGGCTCCCAGGATCTCCTCAACTTCAGTAATTTGCTGAAATGGTTCATGGAATTCAGGAAAGTACAGTACTTGCTATATTATGAAGGCTGTATCTCAAGAAAAGCCAAATGGAAGAAATATATAGGGCATAATATTTTGATGCGGTGAGAGAGCAGCCATAAGGAAATTATGCCCTATCTGGGTACGCAACCCTGCCCACATCTCTGTGTTCACCAACCTGGAAACCCTCTGAACCTCATCTTTTAGGCTTTTTAATAAAAGTTCTACTACTTGGTAAGATTGATTACATCACTAGCCGTTGATGGTTAACTCTGCCCTTAGCCCTTCAACTCCTGGAGTTCTGAGATGGGACTGCAAGTTCCAAACATCTAATCACAGGGTTAGTTCCTCTGGCAATCAGCCTTCATCCTGAAGCTCTATAGAGGCCCACGTAGGTCACCTCATTAGCATAAACTCAGGTGTGGTTGACAGGCGCTTATTTTGCATAACAAAAGATGGTCTTTTACAAGGGCTTCAGAGGCTCCTATGAAGAGCCATGAAGGAAAATCAAACCCATATTTCTCTTACAGTATTACAACTACCAATTAGAAAGCCAGTTAATTCCCATTCAAGTGTAGGGCCTTTTTAATTTAAGATAAGAGGCTATTTTTCCAATTATGTCTTACTGATTTGCTTGAGCCACTTAAAATGAAAATATATTAAATCGGTTAGAAAAATAAATGTTATTATATAATATATATTATAGTATAATATAGTATAATATATAATATTATTATATGTCCTTATAGAAAGGATCTAATTTCCTATTTCAGTGAGGTATTTATCAAACTTCTATGATATATACAGAATTGCTACAGGCTCTACACAGTTTTATGAAGCTCAACCAAGTGTTTTCCGAGGAAAAAGTTTCATTTGAACATTTATCTATCCTCATTTAAAATATAGGTGATGAGGACTGCAGAAAGAATTTCTCAGTAGGGTTTCTGTCTTTCAACGTAGCATAACTCAGTGGTTTCTTATTTCTTATTCTTTGTATGGCTTTTGGCTTGTACTAAAAGATCGACTATAGACCACATTTAGCAATTGTCTTAGATAAGAAAATTTTCCAATATGGCAAGTAATGAAATGTTCAATGGGATAAGGGCTGCGTTATGGCCCCGTGACTGTGGGGATAATGTGTGCCACTAGCTTAAGTACTGTATTAGTCAAATGCCTAAAAACCTGTTCACCTCCCTTTCTGAGTTGAAAACTACAGAATTATGCTCCCTCTAGGTTCATTTATATACAATTAAACAGAATGTGCATAATTTTCCAAGTGCAGAAATTTGTGATTCAGTAATTTTTTTGAGTAGCAATGTTGATTTGAATAAAAGGCAACTGAGATTTTTAGGTCTCCACTAAGTTTGATTTGAATGTATTTTAGAGATAGGTTTAAATTCAGTCAGGCAGGAAGAAGGGGAAGACCATTAAATGACCTGTTTGAAACCAAAGGCAACATTCACACGAGTAAAGGGTTAGGCATGAGAGGAAAGGCTGGAAACACTGGGTCTTACACTCTTACCCATTGCATTCTGAGTAAAAGAATTCTTCTCCAAGATTGAAATTATCCTTACTTAAAAAAAAAAAATCACAATATTTCCCATGCAAATGGCAATCCTCATTTTGATGTTGATATCGTATGGTAAATTAACAACCATAACATCATGTATGTGTGTAATCCATGTACCTTCTCAGGATATGCATCATTTGTTCATCTCAAAGGAATTTCTGAGAGCAGAAAAAGCAGAATGTGCATGTAAGAGAAAATAATGATTTGTACCAAAGAGATTATCAGGAGTTCAGCTTACAACTTTACAAAAGCTTGCAGACAAATACAACCGAAACGAACTTGTCATGCTTGCTATAAAAAATAACTGTTTATTTCCCGTTTCAATGGGAATCCGCTCTCCAAACTGGCTGGTGTACTCTGGATAGTGGTGTGTATAGGAATGCTCTTTCATTCCTTCATAGCTAGAGATCAGATTTAAAATAAAGACTAAAAGAAACAGTCTTGTGTCTTCTGTTTGGTGCAAGGAGAATTGGGAGGAAGAGGGCATGTATATATATATAAATATGCATACTAACATGATGTTGGAGCTAGGGTGTTTAGCTTTGGCTTTTCACTGAAAGATAGTGTCTTTTTCTTTTTCTTTTTTCTTTTTTAAATTATATGAGAGAAAGAGTGAGCAGGAGGAGTGCCAGAAGCAGAGGGAGAGTGAGAATCTCCAGCAGACTCCTTGGTGAGTGCAGAGCCCAAGGTGGTGCTCGATCTCACAACCCTGAGATCATGACCTGAGCCTAAACCAAGAGTCTGACACTTAACCCTATGAACCACCCAGGCACCCCCAGAGGCACTGCCCTTTAAACACATGGTGAGAAACAGTATTCTATATCAATCCAGGGTATCTTAAGCATCACAGAAAGTGAGAGAGTGAGAAGTGGCTAAAGGAAACAGAATCCAGAAGACAACAGTCTTGACTTCAAAAATCTAGAGACATTTTCTGTCTTAGATCACAGATTTCTGAAACAGTAACCTAAGGAATTCTAGAGAAAAACAGCTTCTACTTGGAGACATGGTAAAGCCTGAGGTGTCTTGACACTCTCTTAGAAAGTGTCCTGTTCTAGATAATCCTCATCTCAGGCTTCCAGAGGGTTTTTGTCACTTGCAATACATAACACACTAAGCAAGGTCTGAAATGTGTTCTCCTTGGATCAGCATGACCAGAGACTACAAGGAGGCTTTCTGATTGAGTGGGCTTTGTAATCCGCAGGCTTAGCTGTAAACTGGATGTTTTAAGTTGGTCACAGTTTAACAGTTTACATTGATGCACCAAGGCTACTTTTGAGTAAGAGTGAGTATGACTTACAATTTATCTTTTTAAATAGGTTAACTGGTAGGTTAACTATGAGCAGCCCCATCCCTAAATACCTGGTCACATTGAATAAGATATAGGACTATTTCAGCTACCCTCTCAGAGGAAAGGCTAGATGGTGTCCCCAAACAATAGATCATTCACTGTCCACGTCCTGCTACCTGATGTCTGACGTCAGTCCTTACACATGGACACGCAGTCACCTGTTCCCTTTTCTTCAAGAGGACAGGCTGCCTGGAGGAGAGAGAATGTGTGGACCTTATATTCTCTGTCTGGGACACCCCTCTGTCTTGCCCACTGGTCTCCTGGGGAAGAGAGCCAGCATCCAAATTTGCTTGTGTCTTACCTGTATCTGGTAAGATTATCTCTATGTAATGACTCTCCACTCAGGAGGAAACAAAATATTTACCAAAGCTTCTTCCATTCCAGAAACTTAAACATTATTTCTAAATAAGATTATTTAAAATGGGATGTCAGGGGACACCTGGGTAGCTCATTCAGTTAAGCTACTGACTCTTGGTTTTAGCTCAGGTCATGATCTAAGGGTCATGAAATCGAGTACCATGTCAGGCTCCATACTCAACTGGAAGTCTACTTGAGATTCTCTCTCTTCCTCTACCTCTGTCCCTCCCTTCAGCTTATTCTCTCTCTCTCTCAAATAAATAAAATCATTTTTAAAAAACGGGATCTTAGTGATCACTCTTAAAAACATGAATTGTTTGTTCAACAAGAGGCATGAAAATTGTTGAATCACAACCCCTAAAATCATCTGAACAGGTAAGCAACACCGGGGATTGCTTTTAAAGCAGTGCCTTCTCTCAGTGCAGTGATTCTACAGTTCTATACAGTCCTCAGTGCTCGTCAGGACAGGTCCCTCCTTCATCCCTCTAACCTACTTCAGCCATCCTTCCTCCGCCTCCCTCTGGTAAACATGAGTTTGCTGTCTGCATTTAAAAGTCTGTTTGTTTCTTTGTCTTTTGTTTCTTTGTTCATTTTTGTTCCCTTAAATTCCACATACGAGTGGAATTATATGGTATTTGACTTTTTCTGACTGACTTATGCCACTTAGAAGTCAAGGGGTTGTTGTAGTTAAGCAAAGCAATGATCAAAGTCAAGTTATCTCTATTTCATTTGCTCAAACAATGCATTCTATAAGAAGGTATATTCTCTCTGAACTTACGTTTCCTTTCCTTTTCGTCCCTCAGTGAGGCATTAAACCCAATATGGCATTCTCCTTTTGGGACACAGATGTCTAAATAGATGTGATAAAGTCCATTTAAGAGATAACACCCATCGTCTCTAAGTGATGGGGAACAGGGTTTCTTACTCTTGTTTCTATTTCCTGCGGAGCCTATTATAGGCTTTGGCACAGAGCTATTACTAAATGAAAGATTTAATTTTATTTCTATTTTCAAATTTGTGTTAAAGTATTATCCTAGTGAAGTGTTTCCAACCTGAGTTTTACAAACCCCAGAAGGTTTCTGGTTGTCTCAAAGGATACCATAACCTCAAATTTTTCTCTTGACAGTGATTTTTTATTCACTTTTAGTATTAAAGTCTATGATTTTACACGATCCCTTGAGAATGAGAAAATATTGCTGAAATTTCTTAAGTGGTCTGGGATTTTTGTTCAACTATTCCGGATTTTTGTCTGACTCTTGTTAATGCAATTTTTAAAATCAATAAACTTTTTCCACAGGCCATATTTTCTAGCAGATTACAATATGTAAAGTAAGAATGCTTACTAACATTCATATAATCTTCCCTTACTATTAATTGTCAATCAACTCATGCAGTCACATATAACTTCAAGGTCAGACTTATTACTTTATAGTTAAATTTTATGTTATTTCACTCACTTTATTTAAAAAGCTAACATTTGAAATATTTAATTCTACTTGATACATCAATGCATAAAGACAAATTTGCCAGTCAGAATCTGGGTAGCCCTACCTAGAACGATAGCTAACATCTGAAATATATCATATATCATGAGTAAAAGAAGAAATGAATGAATGAATCTAACACATTCTCTGGACTATGACCTCACTTAACACTGAATTAACAACTTCAGAACTAAGTATTTGGAATAAGTAACTGTTGATATTCCTTGTTATACATTTTAACAGATAATGGTGTATGTGTGTGTGTGTGTGTGTTCACATGCCTACACATGCATGTGTGTGTAGTGGCTTAATACTAGTGAAGTATTCCCTGACTTCTAAGACAGGTTTCTGTAGGGCATAACAATTGGGAATTGCACTAATATAAGCTTGAAAGTGTTAAGCAGTCATATCTCTTGACTCCAATATCATAGCAAAGTAATAAACTCCATGCCCTCCTCTCTTGCAGAATTCAAGATCAACATATAGAGTTAAAAGGGGTAAAGTCCAGAAACATCTAATCTACTGTCTTTGGAAATGCCAAGTTAATTTCTGCTGGACTTTATAATTGATATATAACAGATCTCACTGTTACCTCGCTCAATTTAGCAGCACTAAGATGTTGTTTTCTCTTTTGTAGTATTGTCCTCTTACCCATGCCTAGAAAACACATATTACCCAATTATTAACCAACTACTCAATTATCCTAAGGAGTCTTTCCTATCTCAAAAATAGTACCACAATAAAAAAAAATATGATGAACTGTGACATCTTGTCCAAATCAATGGATCATATAATCTTTAGTGTCAAGCTTTCTAATGTGCAAATTAGCATTTCCTGAGGCATTAAGTCAAGTCATACTGTACACAGCTTGATTACTAGATGTAATCAAAACCAGGCCTGCTGTTGTGGACTAGAAATTTCCAGCTAGGGTAAGCACTATTAGTGTCTACTCTTGTTTTTCCTGGTTTTTGTCTGATTCACAGGGTAGGAAAATACATGTAAACAAGAGAGGAAAAAGTAGGCTAAGTAGGAACTTGCCATAGATCTGGCATATTTTTGTCTTCCCTTTTCTATATCACAAATGCACGCTTGGGAGTCGGCATCAATGGTATGCAAATCTAATTGCAAAAGTAATAAACAGAACCTACATAGTTTTTTTTGTACATAACTCTGTTAATGTCAGACTGGCAGTTGTCTAAATGTCTAACCTATCATTGAATCAATGGTAACACATTTTAGACATAAGAAAGGTTAGAGAGTCCAGAGAAAGAATTATGGAAGAATGTCATCTCCAGCTACCTATGGCATTCTTAGAAGACTTTATTCATAGGTGCTAGCATGCTAAACAAAACAGTCTAAAGAATAGAATTCTCTTGGATCATTTTCAATTCCAATTTGATCCACTTAAATGTTTCATCAAAATCCAATGGCTATTGGCTTGCTCACTGCATTCAAAACAAAGCAGGGAGAATTTAAAACAAAACAAAACACACAGCCAACCTAATGATGAAATTAGGACATTAACTCAGTGAGTGTCGTGGTGGCATCCACAACCAGCAGAATCATCATCTGGAAATTAACTAAAAATACAACTTCTCGATTCCCATACCACATTCCCTGAATCAGAAACTCTGGGGGTAGGACCAGCAATAGAATTTTAACAAGACTTACAGATGTTTCTGGTGCTTACTAACTTTTGGGGACTACTGAATTGGGAAATATCTCCCAGTTTTCAAGTAAAGTTCTTCTTTGGACCTAATTTTCCTAAACTTGAACCAGGTCATTTTAATCAAAAAGAAGCAAATACAACAAAAGTATTTTTACCAGTTTTATTTGCCACTTGAAACAACTAGTTTTATATATCATTTATATATCATTTTATATATCATCTATATATTATTTAGAGCAAATGAATTCAAAATGATTGTGAAGGTGAAACTAGCTCAAATTATTTTTATAACTAAAAGAGAAATAACTTGGGAATCCTGAACGTGATCCAGTTCAAGCTTTCTCCCACACAGCAGTATTGATAATATGGACAGGATAATTCTTTACTGTGAAAATCTGTTTTTGAATTTGGGGATATGGACAGCATCTCTGTCTGGTCTTCATCCATTAGATGTCCTTAATATTACCCTCTCTCCCAAGTTCTGAAAGACTTGAATTTGAACTTGCAAATATCTTGGGGTGGCGTGGGTGGAAAATTTTCCCCATGTTGGAACCATTGATCCTGTTGATCATTTAGAAAGATTTTATTTATTCAATAACTTTAAAAAACAAGATATATCGGTCACCTCCTAGAGGCAAGGGACTATAAAATGCATTAAAGATACATACTTCCACCTTGGTATAAAAAGTTTGCTACATCAAAATGAGTCTGACACTCAGACAGTGATCTGGTAATGAGACACTGTGGTAGATGGGAAAAAAAGCAGTGATTAGAGATAGGGGCCATGGCTTATTGTCTTATCTCTATTACTAATTTGTTGTACAGATTTAGGAAACTTATTGGATCCTTTGGGGCTATTTTCTAAAGTGCAAACTGAGGCTTGTGGGCTAAGATTTTATTTATTTATTTATTTATTTATTTATTTGAGACAGACAGAGAGAGAGAGATTGAGCGTGCGAGCACAAGCACGGGAGGGGTAGAAGGAGAAACAGACTGCACTGAGTGTGGAGCCTGTTAGGGGGCTTGATCCCAGAACCATGAGATCCTGTCCTGAGCTGAAATCAAGCGTCAGATGTTTAACCAACTGAGCCACCCAGGCACCCCATGAACTCTAGTTTTTATATGATCATTAACAATGTATATCAGTCATATCCAAGTATAACTGATATTTAGTTACTAGCTACTAAGAACTGTACTAAGCAGATGCATTATCTTTTTAAATTTCCTGTCAACTCCATGGGGAAGATGGTATCTCTATTTCTAAATAGAGCTAGGGAGACCCAGTCATGCTGGAGAACTCCCCAAAGCCACACAGTAGTGTCCAGACATCCTGACCAGGGCAGAGTCCTTTACACTCTATCACACCTGTCTTCAGATGCACCAGAGCTGTTTACTGGGAGGATCTGGAATAATGACCATAAAAATGTACAAGAGGAGAATGAAGTCCGCACCAGATCTCTGGAAATAATGTGAAGTTCTATCTTCTACAGAATTCACCAAAATAAAGACAATATGCGTATAAGGAAGGTTTCTAGTTTTCACTCCACAAAGCATTTATAGAGCATTTTTCTTTGTCAAGCACTATGTGAGGACTCCAGGATGTGTATGTTTCTAGATCTTGACTGCCCTGAAGGAGTTCTGCACTCTGCCCACACACATCCCCTGGAAGTAGATTCCGCTGGGCTGTCTCTTAAGCATCAGTGAGAACAAGTTCTGCAGGAGCCTGCTGAACAGGACCTCTCTCCTCTGCACTCCTAAGGAAGCAGATGGAACACTTTTGTACGCTTTATCCCCTTTTGAATGAAAAGCATAATAAATAAAAATTCTTAGATTGTTGATAAACCTTAATTTTTACCCTATCTTCATTGCCTTCATAGGCAGAACTGAGGTGAGTGCTACACATCCACATGTCACTTGAATAGTGGCTTGAGGATCCTGCTAGGTTTCTTAAAGGGACCCTCAGCTTTCTGTTTTAGCCTCACCATGTGTACCTCATGAGGACTTCTCATACAGGATGGAGGGAAACCAGTTTTTCCCAATCTGTGAAATTGCAGCTAGTCATTTTATTCAAATTTATTCAGGTCAAATTTGACTCTAGAAAGCTTTGAGGAGAGAAAACTAGGTTCTTTTCAGTGTTTGTCTATTTAAAAATGTATATTTTATTTGAGAGAGAGAGAGCACAGATGTGCAGGGGGAAGGGCAGAGGAAGGAGAAGCGGACTCCCCACTGAGCAAGGAGTCACAGGTGGGGCTCAATCCTGGGACCCTGGAATCATGACCTGAGTCAAAGTCAGAGGCTTAACTGACTGAGCCACCCCGGCATCCCCGTCTTTGTCTATTTTTAACCTTAGGATGCCCACAAGTTGCTGATGTGAAACATAATTGTTAAAATTGGTATTACTAGAGGGTTAAAAAAAATTGAGGCGGACTTACTTACCCAATTTATTACGGAAAATGAAGTGAAACACAGCCAATACGCCATTGACCTATATGTCAGAAATCACATTGTTTTTGTTCTCTCACCAAAGCCATGCCTTACTTAGCGTTTCTCGGACTTTAATACAACACTGACTTCTGCAAAATCCAGCCGAGCTTTCACGGGTCCCCCTTCTGCTGCTGCCACTTTTACCAAGAAGGATCCTAAAAACAGGAAGGAGAAAACAAACAAACAAACAATCAAACAAACAAAAAAACAGGTGAGTTTCATCAGTTTAATTTTTTTAAACTTGAGAGCTAAGGTTCGTCAGTTGGTCGGCACAACAATGGCAGGACTGTCTGTCGTCAAGCTTGGCTCCTGGCAGAGTGTCGGAATGCGCTCTCCGTGTTATTAGTATTCTTCCTGGCTGCTTGTTGTCTGCTGGGGCAATTATCTTGCTTTAATTTAGGTCACTAATGATATTATGAGATGGTTTGATGGTGGAGTAATTTCTTTTGATGTTGTTTTCTGTTCCTATTGCTTATATCAACTCAATCTGATTCCATAAAAGACCGAATTCTCTACCCACTGAGGGAGGGCTGAGAAGGGAGGGTGGAGGGCAGGGGAAGGGGAGGGAGATGGCGAGGGGAGAGAATGGCGAGGCTGGGCCTCAGAATCTGGGCAGCGGTGCTTCCTCCATGATGAGGCTTTTCTGTGCCGCTCTGCTTCTCTCCCAGCGTGAGAGCGAAAGACTGGGAGATCACACCACGCTGCTGGCGCCTTGTCAGCTTGGAAATGATTTCCGACAGGCTACCAAAACAATTGGTCCCTCATTTCAGCCGCTTTTACACTAGTTGAAGTCTAATTTATAAGATAGATCATTCGCTTCAGTGACCCCATGTCTGGTCTCTGCAAACCGTCCGTGCAGAGACCTCATCTGAGACTACACAGCTCTCCCAGTCCTACCTCCTTGCCTTCCTTTCTTCCCCCGCGTGGCCCCCTTGAATGGACAACCTGGAGGCTCTAATGATTATTGTTCAATATAAATGCTTTCTTGGGTGCTCAGCTTCATTTATGTATTTTTCCATTGCATGCAAAACCATCATATTTACTTAAGATGTACGCTTACTGGTTTTAAATGTGTTTTAATGGAAACCAGCTCTGGGATGTTGATTTCATTGTTCTGAATACTGAAGGAGGGGGGTAGAGGGGGCACTTGGTGTTTGTCTATGGAGATAGTTTCTGGTCTATGGTCCAATTCAAGTCTTCTGCCACTTGGCCTGCCAGGAAAGCTACAGTGGATGGGGAAATGTGAGTCAGCGTTCTCACCAATTTTTCCAGTAGCAGAGAACCACATATTTAAAAAAATATCTATGGGACAAATGAAACACTCAGAATTGTAAGAGTGTTATTTGATAACATAACATAGATAATATTATTTAGAGAATACTATTATTGAAATAATGTCATTTAGGTGCTATTTAGAAAATGTTATTTTCAGAAAGGTTATTATTTGGAAGTAGCACTTTAGAAATATCATTAAAAAATAAATAAAAACTGTCTGATGTCAGCAAAATGGTGGCATAGGGATTTCTACTGCTTGTTCTCCTTGGAAACACCAATTTGAGCAAGTATCTATGCATAAAAATACCTTCACAAAAGCCAAGGGTTGCAGGTGCTGGATTGTAGCACAACGATGAAGCATAGAAGTAAAAAAGACCCACTGAGGAAGTTAGGAAAGTTAGATTCACACAACTCCCATAATCCTTCCCCCAAGCGTGGGCAAGCTAGCTGGAAGAGACACCTACTTTGTGAGAGAAAGAGGGGAAAGTGAATGTCGGGCTTCAATGTAATCCCACAATCAGCATCAAGTCAACTCTCACAACCCTGGGGATTCCCCAGAGGCTTCTCTTATCCCAGACCCCTCCCTCACCCTAGCACCTGCCCCCTCCAGTGACCCAGTTGGATCTTGTGACCCCATGCCCTGACTAGGTTCCAGTGAACCAAGGAACCAGTTGACCAAAAGTGCAAGGAACATAAGCAAAAATAAGCAAGTGGGAGTACATCAAACTAAAAAGCCTCTGCGTAGCAAAAGAAATATGAAACAAAACAAAAGGGCAGCTATGGAATGGGAGAAAATATTTGCAGACCATCTATCTGATAAAGAATTAATATCCAAACATATATAAGGGATTCCTACAACTCAATAGAACAAAACAAAACAAAACAAAACAGAACAGAACAAAACAAAACACCCAAACAGTCCAGCTGTAACGTGGACAGAGCGTCAAACAGACATTTTCCCAAAGACATCCAAATGGCCAAAAGGAGCAGGCAGGGATGCTCAACCTAACTAATCATCAGAGAAATACAAATCAAAACCATGAAGAGTTATATCCTCACACCTGTTAGATTGTCTGTTTTCAAAATAATAAGAAATAGTAAGTGTTGGTGAGGTTGTGGAGAAAAGGGAACACTGGTGCACTGTTGGTGGGAATGTAAATTAGTACAGTCATTATGGAAAACAGTATAGAGGGGCACCTGGGTGGCTCAGTGGGTAATAAGTCTTTACCTTCAGCTCAGGTCATGATCTTAGGGTCCTGGGTTCAAGCCCCACATCAGGCTCTCTGCTCAGCGGGGAGCCTGCTTCCCCTTCTCGCTCTGCCTGCCTCTCTGCCTACTTGTGATCTCTCTCTGTGTGTCAAATAAGTAAATAATATCTTAAAAAAATAAAGAAAGAAAGAAAAAAGAAAATCCTATGGAGTTTCCTCAATAGCTTAAGAATAGAACCTTCATGTAACTCAGCAATCCCACTGCTAGATATGTATCTGGAGGAAATGAAACACCGTCTTGAAGAGATATCTGTACCCCCTGTCTATTGCCATCTTATTCACAATACCCAACTTTTGAAAACAACCTAAGTGTCTTTCAATGGATGGGATGGATAACATGTGGTACACACATAAACTTTGAAGACATAATGCTGAATGAAATAACTCAGACAGAGAGACAGATTAACTGTCTAATCTCACTTGTAGGTGGAATCTGAGCAAGATGAACTCATAGAGGGATGCCTGGTGACTCAGCCAGTTAAGCATCTGCCTTCAGCTCTGGTCATGATCTCAAGGTCCTGGGATCAAGTCCCATGTCAGGCTCCCCGCTCAGCAGAGAATCTGCATCTCCCTCTGCCCCTCCTCCCCCCATGTTCTTTCCCACTGTCTCTCTCTCAAATAAGTAAATTTTTTTTTTTCAAAAAAGAAGAACTCCTGGAAATAGAGAGTGTTTCAGAAACTGGAGATGTCGATTGAAGGGCGCTTACTCATAGCTATAAGATACACAAGGTCTGAGCATCTGGTGTACAGCTTGGTGACTACCAGTGCTGTGTGGTAGTTAGGCAATCCTCATGTTATTGTCCCTGGCTTTTTCGCACTTCACAGATACTGTATTTTTTTTTTTTTAATAGATTGAAGCTTTGTGGGAACCCTGCTGTAAGCAAGTCAATCAGCACATATTTTTTTAATGGCATTTGCTCACTTTGTGTCCTGGGTCACATTTGGTGATTCTCACAATGTTTCAAGCTTTTTCATTATTATTATATGCATCATGATTATCTGTGATTAGTGATACAATTTAATGAAAGCTCAGATGATGGTTAGCGTTTTGTTAGCATTTGGAACATACATTGCTTCTTTAGACATAACTCTAGGGGCACCTGGGTGTCTCAGTGGGTTAAGCCTCTGCCTTAGGCTCAGGCCATGATCTCAGGGTCATTAGATCGAGCCCCGCATTTGGCTCTCTGCTGGGTAGGGCGTCTGCTTCCCTCTCTCTCTACCTGCTGTGATCTCTTTCTCTCTCTGTGTCAAACAAATTAAAAAAAATAAATAAATAAACATACCTCTATTGCACATTTACTAGATTACCTAGATTACAATACAGTGTAAACATAACTTCTATAGGCACTGGAAAACCACAAAAATTATTTGACTTGATTTATTTTACCTCTTGCTTTATTGCAGTGATCTAGAATCAAACCTAAAATATCAACAAAATATACCTATATTGGAGAGTTAAGAGAGTAATCGTGAATGTCTTCAGTACACACACATACACACACACACACACACACTCACACATAGTAATTATGTAAAGAGATGAAGTTGTTAATTACTTACTTTGGTTATCATTTTGTAATAGATACGTGTGCCTAATCATCCTACTTACTGTACACCTTACTTACGTATTTTATATGTCAATAATATCTCACTAAAACTGGTGGAGGGAAGCCGAACAGCATTCTTTAGGCTGCAGAGTCCACCCAAGGAGGCAGTGAATTCCATATTTAACACCTTGATCTGAAACTGCTGAAAGCCCTAAACAATGCAGTTCAGAATACTGGTTAACACACACTTTCCAGCTTTTGTATCATCATGGGAATTTACTGACTGCTCTAGAAAACTGTCAAATGCTTCTGGCCTCCAGGCTGGCCGGGAAATCCAGTTTCTCCACATTCGACACAGAAGCCATCCCCCTCAGTGGCCACCGTTCTCATAAGCGTAACAAAACCCAACTCTGCCTTTTTTGCTTTTCCTGATTTATTTGTCCAGCTACAGAGCCAGGTTCACATTTAGATCTCTGGAGATGTGGAAGTAGTTATTTCCATTAGTCATCTGTGCATCATCACTGAGGTTATTAAAGAAGACTGGTACTTCTGAGGATTCTGTCTGAGTTCTAGCTGCTTAGTATTTATTGAATCACTAGGTCTTAAAATTGTTGGAAGTCAAGTTCTTTATTGTTGGAGCAAACTTTTTGTTTTTTCACTAACAGGGTTAGCTTTTAATTTCAAAAGTTTTCTTAGCATATATTTTTTAATAAGGTCCTGTTTGACACAAAATATTTAAATAAATAAATAAATAACTCAACAAGAGCAAAGGGATTAGGATGACTGTCCAAAAAATGAACATGTGCATACCACATACGGTGAACACAATGTTTTTATTTTAAAAGATTTTATTTATTTAGTTGACACAGAGAGAGATCACAAGTAGGCAGAGAGGCAGGCAGAGAGAAAGAGGGGGAAGCAGGCTCCCTGCTGAGCAGAGAGCTCGATGCCGGCCTGGATCCCATATCGTCACCCGACCTGGAGGCAGAGGCTTAACCCACTGAGCGACCCAGGCACCCTAAACACAATGTTTTTAAATCACAAAATGAACATGAAAACTGGAGAACATGAATCCAAGGAAGGAGGCAGCAGCTCCTGTGTGTCAGATACTTTCCTAGGCACTGTGCTAGGTTGACCTTCTGTCATGAAGTTTATGTTCTATGTATGTGGTCAGAGCAGGGAAATCAGAGTTTGCCAAAGAAAACATGAAATAAATTGTAGATTTGGCACAAAACACTTTGAAAACCTCCTGTCATACTTACTTGTATCCCTGAAGAGTCTGGTATGATATACGGCATATTGAGTGCAATCAAGTTAACAGAGCTAACCATAGGTTATTTGATTTAGGGAAGCAGAGCAACAAAATCACTTAAGGTAATGTGTATGACTGAGTGGAGAATTCCTACAAGTTCTCTGTTTTCACCTGGCAAGTGTGTCGCATTTAATTCGATTTTGTTTTCATCTCTCACTTCAGTATAGAGACAGAGAAGTATGTAGGATGCACATGACCTACGTGTAGAATTTTATAATGCTTTTATTTAAAGGCCAATAATAAGCTTTGTGGAGTTTTGCTTAAGCTTTGTGGGACCACATCCTTAACCCATGGGATCCGAGGCTAGCTTCAGGTAGCCTGAATTGAGTTCTAGGATACCCACTGGTGTTGAGCTGCTTGCTGGTGGGACCCCCCCCACACCACCACACACACACACACACACACACACACACACACACATGAATTTGTATCAGAATCATAATATCTTAATGTCATGTGATTTGAAAGTAAGTAAAGATGACATTTTGAAAGCAAAACTAACTTGAGATTCAGGGAAGCTTGATCTTCAGGAGTACCTGTCATGGATAGGACTTTGTGACTTTCATCTGGCCATTTTGTCTCTCTGAGCTTTAGCTTTCTAGTTTATGAAATGAATAGTTGGACTAAAGAGTATCTAATGTCACTTTCCACTCTGAAGTCTTACGAATCTTTTAAAATCACTTGCAAATTGAGATTGGATTGGAAATATGCCTTGCCTAGTTCGGGTCAGTTTGAGATTAGAAATTCAACAACTTACATTCTTGCTGTCACTTCCTTATGCCTTCCTATCTCTTGGAATTTTTTTTTTTTCTGTTTGCTTAATATCTTACTCCAGTGTTACTAACATCTTCCTGCCAACAGATGAGCCAAACTAGGGGGAAAAAAAAAAAGAAACAGGAAGTAGACACAGAAGTACGCTAAACTAGCTTGGTTTTATGTAGTCTTGTTTAAGGAGAACTTCCAAATTCCAGCTGTGTACATTTAAATGTCTCTTTAAATGAAACTGACAGAGGGAGAATAGGATCCAATTAGCAAGAGTTTCTTTTCCTCGCATCTGATAAGTTAACATCTGTGCCTTCTGATAAAGACACTCTAATTTTTTTTTTTTTAGTGGCATTTGCACTATTCATTAGTTCCCTTTTACTACAAATAGCTGACTTCAAAAAATGCCCCAGGGCTACAATGAATTGTTAGACAGGTGGTAGAGAGGTATCACCTTAGAAGGGAGCCTCTCCTGGTATACATTTGTGTTTCCACATTAACAATATACCTTGAAACATTGAAGTACACTTTTTTTAGTCACATTGTTTTTTTTTTTTTTTATTTAAATACTCCCAAATAGTGATTCACCTAATATAATAAGAATACAATGATGATGATGACAAGGTTAGTTACTAATTTGTAGCTATCTGCTGATTCCCTTAAAGGTACACTTAGCATTTAAGTAAACACTGGCTTTTTTTTCCCTTTAATTGTGTGTCCCCGGTTTTGGATAGGAGAAATTTGTTGTTGTTGTTGTTGTTTTACCCTCATTCCCAAATGTCAGGCCCTCAGGTTATATTATTGTTTGGAGAATTCTCACCTCTCCTCTGGTTTTTCTGCCAATGTTCCTTGCTCTATCATGTCTGACAATGTCCTCTAGAGCCACCATCTGTCAACAAGCACCTCTATCCTTCTGTGCTTCACATAAAAGTCCTCCTCTGCTTTAAAGGAAATCAGAAAACATATAGTTGAGCCTTTTACTGAGAGCAGAGAGGCTCCTGGTTCTCACAGGCCCCACCTTTCCATGCCACAAGGTCAAAAGGTAATGTCTCCTAACCACCTGTGAAACAACCTCTTCTCTTGTGAGGTTCCACAGTCCAATTTTTTTTCACAACACTCAGTCAATCTTTACTCTCTGTTTATTCACAGCCTAAAACACAAACACGCACACACAAAACCAACCAAAAAAACCCCAAAAAACAAAAAAACAAAAACAAAAAACAAAAAAACCCACAAGCCTATTTTAATTCCCACAGGGCTGTAAGAGATTTGGTCTAGAATTGTGTTTGAGGTTATTCCCCTCATTACCTATCTTATAGATTCTGAAATAATATCTTCATCATCTCCCATTTGCCCAGTATAAGAACTACTAGTTTTTAATATACATAATTTATTTATTGGAGAGAGACTGAGAGCATGAGCAGGGGTGGGGGGCAAAGGGAGAGGGAAAAGCAGACTCCTCACTGAACAGGGAGCCTGAAGATGGGGGTTTGATCTCAGGACTTGAGCCAAAGGCAGACACTTAACCAACTGAGCCACCCAGGCACCTCCAGAGCTACTACTTTCAATCACAGGAATATTTTTAGAGTAGGAACGTTATCAGAATTTGAAAGATGTGTTCCATTCATGATAAGTTTTTTCACCAGTCAGCTGTTAATGCCTTGCAACATACCTCCATTTTTTGATCACTGCTGGAAAGATGGCGAGGGCCCAGTACCTTTCTCCAGAGAGCATCAAAAAATGCAAAAAAAAAAAAAAAAAAAAAAAAGGAATTTATTTTTGATTAATAGTGATCTGACTTAAATATCGATACAGAGTCTAGACCACTGTGATTCTATCAAGGTGGGTAAGGATATATTTTATAGTCTTTGTAGCACTAGAAATCTCTCATTCAAATAATCACTCAGTTATTGGTTATTTCAAATATATGAAATAATTGTCCCATTGTTTGATAACAAGCAGAGAGAGGGTATAAAGTCAGATGTCAGACAGGCATCACATTGAATGTTATCATTAGCAAGTTTGTAATGTTCTGTATATAGAAGGTTCCAGGTCAGTTTGTCTTAAAGTGTGGCCAAGACCAGGGACTTCTAATGTGAAGAAATGTTGGCAATTCCCCTCCACCCTAAACAAATCTGAAATTGGACAATATTGTCAAAAACAACCATTTCACAGTTCTAGAAAATGACCCAAAGTGAACAATGAATAGAGAAATGTTTATTCATGAAAAACCCTTGAGCTCCAGGTAAAAACAATAAAGTCTTTTTTTACCAGGGTATTCTTGCCAGGGAAAGTCCCATTTTCCTCTTTCCCCAGTCCAGTTAAGTCTGTAGTGGTGTGAAGGCAGGGCTGCTTGTAAAAATGAGAAGTTTTATTGCCAGGGGAGGCTAATCTGATTTGGCACAAGGCAAAAATCCTCCACGAGGGGAAGGAGGGCATTGTCAATGAAAGCAGCAAACTCAGTAGGAAACAAGAAGGGAAAAAGAGAAGGTGAAGTTATGCTTGGATGAGCAGCAGAATGATGTACTAGCCAGGCATTTAACCAGAACACCTTACACATCAGAGAAGCACAGAAAGACTAAGTAAGTTGTCTGCACATGTATGGCTGACTCGGAGTCTGAATGCTATCTCAGTGCACTCCCTGAATCACACACAAATCTGTCAAGGAAGGATGCAAGCCTGATTGGTTTGAGGTATTTGAGGACAAAGTCTGGCTAAATGAATGCCTAACTACTACACTATGCAGGCACATTCTTAGTATGTAAGACCAAAACATAAAAATGATGATAATTAAAAAATAATAATAAATAAAAACTAAATAATAATAAAAATTAAACACAGACACAGTGACCACACACTGAGCAGGGGAGAACAAGAACACAAATATAGTCAAGGCGAGTTATTAAAGAATGAAAACAAAACAGAGATAATAACAGTCCATCTGAGAAAATGACCAGAATTCAGAGTTGCTATATAAATTACCTAATATTTCAGTGTTTTCAGCCAAAATAACAACCAAACAGCAGAAAAGTCTGAGCCCCACACGGGAAAAAAACAAATAGTAAAGCTAAGAAGGGGTAAAGATGTTGGTTTTAGTAGAGAAGTCTATAAAAGAGCCATGACATGTATGCATATTCAAAAAGTTAAAGAAAAAAATGATGATGATGACTCAACCAATAGGGGTCACAATAAAAAATGGAAACTCTAAAAGGACTGCTTGAACATTCTGGAGTTACAAAGTAGAATAATTGAAAGGAAAATTTTACATGAGCTCAATGGCAAGTTTGACATGGCAGGAGCAAGAACAGGTGAGCCTACAGATAGAACAGTAGAAATTATCCAAAATGAAAATCAGAGAGGAAAAAGACTGAAGAAAAATGAACAGAAAATCAGAGACTTATAAGACAACTATCAGCCTACCAAAGAAAGGGAGAAAGGAGAAGAAAAAAAGCAATGAAAGAATAAATGTTTCTAACTTCCAACTTCAAATTGGGAGTTATAAGCTACTAGATGAAAAAAAAGTACTATACAAATTCAAGAAGCCTGATAAACCAAAACCAAACAGGATAAATTCAGAGAGACCCACACCTACTACATCGTGGTTAAACTGTTGAAAAACCAAGACAAAGGAGAAAATCTTACAAGTTTCAGAAGAAAAACTGACTGCAGAGCAACAATATAAATAAAAGTTGACTTCTTATCAACAACAATAGGGGACTGAAGGTAGTGGAATGGCAAAATGGAAGTCTTTTGTTTTTTTTAATTTTTTATTTTTTATAAACATATATTTTTATCCCGGCAAAATGGAAGTCTTAAAAACAAGACAAAACAAAACAAAAAACAGACTTATCCACCAAAAACTCTATGTCCAATAAAATTGTCCCTCAAAAATGAAGGAAAAATAAAGGTATTCCTAGATAAGCCATGACTGAATTGATTAACAGCAGAACTTCTCTAGAAGAAATAGTGAAGAAAATCCTACAGACTGAAAAAGAACCACACCAAATGGTAATTTGAATTAAGGGGAAGACATAAAGAGCCCTGGTAATGGAAAATACGTGGGTAAATAAAAGAGAATATGTAACTATCTTTGTTCATTTAGAAATTTCTTTTAAAATCATAAACAATAATTTTGGCACTATATTTACAGCTTTATAGCATAAACACATCCAATATATATGGCAATCAGAGCTATAAGAAATGGAAAGGAAAAGAGCCATACTGGAGCAAATTTGCTATAATTTACTGGAATAGGGTCATTGTTAACCTAGAGTAGAGTATAAAAAACGTTAAAGGGCCTATTGTACTCTCTATAGCAACTCTTATAAAAACTAAAAAAAAAAAAAAACAACTGTACATACACACAAAAATACATTTTAACATATAAGAAGGCAGTACAAGAGGAACAAAATTCAGACATATAGAAAAGAAATGCAAATTAGCAAAAAAGATTAGCTATATCAATAATCATATTGCATGTGAGTGAACAAATCACTCTAAGCAAAAAGCACAGATTGTAAGACTGAATAAAAAAATAAAAAAATCCAGATCCAACACTCCATAGGAAAAAGACATTAGAATCAGGGACACAAAGAGGTTGAATGTAAAACAACAGGAAAATATATGCCATGTAAATAGTAGCTATAAGAGAGCTGGAGTATCTATATTAATACCAGAAAAACAATGGATTGAGATAAAAAAACATTATGTACTATTATTGTATTATGTTAGAAAGATATAATATACATGTATATAAATGTATATACAGCTGAGAGAAGAACATACAAAATAATTGAAACAAAAACTGACAGGAAAGGAAAGTGAAATCAACAGTGTAACTGTTAGAAGCAGAGTTCAATATCTTATTCTTAATATCTGATATATAGAGACAGAAAATGGCACAATTAACTATCACTGTCAACCACTGTGACCTAACTCATAGTTGTAGAACATTATACCTGGGAACAATGGAATGCACTTTTTAAAATTTTTTATTTGTTTCTTTCTTTCTTTTAAAAATTTTATTTATTTGATAGAGAGAGAGAGCACAAGCCAACAGAGAAGAAGAGGGAGAAGCAGACGCCCCACTGAGTAGGGAAGCCAGGGAGAAGAAAAGGGAAAGGGAGAAGCAGAGGGAGAAAGGGAAGACCCACTGAGTAGGGAGACTGATGTGGGGCTAGGTCCCAGGACCCCAAGATCATGACCAAAGGCAGACGCTTAGCCAACTGAGCTACCAGGTGCCTCTACCTTTTTTTTTTTTTTTTTAAACATACACAGAGTAATCTCTAAACTAGCTGAAATGCTAGGTTATAATGAACAGAGTAATCTCTAAACTAGATGAAATGCTAGGTTATACTGCAACTCTCAATAGACTTAAAGTGAATTAAAATCATTCATTCAGAGTATGTTCTCCAACAACAATGAAACAGAATTAGAAATGAACAACAGAAAGACATTTGGGAAATCCTTTCATATTTAGAAATTGGACAGTAGAGGTGCTTGGGTGGTTCAGCTGGTTAAGCATCTGCCTTTGGCTCAGGGTCCTGGGATCAAGCTCTGCATTAGGCTCCCTGCTCAGCGGGGAGTCTGCTCCTTTGCTTGTCAACAAATAAATTTTCTGTGAATAAGTAAATAAAATCTTAAAAAAAAAAAGAAATTAGACACTATATTTCTAAGTAATCCATACATCAAAAAAGAAACAACAAGAAAAATTAGAAAGTATATGAACTAAATGAAAATGAAAACTCAATATATCACAATTATATTACATGTTAAAACATGAATGAACCTCAAAAATATTATGCTAAATTAAAGATGGCAGATGCAAAAGAACATAGAGTGCATGATTCCATTCATATGAAATGTCCAGAAAACTCAAAGTTGCAGTGACAGAAAGCAGATCCGGAGTGACCAGGGACTTGGTTGGGGGTGGTGCAGAGATTGACTGAAAGGGCATAAGGGAACTTGTGAGATGATAGAAATATACTAAAACTGGATGTGATAATGGTTGCATGACTTTCTAAATTTGCTGGGAACCATTCAATTGAACACTTAGAATGTATCAATTTCTTAGCATATAAATTATACCTCAATATGGCTGTTGAATAAACAAATAAATGTATTGAAAAAATAAAGGTTTACAACATGGTCAAAATCTGGAAAACATGCATCCCTCATCTTTCAGAAATAACCCCTATAAGTCTTTGAATTGGAAACAAAGTCTTTGATTAAAATATCCCAAATTACAAAGTCCCATCCTTCAAAGAGAAAAATACAGGACGGCAAAGGCATTCTAAGCATTCAGAATGGGTGACTAGCTGTTACATATTTCATGTGTCTTTTATTTATGTGATACTTAAAGTACGTAATTGCAATAACAAAAGTCACTGACATTAGGAAGTATAGATACAAAAATGTGAGGTAAGCCTAGAATAGAGCTTGTGGAAGCAGAAGAAATGGGTTTCAATTAACTTGGCCAATGCATTAAGTGGATATTATTTGCAGCAAGCATTTGACAAGGTGTTGCCATCTACTTGGATTTCCATATCCCTATCTCATGTTCTCGATGGAGCTCCTTTGTAGCAGTTGTCTTCTTTAAGTTATTTACTGTCACCATAATGTTGCACAACTACAACACTTCAATGCCGTATAAAAATAAGCATTTACTCTTCACTCCTCTGGAGACAGCAGGGTAGGCTTGGCTGGTCTACTGATCTTGAACGAGCTCTTCGTGCTATTGGTTGGTCTCCAGTGACCTCAGCAGGTTCAACTCCACAACTCAGCTCTGCTCAGAATATCTCACCGGATCAGCAAGCTACTCTAAGCATATTTGCAGGACAAAGGCAGGAGACATGGAAAGAGAAAATATAGAACACAAGTTCTCTTTCAGTTCTGCTTTGTGTCATATTTTCCAACAAAACTAGTAAGGTAGCCCAGCCCAGCATGGAGACGTGGGGAGAATGCCACACTCACAAAGGAAAGAGCAAAGGGCAAGACTGAGGGTATAAAGAACAGAGAATACTTTTATTATTAATCTATCACATCTCCTATCCTGGGAATAAAATTCATATGCATTACCAGACACCTTAGCCTGACAGTCTCTTTTTTTCCCTCAACTACCATTATCTTTCCACTCTCCTGCTACTACTAACTTCTGTATCCTCACCTGCAGGTTTGTAATTTTTTTCAGTCCAACTCTCAATCTAAACTCAAAGAACACACTCGATGAATAAATCATCTGTTCCCGCATTTTCCCTCCCTGTCTACACTTTCCCAACCTCCATGTGATCAGGTTTTTTGTCCAAGTATATTGACTTTTCATGGATTCATTTCTTTCCTCAATGCCTCAGCACTTAGCTGTTACTACTTGAACCTCTTATTTGTTGTCATTGCTTTTCCACCATACTCTCTTGGAAAAACAAAACAAAACAAAAAAACACCTCACATGCAAATGAATCGCTAGACACATTTTTCACTCTTATACTTGGGCTTTCTTGTGTTGCTGGGGAAAAATAGAGCTTTGCTGAGTCAGAGGTGGCTGGTTATCCGCAAAAGGGAAACGCTGCCTTTTTGGTATTAGTGTGTTGCTGTGAACCAGCCTCTTGGCCAAGCTGTCCATCTTCCAGTACCCCTCCTGCTTCTTCTGTATGTGGCCATGTCACTGAGATTTTCCAATGAAATGAACTCAGTATCTGACTTCTAGATAGCACTGAGAATATCTTCTACAATTCTCCAGGCTCTTCCTCTTTCTCCACTTGTCAACTGGCCACAGAGAACAGCAAAGAACTCCGAAGTCCAAACAGTGACAAAACCACAAATTAGAATGAGCCTCAGTGGCTAAAGGAATGTGAGAAAGGTCTCCTAGAATCCAAGAAGACTATTGCAATCAACATCAAGGGGACATATGTTTATGGTGTTAGGCCACTGAGACCCCAAAGTAGATTTCTTCAGCAACTTATGCCACATATCTTAAATGATCCATACATATATTAGTGCATTGAGATCTGTGGTCTGCAAGTCCACTGAAATTCACAATCCGATTATATATTCCTGAGCCAGGTTGCCAAAGTTTTCTTCAGTTTCAGTGGGACCTTTCAGCCGTGGTCCCACACCATCTCAAACTATACATGCTCTTACAACTCCATCATTCCAAAGATAAACTCGCTTTCTTTTTCACAAAAATGAAATCTCCTTTCCTCCTCTTGGAAATATATGTGCCAAGAAAATATAAAATGTGCCCAATTTTAGGGTGGGTCAGAATGAATCAAATGCTCTTTAACAAGTGTTTAAATACATTGGAAAAATAAACTCTTTTCGAGAGCTGGTGGGTAGTATTGGCTTTGACTTTCAACTTTTGAAATAAATTACTTGTAGAAAATGTAAGTCCTAAGACACCAACTAAAGCCAATGGAATGAACAAATGTTACAAGTGACATTTCATTAGAAGGCTTTACTCAGTCTATGAAACAGGACCATTGCATAAGATCTTCTTCCTTTACTACCTCTCTTTTTGTGGGCTGGGATTAAAGTTTGCTACTCCTATAGAGTTGTAGTTCCTAACGTTTTATAATTTGTGGCATAGTTTCAAGTGCTGAAATACCAGTTAGCAGAGCTCAAGTACTGTAAAATCTCAACACACTTAATAAGCAAACACTATAGGACAAGCATATTCTGATGATGTAGGGTGTCTTTAAAGGGTCTATAATTATTTACTTTTTCAGAAGTGAGATGGTCTTACATAGAACCTCTGCCTTGAACCCTTGTAAGTTTTTACAAGGAACAGTGCAACCTTTTCTGGCAGACACCAGGTTCTTATTTTGCTACTGGCTTTTCTTTAGCCTAAAACTAAGCTGACAACAGACAAGAGACTGAATGCTGCTGTTATTCACTTCACAGAATCCATTCTATAAGGTGTCTTGTCTGATCAACATTGTCCTAACACAGTAAGTTCTTCGTTTAAGTACCCCTCCTCTCCGCCTTCCCCCAGTATTGTTTCACATTCCTGGCACAATTGCAAAGGGCTCAGAACACACACATAGATGACAGAAGCCAGGCTGAGAATGACTTTTGCAGAGAAATTAGAATGGGTAACCCAAACTTCAAAAATTGTGGCAGAAATGACCTGTTTTAGAAGCGATTCTGTGGGATACTACTGAAGATTTTTAGAATACAAATCGATTTATTTGGATCTCAGGGCCGCAAAGAGAAGGACACTTTAGAGTATGGGGAAAAAAAATAATCAAGTCCAGGAGACTTTATTTACTTTTCATACTAAAATACGCTCTGATTAAAAAAAGAGAGAGAGAGAGAGAGAGAGAACAGCAAGACAGTCTTAGGGATCAGGGCTCCATAAGATGTTTCCTTCAGTGGCAGGAATGTGTAGAGCATTTCAATGCCCGTCAGCGTCAGAAGGATTAAAAGAGGAGAGTAGTACACAAGGCAGGGGGTGGGGGGTGGGGGGTGGCAGAAGCACGTCTAAGAGAAGTGCCCTTTCATCTGGGAGAGTAGTGTCATGAAATGTTAAAAAGCCATGTGTCTATCCTTTCTGTATCACATGAAATCCTCGAGACAGGAATAATGATCGTTTCAGAAACCTATACAAAAGGAAGACTGTGGCATTAATTTACCAATCAATGAGCCATTTCGGCTGATCCTCCAAGCAACTGAGAAGGAGACATCATTATTAAGCAAAAAGCACCATTCTGTACGCCAAGCATACATCATAATTTTAAATAATAATACCTTACATTTGTGTAGCACTTCAGAGTTTACGAAGCACTTTTATGTACATTATCCCATTTATCAATCTCTAAAAGAGGAAGAAAAATTTAAGGCAAGGAAAGGAATTAATATTAGTGTTGCACTGTATAAATGAGGGTGAGTTTCTAGAATAATAGAAGTCCTCAACAAATCTTTATCAGGAACTGATGAATTGCCCATCTCGACTTCATTATCCTTATCATGAGCACTTATGAGAGAAATGAAAAATTGATGAGGACCGTCATAATCAAAGAGAATAAATGTTTCTCTGTTAAAGTGAATGCATAATCTTTCCAGGAATAAAATAACAATATTCATTCATTATTAAATTCTGAGAATGCTGACACCAAATCTCATTTCAACCAGTGAAGGAAATTAGTAATAGAGAAGAATCCTGTTTGGATTGGGTGTTGTTAAACTGTATACACATAGGGAGAGATTTTCCCCCTAAGATCTACTATCCTGTCTCTCTCGATTGGGGAATATTTTTGGATTCTATTTATGATACAGTGAAGGCTCATTTTTTATAGCTAGATTGATTACCTTCTAAAAACAGATGGAAAAAATACCAGAGACATGCTACGCCTTACATATGGGAGAAGTTAATGGCATCTTAGAACAAATGAACTTTTCCGGAGTGATCAGTTTTCATTAAGATTGCTGTGTTTTTTCTATTATCCCCCATACCATCTTAGCCCAGCCTTACACAAATATAAAGAACAACAATTTACTCCATTAAGTAATTGCCTATTTTCTCTAGCTGATCCTATCAATTATTTCCATTACACTGATGAAAATTAAAATAGAAAAAGGTGATAGTACCTCATTAGCTACTTTAAAGTGTGCATTGGTAATGTACTTAAGATGTAGTATTTTTTACCACACCCTGAAATTGAACTTTCAAAGAAATATCAAATATAAGTGAGCAAAAGAAAAGAACAAATGAAAGAGTTCTAATATTTCCATTATCGGCAGAAAACCACTGCAAAATTCTTGGTTTTGCTTCTTCAGTTCAATTTTCTATGAGTATGCATGTGTGTATCTTTGCATGTGTCTGGACATGTGTGTGTGTGTGTGTGTGTGTGGTCTATAGCTGGGCATTTATATAACTCAGTGCAATATTGTGATTTATAAGAAACATATTGGTCAATTTCATATATATATTTCTCATATATATTTGGCCTTTGTCCACAGTTCCTGTCTCCCAGCTCCCAAAACTCTTGGAATATGCTAAATGTTGAGAGTGATTAAAAGTGTCTTTTGTTTTATTTATTAAAAGGTGACTTTTGGACCCTACCCAAGGGAAGGGAAGGGACCCTACCCAGGGGACAGGAAGGGAAGGGAAGGGAAAGGAAGGGAAGTAGCCAGGAAGACCAAAATGTGATCAGAGGTTTGGGACTTTCAGCCTCACACCCTGATCTCCAGGGAAGGTAGAGGGACTGGAGGTTGAATCAACCAATGACCAATGACTCAGTCAATCATGACTACGCAACGAAGCCTTCACACAAAAAACAAAAAGACTGGATTCAAAGAGCTTCCCCATTGGTTAAATATGGAGATGGGGAGAGTGGTGGGCTGAGAGGCAGCATGGAAGCTTCACACCTTCTTCCCATAACTTGCCCTATGCATCTCATCATCTGGCTGTTGATTCCGATTCTTTATCACATCCTTTAATAAACTGGTAAATGTTAAGTAAGTGTTTCACTGAGTTCTTTGAGCATTTCTAGCAAATTAAAAGAACCTAAGGAAGAGGTCATTGGAATCTCCAGTCCTGAGCTGGTAGGTCAGAGGCACAGGAAACAGCGTGGGGCTTGTAACTGACATCTGGGGTCAGGGCTTGAGGGCAGTGGTGTAGGTCCATGAATTGACTAAACATTGACTTCCAACTGGACGAAATAGTTTCATTCATTTGGCAAATCACTCAGGTGGAGTTTGTAAGAAATAATCCTTTAAAGAATACAGACAGGGGTCAATTTCTTGAAGGGCCTTTAGCCTTTCAAGGGATTTTGGACTAAAAAAAAAATCTACTATTTCTGAAATAGCTGCTTTGTCTTTTGAAATAACTATCTTGCAGCATGAAAATTTTTCTATTTTAATATGCAAAAGCTAAACTGCCTAAGAAGTAAGATTTCATTCTTCAGGTTCATACTTCTCACCGAAAAAAAAAAAAAAAATTAACCAATCCAATTGTATTGGTTAAAAAACAAGAGCTCTATTACATTGAGTCAGAAAATAATCTTTGAGGTCATTTTGCTATGGGAAGCCAATATTTATTTTCATTCAGAGTGTTTTACCTTTCCTAATCAGTCTCATTAATATGAAATAGCAAAAAAGTATCATATCTGAAAAAGGCACAGGAAAAATGAACATACGGAATTAAATATACATTTTAGAAAGTACACTACCAAAAAAAAAAAAAAAAGAACTTTTAATCATTGCATGATCTTTTCTCTACTTTTTGAGTTATGTCAAAGACAATCATAGCAACTAGCTTATCTTTCCCTTTGAGGAAATTGCACAGTAGACAATGTGTGCAATATTATGGCAGAGGCATTGTACATTGGGGCGTTATTGACCATTTAAACGTTCTTGTAATTGCTAAGTGAAAATGTGGCTTTAATACAACATGTACCTATTATTCCATTTTGGAAATAGGTACATGCATGTGTTTAGAAAAGATGATCATAAAACTGTATTTGGGCACATTAAAATGTGTCTGTTTTTACTGCCCTCTGAAATTTTTACATTTTCTTCAAGGAAACTATGGCCTATATAGAAATAGGGTATTTTGGTCTTTTAAGATGGAACAAAAAGGTAGTTTACTGTTGGTGTGATTAAAAAAGGTAGGGAATCTCTGTCCTAAACAGAAAAAAAGAAAGAAAGAAAGAAAGAAAGAAAGAAAGAAAGAAAGAAAGAAAGAAAGAAAGAAAGAAAGAAAGAACCATTGATTGCAAAGAAGTAAACGTATAATTAATATTAGAACAAATAAGAAACTGGAAGTTGGAGGTTCTCTCCCTGAACCGATCCTTGAATTCTTTCATCTCAAGCAAGTCCGTACATTTTGCTGTTTCCCTAGTTTTCTTGAAGCTCGTCGTCACAGGCCTGCCCTGGACACCGATTGCATGCAGTTCACACTGTGCCCAGCAAGGACTCAGACAGCTGTTCCACGTGGCTGAAATTTCAAGAGGTCAACTCAAGAAGATGTTACCAACATGCAACCCAGCAGCTGAACCTTGGAACCTTGCCCGATCATCGAGTGCAAGGAAATTCGGTATAAAAATCTAGAGTAAAGAAACTGATAAAGAAAGGGACACACTCTTAAAATGTAGGGGAGGGTTTTCAGGTCAGGAGGGCTGCATCTGCATTTCCTCCTTCCTGGAGGAAGGACAGGGACAGAAGCCACAGGGAGGGCAGCACTATCGTAAATCCAAGAAGGTGCGACATTTTCAGAAGGAAAAAAAAAAAAAATGACAACTTCAATAGCTTATAATTTTTTTTTCCCTTTCTCTTTTTCAAAAATTTCCCCTAAGATTAGGAGTATCAGACGTTGACATCGGATTCAGGGAGCTGACCCGTAAAGTAATTAGAAGAGGAATTCCCCCCCATGCCCCGCCCTCTGGTCCCGGAGCTGGGTCAGATGAAAGACGCCTCTGTTTACTTCCTGATCCGTCTAATTTCTGTAACAAGGACCATCCCAGACTCATCTGCTATAACTGAAACTCAAGAGATTGCCCCAGGCACCATGGCACCTTCTTAAAGCTGTCGACCCTAATGGATTAGTCTCCTTAGCACAGGTGGCAATTTAACAGGAGACCAAACTTTTACACTAGTAAGAGACCACTGAAAATCACTTCAAAGACCACAGGCCCCGAGCAGAGCTAAGAAAACACAGGGTTTTCTAAAATATATGTCAACTGTCCATCCTCACTTTTCAAAGGAAGGTGATTATGGGAGCAGTGGGAGATAGGGAACAAAGATTAATAAAATTTCAAAATTAAAAAAAATACATTTTCATTAGGAGTTTCACAACTGCAGGTGTTAATTTAAATTTAAGCACCCATATTTGCATAAGAACTGAATTTTATTTCAAACAAAATATTATCAAATTTTTGCTGGAGGTACTTTTTCCAATGGAACAAAAAGCAGTCTCAAGGATTAAATTTCTTTTTCTTTTTGTCATTAGGTAACATCTCCTATTTTTCTTTAAATATTGAAAACCTTAAAAAAAGGAGAAACTCGTGTCATCCTTTTCACAATAGTCCAGAATTTAAATTAATCTGCTTGCATAAAAATGTTGGTAAACAGGGCATCACACATATACCACACTATTTCCTAACTTACAGTGAAACCTCACAAAAGAATTCAGAAAGAAGATGAGTCAGATGCTAGACAAAGACCAGATTAGTTGAAAGACAGATTGGAGGCTGAGAAAAATGGTTCAGAAATGCTGACAGAAGATTCTAAATTACAGGATATTGCACATGAAAGCACTTCAACACATGTAAGCCCCAAATGTAACTATTATTAGAAAGTTAATAATTAGAAAGGAAATATACTTTATTCATATATATATATATATATATATATATGCATAACACATACCTGTACACCATGAACCATCAAAATAGTTACTCAGTTTTTTAAACATCGAACTTTGTGAATTTAATGACAGAAATTAGAATGATTTAGAGGGCTGATTAATTTTTCTTAAAATAAAATCTGAGTTGTTGAAATCAATGAAGAGGAAAAGACATAACAGGCTTAGCCAGAATGTTGGAAAAATGTCAGATTTGTCATACATTTTTAGATTTTAATCTCATACTAGTTGACCACTACCTATGTGCAACAGCTACCAGAAAGAATTTTTTTTTAAACTGTAACAGATGTGGAAAAGAAAACAACAGAAAAGAAGGCTCGTTGCATAAGAATAAATAAAACCTTGAAATGCTTCACAGCCCATATTGATTCAGATTTTGTTTTCTTAAGGGAGGAAAATTGAAATAAAAATATATGGTGTCTAATAAGACATTTAGTATCATAATTCCACTTTTTCAAAAAATGCAATGTCTAATACTACCTCTGAAATAAGACTGTCCATCTTCTATACCCGCCAGGACTTTCTCTGATACTATGTTTTTGAGTAAGTTCATGGTTTCTGTCCTATGCAAGCAAATGGTTGCATAGGACAACCTGAATGGTTTGAT
Source organism: Mustela putorius furo (assembly GCF_011764305.1). Lineage (NCBI taxonomy): Eukaryota > Metazoa > Chordata > Mammalia > Carnivora > Mustelidae > Mustela > Mustela putorius. The sequence continues at coordinate 6,726,795 of NW_025422022.1, read as the reverse complement.
AATGGTTTGATAATGATCTGAGTAGGAGTTTAGGGCTGCAAATGTGCCCTTTTGGACAGATTCCCTTCTTTGCTGCACCTCACTTGTCTTTCAGAGAATAGCTCTGAGTTCCAGTTACAGGCAAGGCTTTTTTTCCAAGCATGGTCCGACATCAATCCCAGAATCTTGTCTGCTATTTTCATCTTTCAGTGATCGTTTCTTGAGATTCTATGGAGATGTTTACAAATTTTATAGCAGGAGAGGGATATGCTGGAAAAAAACACTGATTTGAACATCAGAAGGCCCATGTGTTGTGAACTCAACTAGCTTATGAGTCCGGGCTGGTCACTTCATTTCTGTAGACTTGATTTCTCATCGTGAAAATTAGGAGATGGCATGGGTTCAATCACTGAGGTCAGTTTTGAGATTAACATTGTATCATAAGGTGAATCATATTTTCTTTTTTTGGCACCCATGTTATAATCTACAATGTTATTGTAATTTTGGATCATTTGCTATTAAGGCTTTCTTTTCAAATGAGCTGAGTCGTTATGAAATGAAACAGTCATTGTTGTTTTTCTATTTTTAAAGGTAATGGAATAAGGACCTTTTAGTTGCTGACTCACTGTAAGCCATGCAGCAACTCTGCAACTGCCGGGAGAAGGGAAACAACCACCCCTAACTTCGTAATCAGTGTTCTGAATCTATATTTTTTTTAAGAGAAACATTTCATCAGGAAGTGCCAATTAGGAAGAGGTTTTGACCTTTGCTACTATGGCTGGCTCATCCAAAAAAAAAACACAAACAAATTAAAAAAAAAAAACAAAAACAAAAAACAAAGGTGAACTCTGCTCAGCCACATCCTGGAATATTTCTGGAAGTAAACGAGGTCCCAAATATGAATTAATGATCTCAGTCCCTCTCTCTTTCTCTCTCTTAGAAATAGCTCCTGTTCTCCACCACTCAAAATGACCTTCTTATGATCTGTGTAGGATAATTAGGAAAATCCCTATTCTTTCCCTTTGTTACTAAAAATCTTAGATTAGTTGTTATAGTCTTGTCTCTCGCTCTGTCTGCCAAGCAGGGTAGAGAGCTTGTCATGTGATATATACTCAGTAAATATATAATGGACTAATCTGCAGCTTAGGTGGTTACATTGCGGTTTCTGTGCTAAAAAAGACCTGTATTAAAATCCCCTCTTTGACACTTAGCCCTGGAACCTTTAACAGATCAATGCCAATTCTCCAAACCTTAATTTCATCATCCTAACTCGCAGGACTGTCATCAAGATGAAAGGACATAATGAACGTACAGTACATAGCACAGGCCTGTTTGTTCTTATTGTTAATTTTATTACTGTTTTTATCTTTGTGCTCATCTATTTCATCTTTTTCCCCAATGACAAAGTCATGCCTTAATCATCTTTATATGTTGGCTCAGAAGGAATTGAATTTTTGAAAATATTTTTTTTTTTTTTAGTTTTGCAATGATTATTGCATAATCATTTTCTGTCTCTATCTGTAACATTTTTAGATCTCCAAGGTCAGCAACAGCTCCTGCCCATGTGTCCTTGTTGTGCACTCTAGTTTATTTTTTATTCATTTATTTATTTAAGATTTTATTTATTTATTTGTCATAGAGAGAGAAGCGAGAGCAAGCACAGGCAGACAGAGTGGCAGGCAGAGGGAGAAGCAGGCTCCCTGCCAAGCAGGGAGCCCGATGTGGGACTCGATCCCAGGACGCTGGGATCATGACCTGAGCCAAAGGCAGCCGCCCAACCAACTGAGCCATCCAGGCGTCTCTTATTTGTTTGTTTGTTTGTTGGAGGTAATGAGAACGAGACTGAGATAGTAAGAGAGAAGCAGGGAGGAGAGGGAGAAGCAGGCTCCCCGCTTAGCAGGAAGCCTGACACTAGATCCCAAAACTCTGGGACCATGACCTGAGTCAAAGGTAGACTCTTAACTGACTGAGCCACTTTGGTGCCCCATATATTCGAGTTTAATGTGAGATCTGTGACTGGCCCAGCTGGGCAAATATCAGCAAGATGAGAGAAGATGCAGAGCAGGGGGATGGGAAGAACTTGATGGATTTTAGAAGGGAGAGAAGGGTGAGGAGCCCCAAGAAATGCCAATGTTCAAGATCTGAGTCACTGCGAAGATGGTGATGTCATTAACAGCCATGGAAATCACAGAGAAAGGAATGGTCAGATGAGATAAATGGGAAGTCACATGGGATCAGTTAGCAATGAGATACCTTCACTCGCTAGGGTGCCAATACACAGGTGACAGTGTGCGATTGACCCTGGGAGGCAGGTCAGCCTGGAGTTGTCACCCAATTCCTGGTTTTAGATGAAGCCATAAGTTTATATCAGGTAGTTACTGAAGCAAAAGGAACTGAAAGAGATGGTTAAGGACAAATGCTTTGGAATATATTCATGTTTAGGCGATGGAGGAAGAAGTAAATATTAAATTTAACATAGCTACTAACCAGTACATCCAAGATTAATACAGATACAATTTCATCATTATAAAAAATTGGGAAGGGTGGTAAAAAATCTTCATGTTCAATGCATTACTAATGCACATTTTATTTTGTGTTTTTAAAGATTTTATTTATATATTTGAGAGAGAGAAAGAGTGCACAAGCAGGGAGAGGGGTGGAGGGAAAGGGAGAAGTGGGCTTTCTATTGACCAGGGAACCCTATGCGGCTCAATTCCAGGACCCTGAAATCCATGACCTGAACTGAAGGCAGATGCTTAATCGACTGAGTCACCCAGGTGCCCCACTTATGCCCAGTTTAAATCAGGAAACAAGAAAATACCACCCCTTTCTATGTTAATTTAAATACAATTTCCCATATATACTCTCAGGAAGACTTCTATTATCCATAAAAGGAGTAGTCCCTCCTACTTTGCAGAATCGAATAGAACATTTTATGGGAATTCTTTTGCTTTAAATAATTACTTATTGGTTGATATCTTGCACTGTCTTTCTTCTGCCTTCCATATCACGTAGGGATAGTTGGGGGTCGACATCTAATTACACCTCCTTCAAACCTCAAACTCTGCTATGTAGTACCATCACTTAGGGAACTTTAGAAACTCCTTGGGCATCAAGCCAACTATCACCCCAGGGCAATGAGATCAGAATATGTGGAAGTGGAAGCCAGGCGATGGAGGCTTTACAGGAGCCTCAGGTGACTGCGATATGCAACAGTCTGGCAAACACTGTTCTAAGGAAAGTGTGGATAAAGAAAACCCTGCATCTTCGAGGGAAATCTTAGCACCCATGCTTTACAAAGAAGGGGTGACCAAGATTTCAACAGGTGAGACTGGATCCTCCCAGCTTCTCCTAAACCAGATCTCATCAAAACTGCAAGAGCCCCTAGGTGGCTCAACATGTTAAGAATCTGCCTTGGGATCAGGTCATGATCCAGGGGTCCTGGGAGTAAACCCCACATAGGGCTCCCTGATCAGTGGGACGTCTGCTTCTCCTTCTCCCTCTGCCCTTCTGTCCTCCTCCTGCTCTGTCACTGGCTTTCCTTCTCTCTCAAATAAATAAAATATATATTTTAGAAAAGCTTTGCAATCATTGAAATATCAAATTCACATATTCCCTTATGTGAGGAACGGGATTGCAGAAAGTCTGTTTATCTGGAATTAGGAGAACTAATCTTGTATCGACCCTGAGAAGTGGCTGTTCTGGTTTGGAGGATGAATAGCTGTTACTTGACTTTTGGAAAAGTATTGAGGTCATTGGTGCCTCTAGGTTGAGGTTGGAAGACCTTTGTAGAGTTGCTATGTCTAGAATTGGCTGGAAATGATTTACAGTGAAAAACAAGACAGAACAAAACAAAACATAGAAGATTATATAGTTTCAGTATCATATGGATACTGAAAGAAATTTCATATATGAAATATATGTATCATATGTACCATATGTATCATATGGATACAGCAGAAAGAAATTTTTATGTCAAATGCCATTAGAATTAGCATGTATTAATAAAGAAAAAATATCAATGGCTAGAGTGGTTTTCACCATTTTCCTTCTTTGTAAGGTAGAAAAAAGGTATATTAGTTCCATATATGTATATGTGTGTGTATATATATATATACATATATGTATGTGTGTGTGTGTGTACATATATATATATATATATATATATATGGTTTTGCAAACTTCTTTTTTAACTTAACACTATACCATAAACATCTGTTTTGGGGGGGGAAACATTTTAGGTGTCAAGTAAATCTGTAGCATAGAGATGGACCATCATTTATTTTAATAATCCAGTTATGTTTGATAACTTGTGTTTTCAAATTTGGGGAGTCATAAACAATATTCTAATAAATATCATTTTACAAAATCTTTGTATATTTAATTGTTTTATTAGGATAGCTTCCTTGAAGTAGAATCATGATGGATACTGTAGGGAAGATAAAGGATACAGACTCTTTTGAGATAAAAGATATTTTACTGATAAAATATTTTCTAGAAGTGTTATTTACTGATATTTACTGATAAAATAGTTTCTAGAATGTTGCATAAATAACAAGCTTTTGCTAGTTTTTCTGGGTATATATCTCATTATAACCTAGAGCATTGTTGCTTTAATTCATTGTTAATGTAATTACATTCCTTTAATTCACATATCACCAATTATTAGTGATATTAATCACAAAAAAAACCTGATTTATAACTTCTTGCTTCAGCAGCGTTTATAGAAAAGTGGCATCCTCTATGCCATTACTTTTTTTAATTCCAGGGATTAGGATACTAATTTGTCAATTTAAAAAAGGCAAAAGAACGTCTTTTATTTCTGATGGAACAGAGGAGCGATGGAAATTTCCAAGGATAAACAAATGTAACATTTTTAAACATGTACTGTACATTCTTATCGCCATTTGGGGATTCTGTAACCTGGGAAACTGAATCTCAGAAAGGCTAAGTGAGGTTTTCAGGATTTTTCATTTGCAAAGTACCGTTGACATGATTAAACATCAGTTTTAACTTCACATTCTATTTTCTTTGGATTATATGATTTTAAAAAGTGGTTTACTCTTATATCCAAGGTCGAAAAAGGGATGTGGGATTGAGTCAGGGCACTGCTTGCTTAAAGGACCACCTTCTTAGGAATTATGTGTTGAAATTAAGTGTTGAGTAGTGTAATGAAATAATTTTATTCATTAAATTATTATGGGAATAATTTTATAATTTTATTCATTAAATTATTTCATTACACTATTCAACACTTAATTTCAACACATAATTCCTAAGAAGGTGGTAATGAAATAATTTAAATGTAATGAAATAATTTAATGAATAAAAAAGTAGAGAGATGTTTGCCAAAAATACATAAATCTTACAAAAAGTCATGAGACAGAAACAAATATGTTTTAAATTCTGTTGAGCCACAATGGCTTTAAATTAATTGAGACCGTCAAGGAACTTAAGCATTGTTTTATCTCAATCCAAGAAACTAAGCATTTTGTTTTTAGGTTCACTTCTTCTTACAGTAGAAGATGCCACATCACAGAGTCCCTACTTTTATCACATAAACTTTGATGTTTGATGTTCATAAGCCACAATAAAAGTGGATGAAATTGCTATTTTTAAGTGTAGAGAAGAGTTTAAGTTTCAAAGTAGCAAAAACAATAATGTTGAACTCTAGTATGGAGTCAAGCATTCCTATTTTAAGAAGAAAAATAGCTTTTTATTCAAATATAATATATTTAAAATATTTCTTTGTGATCACATATTTGTGAAGAGAATAATAAAAATTACATTTTGTTTACCGTTCATCATTGCAACTTTTGATATCATGAATATGTATATATATATATATATATATATATGTGTGTGTGTGTGTGTGTGTGTGTGTGTTTAGATTATAGATTCCCCTGGGGATAAAAATATATGTTTATAAAAAATAAAAAATTAAAAAAAAGATTATAGATTGAGATATATTTCTACATGTTTGTAGGCCTCTATACATAAAAATGGAAAAATAATCATAGACACAAATATATAGATAAAAGGCTTATGTTCTCTTTTATATGTATACTTAATTACAGATGGTCTCTGTGCTATATAAGCAATCTACATATTATACACACTATGTATTCTTCGTAAGTTTATGAAAGTTACTTTCTTCTTTAAAAACAATAGATTGCACATTTTATTTGGAATAAGGTTATTTTTGAACTTCTAAAAAGAATCTTCAAAAAGTAGGACAAGGACCCAACATATAATTATAACATCTAGGTAACTTTCCCAAAGTAACAAAGGATAAATACAGGAACAAATTTAAAAAAGGACCAATATCCTTTATGCTGAACAAAATATAGATGGCTATTTTTTTCTGCTATTTCTATATTTTAATCATTTGTTGCCTAGGACAGAAGGGGAATATAGAAACCACCTTCAAAACCAAAAGTATATTACATATGTTGGGCATCTGGGTGGCTCAGTGGGTTAAGCCGCTGCCTTCGGCTCAGGTCATGATCTCGGGGTCCTGGGATCGAGTCCTGCATCGGGCTCTCTGCTCAGCAGGGAGCCTGCTTCCCTCTCTCTCTCTCTGCCTGCCTCTCCATCTACTTGTGATTTCTCTCTGTCAAATAAATAAATAAAATATTTAAAAATAAAAAAATAAATAAAAATTACACGTGTAAAAGTAAATAAGTATTTACTTAAATGCTTAATATTATCTATTTCCTTCTTAGAATAAGTGTTCACAATTTTTTTCTGGAGTAAAATTAGCTCTGGCCAGAAAAAAAAAAAAAAAAGAAAAAAGATTGGAAGTGAGTGTGAAAATAAGTGCATGGAGACCCACTAATATTTGCATTATTTATAAAATCTCCATCGATCATACCTGTCATAAAGCACTTTAATCAATAATTGAAGGTTAGGAGCCTTCTCTGGTGCTGCTGAGAGAGGCGGCAAATGCTTTCTGGTCCCACCAAAGGTGATTTTTGTCATGATGAGTTGTGATTACTGATTCTGGACTGCTTCTGCCCTGAAGATCTGTAAATTAGCCAAATCTGACATACCTGCTTAGGAAATCACTAAAGTGCAAGTCCACTCCTAGATATGGCCTTTCACCATATTTTCTAAAACTGAACTAAGTTGCAAAATATCAATATTAACACTCAAGAAACATACATCATATGTACGTGGTAAGCTAGGCATACAAAAAGGTCAAATGAGATCAAAGGGAAAGTTGCATTTTCTTTTTCTTTAGCCAAAATGTCATATGAACGTTTCCAAAATTAGTACATTCTCCTAGCTTCCTTGGCTGGCTTTAGCCTCAAGGTCATGAAAGTATTAAAACAGAGACGAAAGAATCTGAAAGAAGCACTAAAATTTAAGCATGTGTACATTAAGAAAAAGAATGCTACCTGTGTAATTAACATGTCACCTCCTGGAGGGCCAGGTGTTCCTTAGAACTCACCAAGTAAGTATTGATCCATCTGAACTTCATACAAGTTGACAAGATAATGTAACAGAAGCTTTGTCAGGGGAAAAATATGTCTAAAGACCTGTTTACTCCTTCAGCTTCTGTTTAAGAAAGGATCTCACAGTGCAGTCTTTGTTCATAAGCAGGAGAGTGGGTTTAGTACAAGTTAATGCTTGTGCACAATTTTACTGCGATCGTTTGTTGTTCATTGTTTAGATGTGTAGATTAGAAATATTATTGGAGCTTTCCGGGCTATATCCGCTCCCCATATATTAGGTAACATATCAGATATATTTAGATATGGTGGGGTTACTTTTAGAAAACAAGGAATTGCTGTATGAGGTAGCAAAAGAATGCTTATTGGCTTCTTAATATTTATTTATTTTTGTATACATATATATGCACATACATACACATGTGTGTTTATGTGCAGTAAATGATGATATGCATGTATTTGTATATTAAAATGTGTTTTCATGCAGATCCGTAAATTTATTAGAATTCTTAATGTAATTGGGATGATTTATTTTTAAGTATTGACTAGTTCTCTAAGAAACAGAAAATATACATACGACTGACTTACTGTCCTAAAAATGTTAAGTTATAACATTGTATAATATGGAAAAGAAATTTAAGATGAGTTTAATGAAAAATATAGCTTGTTCTAGTCATGTGGGTGGCTCATTTGTTTAAGCAACTGCCATCAGCTCAGGTCATGGTCCCGGAGTCCCAGGATTGAGTCTCCCATAGGGTTCCCAGCTCCACGGGGAGTCTGCTTCTTCCTCTGAACTTCTCTGTTCTCATGTTCTCTCTCACTCTCTAAATAAATAAATAAATAAATAAATAAATAAATAAAATCTTTATGTTCCAAGTACCAAGCCTTTGTTGTTTAACCAAATATAAAGATGTGCCCAGTAAGTCCCATTTTCGAACTGAAGCTGACCACACCGGAACTACAATAGTTAGTACTCATCCATAAGAAATATGCATTTGATAATCACTGTACATTGCAACTAGTATATAACTTATTGCTCATTTTTCAGACTCAGGCCAAGATGCTTTGAAATTAAGTGCACTGTCATAATCTAGCATGACTCAGTGAATTGACTGGCAAGCAATAGTGGAAAAGGGAAATCAGGACACCTAGCCAGCCCTATGCAAAAGAGATGAACATATATGAATTTTAGTCATTAGGAGGATTTATTACAGGATAAAGGGGGAGCAATTTTACAGCTTCTACCACAGCATAAAGAAAATATTCCATTATGAACCCATTTGTTCAAATTTTGTCATTTTTTTAAGTTGCGTTCTTTTTCAGTTGTCTATTACTGTGTAATCAATCATTCTTATGCTTAGCGTCTTAAAACAGTGACTATTTTATCTTGCTTATTTTCTAAATTTTCATTTGAATTTAATTTAATTAACATATATTGTACTGTTAGTTTCAAGAGTAAAATATGGTAATTCATCAGTTGTATACAACATTCAGGGATCATTACTTCAAGTGCCCTCCTTAGTGCCCATCACCCAGTTACCCCACCCCTCCAGCCCCTTCCTCCCTTGCAGCAAACCTGTTTGTTTCCTAAAGTTAAGAGACTCTTATGGTTTGTCTCCCTCTTTGAATTCATCTTCTTTTATTGTTCCCTCCCCTCCCCTATGAACATGTTTTGTTTCTTAATTTCCACAAATGAGTGAGATTGTCTGATAATTGTCTTTCTCTGATTAACTTATTTCTTTTAGCATAATACCCTCTAGTTCCATCCATGTCAGTGCAAATGGAAAGCTTTCATTCTTTTTGATGGTGGAGAATATATATATATATACATATATATATATATGTACATATATATATATATGTATATATATATATATAATCTCCCATCTTCTTTATTCATTCATCTGTTAATGGACATCTGGCTCTTCCCATATTTTGGCTACTGTGGACATTGTTGCTATAAACATCGGGGTGCTTGTGCCTCTTTGGATCACTCTTTGTATCCCTTGGCTAAATACTTAGTAGTGCAATTGCTGGGTTGTAATGTAGTTCTATCTTTAACTTTTTGAGGAACCTCCATGTTGTTTTCCAGAGTGGCTGTACCAACTTGCATTCCCACCAACAATGTAGGAAGGTTCCCCTTTCTCCACATCTTTTTTTTTTTTTTTTTAAGATTTTATTTATTTATTTGACAGACAGAGATCACAAGTAGGAGGAGAGGCAGGCAGAGAGAAAGAGAGAGAGAGGGAAGCAGGCTCCCTGCTGAGCAGAGAGCCTGATGCGGGGCTCAATCTCAGGACCTTGAGATCATGACTAGAGCCGAAGGCAGAGGCTTTAACCCACTAATCCACCCAGGCGCCCCCCCTTTCTCCACATCTTCACCAACATGTGTTGTTTTCTGAGTTGTTAATTGTAGCCATTCTGACTGGTGTGAGGTGCTATCTCATTGTGGTTTTGATTTGGACTTCTCTGGTGCTGAGTGATATTGAACATTTTTCATGTGTCAGTTGGCCATTTGTATGTCTTCTTTAAAAAAAAAATATTCTATTCATGTTCTCTGCCCATATCTCGACTGGATTTTTTTTTTATTGATCTGTATCTGAAAACTATAGAACACTAAGAAATCGAGGAAGGCACAAAGAAATGGAAAAACATGCCATGTTCATAGATTGTAAGAACAAATTTGTTAAAATGTGTATGCTACCCAAAGCAATCTACATATTCAATGCAGTCCCTATCAAAATACTATCAACATTTTTCATACAACTGGAAAAAACAATTCTAAAATTTGTCTGGACCCAGAAAAGACCCCAAATAGTCAAAGTAATGTTGAAAAAGAAAGCCAAAGTTGGAAGCATTACAATTCTTGATTTCAAGTTGTATTACAAAGCTATAATCATCAAGACAGTATGGTACTGGCATAAAAACAGACATAGATCAATGGAACAGAATAAAGAACTCAGAAATGGACCTTGAACTCCATGGTCAACTAATCTTCTGTAAAGCAGGAAAGAATACCCAATGTAAAAAAGACAGTCTTTTCAACAAATGGTGTTGGGAAAATTGGACAGCCATAAGCAGAAGAATGAAACTGGACCACATACACAAAACAGTGACTATTTTAATATTTTTCATCATCCTCTGGGTTTTCTGGGCTTAGATAGGTGGACTTTTTCTTCTTGTGGTGTCACTTGTCAACTTGAAATCCAATATGGCTCCTGCATCTGGTCGGTAGTTGGTACTGGCTGGCTGTTCTGAGCTCACAGGAAGCTTTTGAAGATGCCTCGTTTCATTTCCACTTGATTTCTCCATGTGGCCTGGACTTCTTGCACAGAACAGCTGGGTTCCAAGAAGAAATATTCAAAGATGACATATTCCAATGTGTGAAGGTTTATCAAACCTCTCTTTGCATTATGGTTTGTATCAACCATGGCTAGACAACAGGTCAACAGGTCAATGTAGGAGGGCATAATTAAAGAAGGCACGGGTTCACTGAAGGCCTCCAGAGTAACTGTCTTTCATAGTTTCCCTTGTGTTTAATCAGAAATGGGTCTCAGGAAAAGTAGATTCAAGGTAAGAAGATTGGGAGGGGAAAGATTGAGAGGGGGTAGAGGTCTAGCAAGGATATAGCCCCTACTGGAGAACATTTTTAGATTGAGCCCATGGGAAGCTCTGAAGCTAAATTTCACATATGTTAGTCCAACCTTTAGGCAAGGGGACTATGGGATTCTTATAATAACTAAGCTTGTCAGTTTTCAGCCAGGATCAGCCCTCCCCTTTTGGAAGAGTGGTAAGGTGACAGAGCCTCTCAGTATGAAAGTTCAGGGTAATTTTCTAGAGAAAGGAATAGCAGTGAGTTATTATCAGCCCACCTTCATCATAGCTGGAGTAAGAAATAGATACAGCATCCTCTGTAAATGTATACCTACAAAAATTATTAATATCAATATTAATCTCTGTAATTTCAAGTCCACCAATGCTTTTCATTGAAAATTTTTCATCCATTCTATGTCTTGATGTTCAGAACCTGAGATACCAAGGACTATAACCCTAACCACAGGAAAGAATTCTCATGAAGCTAAATCTTATCATAAAGACTTCCTATTTTTTCTCCCTACTTCTATATTTAAGGGTATTTTCATATTTATTATAATAATTATTATGTATCTTTTCTCTCCACTTTTCCACTATAGAAAGGAAGAAGAAAAATAATCTATGACATTCTTACTTTCCTTTTACTTATTTTTTGAGAAAAACACCCTAATGAAAGTAAAGAAATCATTTTATAGCATTAAATACTGAGCCTGTAATTCCCTTGCTAGATGACGAAAATGAAGAAAAGAGGTAGAGAAGGGAGAGAGGATAGAAATAGGAAGGAAACTTTCTATGAGGAAGAGCTGGAGACCTAAGGGAAATAAGGAAGCTTCCTGATGAGTAACAATTAAGTTGTCTTTGTACTCAGTAGTACCTTTATCAAAGAGAGCTAACCAGAACAGAGTTGCCTTGCTGACAAATCTTTAATAAAGGCCAATGAAAGATGAGGTTGTTCACGAAATACTAAACTGAAGATACAATATAGAGGAACACAAACATATTCTGAAAAGGAAAACAATAGTCTGTCTTAAGGAAAAGGGATTTCATATATTATCCTAACAAAATGAAATAGGAGAAATCATTTATAATATATTAGCTAGGTTAAAAAACAAAACACAAGTAGCTTTTAAAGCGAGCATAAGAGATATAACCACTTTAAAGAAATAGACATTGTATTTTGTTTTTAATTTTAATTTTTATTTATTTATTTATTTGTTTGTTTGCTTGCAAGAGAGAGCTCCTGTGAGCAGGAGGAGGAGCAGTGGGAGAGAAAGGGTGGTGGAAAGAATCTCAAGTAGATTCTGCACTAAGCACAGAGCCTGCTGGAGAGCTGGATTCCATAACTGCCAAATCACTACCAGCTGAAACCAAGAGTCTGAGGCTTAACTGACTTAGCCACCCAGGCACCCCTAGAAGTTGGATTTTAAAAATTAGTATATTCTGGTGTGGAAAGATTTGTGGGATATTGGAGCAGAATATACAATAACATTTGTGTACATACAAGCTTTTATAACGTTTACATTCAGATTTCACAAAATATGGTCTATTTTAAAATTATTTCTAACATTTCAACAAAATATGTAATTTCACAGTTTTTTATTCCATATGTGATATTTCCAATTTAATATCACAATGATATGATAAATAAAATTGTCATTTGTGGTTTTCTTTTGTAGCAAAAATATTAAAGAACAGTAAACAAAACCCTAAATAGTAAGATTAGTGAAATAGTAAATATCATTTACCAGATATTAAATGCATTGCAGAGTTATAATAACCAAAACAGTTTAGTGCTGGTAAAGGAACAGCTCAGCAAGGAGAATAGAAAGTCAAGACAGACCCAGAAGGATATATTTATAATAAAATAAAAGGCTCCTTAAAATTAGTTGTGAGACGATATCTCCAGAATTCCCTTATTCTGTAATTCAGTTTTGATATCTTTATAGTCAATTTAAAAAAACTATATTAAGTCATAAAGATACTACAAGGGAACATATCACTGAAAGAAAAACCTTGGAGCAAGAAAGTTGTTGTATTTTAATCGGCTCACAATATCACAATATCCAATGACATATAGAGAAAATGCTGATAAATACTCAGAATGATTAAACATTTTTGCAGGTCAAGAAACCATAAATAAAATTATATCTAAAACAACAAAATAGAAAAATAAGTTACACATAGAACATAAAAATGGTTAATACTCTTTAATAAAGGTTATTTACAACTCAATGAACAACTGAATAAAGGTATTCAGTTATATCTATGTGCATATGTGCGTGTGTGTAGGATTAGAGAGAATATACATCTACTCGGTAGAGAAACAATAAGGAAATGTTCAAAAACTTAATAGGAAAATAAGCAAACCACATAGAGTAATTTTTAAGAAGAGGTCAATTGTTAATGTACCCATTAAAAATGCTAAAATTGGTCACAATTTTATAATGCCAATTCAAAGGGAAATTATAAATACATAATTGTATCTATTATGGAAGCCATTTGATGACACAAAGTGTCTAATTTGAAGAAATAGGCACATTAAGAATTATTGGGGGAGATGTTACCTGCTGTAACTTCCCTGGAAAGAAAATGGAGAATATTTACAAAATTTTAGTATGTGCATATCATCAAACCAAGATGGTAAACCTAAAATTACATTCGAAAATCAACATGAAAAAAATACATTCAAGGATGTTTCTAACTGGTGTTTGTAATTTGAAAAGATAGAAGAAATGATCGACTGTTACAGGTAATAATTTATGGTTATTTTAAAAGAATAAAGTAGATCTATCTGTAGTCTCATGCCATTAGAAACACACACACATGCACATACATTCATATGTACATTTTCCTGTTTGTATTGAAATTTTTCTGAAGCATCAGTAACCTGAACTTGGCCCCGGGATAGACTAAACGGGTGCTATAGATTACAGTTTTTTTGAATTTTTAAATATGATAAGCACTTTGTGAGGCACACATTAGATGCTTGATCCCCTTTCCTCTACCTGGGGCCACAGGAAACTTGTTTCCCAGCTGACTTTGCATTGAGATTGGAACCATGGTTCTAGTTCTGGTCAGTGGGAGGTGGGTATAAATGAGATAAGCCACTTCCAGCTAACTGTCATGATGTCCCATGATGTTCCATCATGATGGAACGTGATGTTCCTAATGGTACTGTCTGCAGTTCTCAAAGCTGGAAGAAAAAGATCCAGTGATGGCTGAGTCACAGGGTGGAAGAGGGGCAGAACCTGAGTCACTGATTAAAGGAGAGTGGCTCGGTGAGCTGCCGGACCCACATCTGACCACAGTGAGAGCAAGAAATCAGTGCTCGCTGTTTTGTTCTACTGGGACTTCAGGGTTCATTTGGGACTGCAGCTTTGTCTTTCCTCTGTCAGAGAAATCACATATATACGTGTATATATCCATATCTTTAACTATATCTATATCTATCTCATTGGTTTCACCAAAAAATCCAAAATAAACCTTAAGACAAGGATTGTCTTAAGTTTGATTTTGTTATGCTCCACCTTAGAATTTTATTTTCCTGGAAGGACATATTTTCAATTTTTTGTGAGTCAGGAAAAACATAAGATTTGGTAGAATTACATTTATTTTATGATTTCAACACACATCAGCCTTTTTCCCCCCCAAATCAAAGATATTTGAGACACCAATCTAGTTACGAGGCACACTGATGGAATCTTGAAATATACATAAAATGTAAAGCAGAGGAAGAAAACTTTACTTTTCAAAATATCCCAGAGATGATGAATATAGAAGAATATGGCTTGTGACCACTTAAATGCCTCAAGTAGAGGAAATATCCACCTGTCATTGCTCAACCCAAAATCTGGTATTAACCCAATTTCAGGTGAAGTTTGCATCGTCCAAGTGAGGAAATCTTATAAAAAGGAACATACAGCTTTGATTATATGTTTCCCTATTTTGAATTAGTCTAAACATGCAATTTGCAAATGATGTTAAATTATAATGTTCTACAGTATTCTACTTAATCATTAAACTGAATACAATGTGGCTAAGGGTTCTTATCTTGTGAATGACATGTCATCGTTTGAATAGTGAATACAGTAAAAATGATCCCATCCATTGTGACTGTGGCTTCATGTAAACTTTGATGATATAGGAATTGTGTTAACGTTAACCCAAAGATAGACAAAGTTACTCTCAAATAAACACGTCACTTGATAGTTAATATTTTAAGGTATCAAAGGCTAAAGTGTTAGTGTTTTATTTACAAGATCAATTTTCTATGTTTTATTTGAGTCTTTATTACCTAGAGGGCAATCTACTTGGCAAAGCTACAATACTTTTGTCATAAAAATGAAAAATTTGTTTATCAGTAGTCAAGGTTCTATTTAAAGCACTGAGGAAAAAAAATATAAGAAAGTCTATTGTTTTATTTAAAGATCCTTTTTACACCCATGTGCATATGATTTTATGTAGATATTTATATTGTGATATACATTACATGCTGAATTTTTTAAACGTTACATTTTTTTTTCCTGTGTCTCTGAACTAAGCTCCTATCACTCTCAAAAGCGGTGAGATAACGGTATTCTTAGAATAGAATATCTTTACTTTACACATAGTTGTATCATTCAGATTCCCCCTTTTATATCCATAGTACTCTAGATAATCATCTTTTGTGCTATCTTGACCATAAAAGGAAATCTTGCATCAAATGACTTCAGTTTTCAGATAAATACCTCAGTATAGATTTTATTTTAGGATAAAAAAAAAAACAAAATAAAAGGTTATAAGTAACCTGGTTTTGCAGTCAACCCCATCTTTGGAGAAGACTACTCTCCCCAGTATTTCATGTAACAATATATTTTTACTGACTACTCTTAAAATGTTTCAAATTCTTACTGTATGCAAGACACACCTATATAAAATTCGGAGTATAATTACAATTGAAATTTTCTGCTAGCAGTGATCTTCTTAGCGGTGAGAAATATGCAAATATTCATTGAGGTGTATCTTTCCATAAAGCTGCCTAAAAGTTTCCGCCCTATTCCAGATGTTAGAGTGTAGGAAGAGGCATTTAATGATGAACAAAAGAACTTGATGCCAATCCTATATCACCCTAGACTGAACAATGCACGTTATTACAAGGCAATTCTTTCTTATTTTATCACATCACTGGAAGACAATAAGAGAATACATGTGCTGGCAATACTGTAACATATTTATGAGGAAGAATTCTGACTGAGCAAAGCTGAAAAGGATAGAAGGACTCTACAGTAAAGAGGCTTTTCAGCTCAGTGCCTTGGATTTATCAGGGAAACAAGATGCACCAGTGTTTTCTGTGTTCTTAGATGTTTAAAGAGATTTTATTTCATTCAGTTGCTTCTGATTAAGTGAAAAATGCTGCACAGCCTCTTTTCCTATTAGTGTTCATATGCTTGTTTTTTTTGTTGTTGTTGTTTGCTTTTTGGTGTTTTTTGCTTTTTGTTTTGACCCGCTGCCCATCTTCTCCCCTACCGCCACCCCAGGAACGCAAGCTCTATGCAGATAGGGACCCTGGCTTCTGGCAGTGCTGTATCTCCAATCTATAGCACAAGGTGAAGAGTTAATAAATATGTGTTGAATGGATGAATGAATGAACCTAGGTTTGTCATAAGCCATGGATTCTCTATTTGAGCCATAATTTTGAAGTCTTGTCAAATAAACACAAGAAAGAGCTTTAGTATTTGGTTACTAGTATTTGGTTACTAGTATTAGTTACTCATGTCATTCTATTTCCTCTGCCTCTATTACATTTACCTGTTCAAATTTCAAATGATTCCAAAACAACTAAAAGAAATGAAAGTCATGACATATTTATTCATTTATCTCTAAAACAAATCTAGTTCTCTCTGGGAGAAAACTGTGACCACCACACTTGTGCTATTTCATTATTTTTAAAACCACAGATTAATGGGCATTTCACTAATTATTTTGCTTTTGGATTTTCAGGTAACTTATGATAGTGACATTCTATAAGACAATAAAATATCTTTATAATGGGAGCTAACATTTTTCTAGCAATTTACAACTTAAAAAGAAAATTCATGTGTGTTTAGTGTAGAGACCAATGTTTCTAATAATAGTAATTCTCCTCTTATTTTTTTCTTCTGATCTGGAAACCTATAAAATGTATCAGATTTGATGTTCTACTTTATATTTATTATTATTTTTTTTTACTTTTTTGAAGACTTTATTTATTTATTTGACAAAGAGAGGGTGAGCACAAGCAGGGGGAGAGAGGCAAAGGGAGAGGGAGAAAGAGGCTTCCCACAGAGCCCAGTCAGGACTCGATTCTGGACTCCAGGATCATGACCTGAGCTGAAGACCGTGGCTTAACCAACTGAGCCACCCAGGTGCCCCAAGTAAGGGGTACCTGTATTCTTTTTTTTTTAAGATTATTAATTTATTCTTTTCATAGAGAGAGACTCAGTGACAGAGGGAACACAAGCAGGGGAAGTGGGAGAGTGAGAAGGAGGCTTCCTGCCATGCAAGGAGCTGAATGTGGGGCTCAATCGCAGGTCCCTGGGATGACCTAAGCCGAAGGCAGATGCTTAACGACTGAGCCACCCAGGCACCCCAACTATACTTTTTAATTTAGTAATTATAGTATCTTGCATATGACCTGTTGGTAGAAGAAATGGTAGAGGATTTGAACCTGTTATTTCATTTAATCTTCCGAAAAATCTTACTTTGCTTATAATACCCTCATTGTACAGTCGGGGGAAAAAAAAACGGATTCAGCAAGTGAGAGGGTGAACCCAGACCTTTCTTACTTAACAGTCTCCACTATTTCACTATTCCAAACTGCCACTCACACAATTCTCACTATGTTGAATTAATGACTATGAAGAGTCATTGGCTTTCATCCCAAAGTTCTTTTCCTTTATTTACATAACTTTACTTTCAGGGAAATAGTCAAAGGAGAATCATCCGGTCTGTCTTCCTGTCCATGTAGGTTTACTTCTGTAATTCTTTTTCTTGGCATTTCAGTATTATTCAAAATCTTCTATTGGATAAAATGTTCTTCGCAAATTAAACATATATTTATGAATTGGGAGGCTTTTATTAGTCAGTAATTTTTACTTTTACCATTTCATCTCTGTTTCTTCATGTAGAAAAATTATTACATTGAAAGTTTAAGTTCTATATTATCTCTTTATATTGAATATGGTCATTCAGGGCAGCATAGTTGGGAGGTAGGGAAAGAAAATCAGAAAACATAGAATAATATTGATAAGAATATTACTATATTTGGGATCAATAGATTCCAGAGCCAAAAATGTTGGCAGTAGAATAATAAAAATATATTTCAATTAGCAAACTAGCTAATTATCCAAATTTAATTTGGTCATATGTTGTATAATCCATATTTCTGGATTATATGTTATTTTTAGTTATACCCAATAAAAGTTTTTAAAAAAGCAGATTTTTCATTTTCTTGGACCTTGATGTTCTAGAACCATTATGTAGATATGACTTCAGCTATAACCTATCATTTAAAACAACAGTATGATTTATTCTAAGAAGAGGATTCAAGGGGCTTTGGGGTGGCTCATTGGTAAAGTGTCTGACTTTATCTCAGGTCATGATCTCAGGGTCCTGGGGTCGAGTCCTACGTCAGGCTCCAACCACTCTCAGCCTGGAGTTGGCTTGTCCCTCTGCTCCTCACTCCAACTTATGCGTGTTCTCTCTCTCTCAAATAAGTAAATAAAATCTTAAAAAAAAAGACTAAGTAGAAAATTACATTATAATCATCCATAATAGTGAACATTATTTCATAATCACTCTTATGTCAGAGTCTGTCTACAAATTGAATTATATTCAGAAAAGCAGCATTCTTATTTGAGATTTTCCAATAAATAACTGTGAGACTTCTTCAAAGTTTGGCCAATTATGTTTGTAGGGTATTTTTGTTTGTAATAGTCATTCTCACCCAATGTTTTCCAAAAATTATTTTCAGACTTCATTCAAATGAAAGCATAAAATTTCCAGAATC
This sequence comes from Mustela putorius furo, assembly GCF_011764305.1. Classification (NCBI taxonomy): domain Eukaryota; kingdom Metazoa; phylum Chordata; class Mammalia; order Carnivora; family Mustelidae; genus Mustela; species Mustela putorius. The sequence goes on along the minus strand of NW_025422022.1, from coordinate 6,707,742 downwards.
ATCTATTTTTAATTGATACTATTTGTTGATATTATTCTGTTTTTACTATTAGTATCCTTACAAGGTTACAAGAAAATTTAAGAATCATTTGTTTTTCAATTCAGTCCCTGGTGGCATTTGTAAAACACTTTTAAACTGGTAGGTTTGCGATTTAAGAGAAATCCCATATCCATAGTAGCTATGATGATTAGGGACAATATACTTCTTATAGTTATGATTCAACAATAAATTTTATGGTATAAAGACCTCTTTAGAATTTTATTTCTTTCAATTTGGCTCACATTTAAGAATTTTTAGCTGATATGTTATCTATCATTTATTTAGCACATACTATGTAACAATCACTGTGTTGGAATTATACATCCCTGAAATTGTTCAATCTTCTCACCTTTGTAGATGGTAAGGATGAGGGGAGGAGAGGTTCATAAGAGGCTATGAATGATAATTCTACTGGTAAGCAATAAATCCAGTGTGTGAGTTGTGGGTGGCAAACTAGGAGATATTTCTGCTATAGTATGGTGCCTCCCTAAAGAATAAGAGCTAGAGATCTTTTTAGAACATTGTTAAGTCAGGGCCCAATCAGGAGAGAGAGATCACTCAATAATTTGAGGAGATGAAGTTAATATGAAGAATTATTGAACCAGAAGAGTTATGACAAAGATACAAAGAGAGCTCTTAAGGGTTCCCTAGGGATGAGAATGAGTACCCAAGGAGGACAAAGTTGAAAGTGGAGCTGCCTCCCAAGGCTGTGGTTCATTAAAGAAAGGAAGTGTGATTTATGTCCAATGGATTGTAGAGAAGTTAATTGGTGCTCCCAGGCCAGAGCTGGGCCATGGTCATTTCTAAGCAGGAAGAAAATGGTCAGGATGTAAGCAAGATGAGCCTACGGGGAGGCATGCCATTGTAGTTGGGGTGCTATGGAGAATGTGAGACCAAGAGTATATCATGTCCCTTCTGTGAGACACAGAATACCAACCTCTGGATTGCAGCTGAGCACAAGCTGCTACAGCTCTCGGGAGTGTGGCAAGTCAAGTTGTGGGAGGTTTCCCAGAGGAAGTCCCCATACTGCTTAAGGAGGAGTCCTGAAGCACCAGGTGTCTTTGTGGGGAGGGTTGAAGGCATTTCCAAGCCCAGGTCAAGGTTATGATATCACTATGGGACTACCCTCTCTGGGTGTCTGGATGGGACGCTGCACCACTTGACGTCCCACCCACACGTCCTATTAGCTAATCCTGTAGCAGCAAAACAAAGTTCATTAGAACAAAGCTCACTTTCCCAGGGCCGGGGGGGGGGGGGGGAAGCCTCTTCCTTCTATGGTGTCTCTACTGTGCCCTCTTCTGACCAAGCTTTAGGTAGTGGTCACTGTATAGGAGAACTGCATGGAGTCCAATAGACTAACACAGAGCTAGTACTGCAGGATGGATTCACAGATGAGATGCAATAATGTAATAACTGATGCAATCCACAAAAAATTATTATTATGGAGTTGCTATTGTATAGCTGTTTCAAAATCAATGGAGAAGATTTCCACTAGTAGTTAAAACTGCCTTTTAAGAATAAGTGAGACATCTAACTTGCATAGTCTCTCCAAGAACATGCCAACTTTATTGCCTGAATTGCAAAGGATGTGTACTCCAAACCTCACACAACCAGTGAGCAAGCCCAACTATCTTCCAAAGCACAGGTTTCTCCATGGAACTGTTTAATGGGCCACTTTCCTAGATCCACCTCAGGAGTTCTTTCAGAGGGAAGGGTCTTAACTCTCCCTCAATATCTACCAGTATCTCATAATCAATACCTATGGCAACTCTTTGAAATCCTTAGTATGACCTCCTCCGACCATGGACATGTTTCATGGAAGATACATCATTTCACAGAGAAGGGAATTTAAAAGATCAGAAAAGTTTATGATTTTCTATTATATTTCTATTATAATTGTCTTTTAGAGCTGAAGGTGATTTGGGTTCATATTACTCAAGTACTACTCTATTTTTAGGTTTATAAGATCATGAATAGATTCCACTAACTCTCAGTGGTGGCTCTTGGTTGACTTTTATTATTCCCAGCAAATTGGAAACTCAATTTTCCTTAAAGTTTCTAAGATCAGTTCTTGTTTTGTTTTTGAATTATTATTTTGAAGAGCAGAGAGGAAACTGCTTTTTAAAACCACTTCTTTAATATGGTTGGAAAAATCAACTAGACCTAGACAAACTTTCAATTATAATTTGTGTTCCTCTGAGCTTTGCTATACATATTTACCCTGAAAACATTTAAGCCAGTTTTATGTCCTTAGCATAGGAACAAAGTTTTACAGAAATCCATCCCAAATGATAATATAGCTTCAATCACATTCCTGTTTCGGACTGCAAAGGAAATGTCAAGTGGGGAAATTTTTTTTAAAGACTTAGGTGTTTTCCTCTACTTAAAGCGGTATCAGATATATTACGTAGGAGAATAAGAGAGGTTCAGTAAGTATCTAGCTTTCCCTTAATCTATCACTAAACCAGTTCTTTTTCTTAGTTATAGTTAGGTAAGTTTAAGAATCAACTACTTAAAATTGATAGATCTTATTCTCAGCATTTATTTTGAATAGAAACATTCTTAGTTTTATGAAAATGGAATCTAGATCCATGCTAGGTACTAATGTATACTAAGCATGTGACCTATGGTCAAGGTACAGAAAAACACTTTTTGAATTACTATAACTATCACAGGAATATTAGAAAACAAATTTAGGAATTCTATTCACATTTATAGAAATTTTCAAGACTTGTTTTCTATTTCTTGCCTCAATTCTCTCTCTCACACACACAAAGAGTACAGAATCTATTATAAGAAATCTCATTATTATGAACTCATTTATATGTTATGATATAATTCATTTTCCTGAAGCATAATACCATACAGCATAAATACCATATAGCATGGTTAGCATAAAAGGAGAATACTAGAGGGGTGCCTGGATGGCTTAGTGGGTTAAAGCCTCTGCATTCGACTCAGGTCATGATCCCGGTCCTGGGATCAAGCCCCACATCCGGCTCTCTGCTCTGCAGGGAGCCTGCTTCCTCCTCTCTCTCTCTCTGCCTGCCTCTCTGCCTACTTGTGATCTCTGGCTCTCAAATAAATAAATAAATAAAATCTTAAAAAAAAAAAAAGGAGAATACGAATATTGTTTAAGAATATTTCAGGATTTGGGGTGCCTGGGTGGCTCAGTGTGTTAAAGCCTCTGCCTTCAGCTCAGGTCCTGACCTCAGGGTCTTGGGATCAAGCCCTGCATCGTGCTCTCTGCTCAGCAGGGAGCCTGCTTCCTCCTCTCTCTCTCTCTGCCTCTCTGCCTACTTGTGATCTCTGTCTGTCAAATAAATAAATAAAATATTAAAAAAATATATTTCAGGATGTCTTAAATAGCCCTCCCCTCCTTTATTTATTTATTTATTTTTGCACATTAGGAAGAAATTTTCATTTCCTATCAGTGTAACACAGAAAAGCCCCCATGAAAAACCTATGTGAAAAGAATTCTAGTAGAATTAACATCAAAGATTTAAAAGATACACCTCAGTTTTATCATAAACTTCAATTTATCAGATTAATCAAAATTATAGATTTTTTAATTTAAATCTTAGTACTGACACTTCTAGCTGTGTGAGCTTCATCTAGTTTATGAACTTCTTTCATAAGAAAGAAGTTTTCTCATTATTAGAATTTGGATGAAAAAATATCTATCTTCAGGGTTTTGAGTATAAGAAAGTTAGGGTATATAAACATAGAGAATTGTGGATGGATGGATGGATGGATGGATGGATAGGTAGATAGATAGACAGACAGATAGATATGTAGATATATAGCTAGAACAATCCAAACACAATGCAAAAGGTATATTGAAAGGTAGTTATCATTGCTTTAATTTTTTTCCTTTTATTACTGCATTATAAATAGTTGTATCCCTAGTACCTAAAACCAGTCTAAGTGTTCAATAAATACTGCAAAATACCCCTTGGTAAAATTTTTTGCAAAACACATTTTAATATACATTCTCTTTAAATGAATAAATGAGTAAGTTAATTTCTGTTCTTAACATCTTTTTGGCATTAATGCTATGCTACAAAATCCAGAAAGACAAACTACTTATATATTAAAGCACAAATATGGATTTTTTTAACTCTTAGAAAATGAATAAAAGGTGTGCCTCTCTATGTATCTAATAATTCTCCTATTGGGAGAAAAATAGGGAACAAATGAAATACAGAAGACTGAACTTTTTCAGAAGAAATAGTAAATTGTCCTTAAGCCAGAACCTCTCTTGGGTCTATCCTCCACACCTCGAAGATATTCCTCCCTGCCTTCTAATGTTCGCCTCCCCAAAGTAATATAATAAGGGAAAATATAAGTAAAATGTTGGTTTAAAACAAAACACAAGCAAACGGCCTTTGGAAAAAATATAAAATAATTTTAAATGCATATAGTATATCACAATGTCTGGGATTCAATGGGATACAATCCAAAATTATTTGACAACTAAGAAGAGGAAAACATAAACTGTTCTCAAGAGAAAGAGTTATCAATAAATATAAACCCAGAAATGCTCAGATAAGGCAATTAGAAGGCACATCTCCCCAATTTGAAGAAAAACTTAGATTTACAGATTAAAGAATCTCAGCAAATTTCAAGATAAATATAGAAAACCACCACTAAGTGTGTCACAAATAAAAACTTCAGGAATTAAAAATGAATCTTAAAATCTTGAAGACAGAAAATAGCAAGACATTCTATACAAGGAAACAATAGTTCAAAATATTATCAACTATGAATTTAAAAATATAGAGGCCAAAAGACAGTAGTATGACATCCTTAAAGCACTGAGGAATAAAAGAGAAATAAAATCAGAATGTTATACCAAGTGAAATTATCCTTCAAAAGTGAAAGTGAGCTAGAGACACTTGCACATAAATAAAACTGAAATAATTAGGTGCTAAGAAACTTGCACTATAGGAAATACTAAAGGAAGACCTTTAAGCTGAAAAGAATTCATTCCAGACTGAGAACTCCGATCTACATGAAGGAAAAGCAAATGTCAGACAATGTTTCTGGATAAACTTAAAACACATTTTCCTCTCAATTTATGGAAATAGTAGATATAGTTACTTAAAGCAAAAATTATGGCATTGCCTCTCGGAGTCCATAATGACTGTAGGTGTTGTATGACAATGAGAGCATAAGTAAAGGGGCAGGGAGCAGCTGGATTCACCTTTACACTTGCAGGTGTGCTACACCTGTGCAAAGTATGCTCTGTCAACTCTAATGAGAGCATGGGAAGCCAAGTTGTAGATTGCAATCTTAGCTTAGCCACAATTAAAATAATACTGAGTCATATCCAAAAGGTATTAGATAATACAAAATGGGTTTTTAAAAGTGTTCAAATGGGGGTGCCTGGGTGGCTCAGTCAGTTAAGAGTCTGACCCTTGATTTCAGCTCACGACATGATCTCAGGGTCATGAGATTGAGCCCTGTGGTGGGTTCTGTGCTGGGCATGAACCCTGTTTAAGATTCGTCTTCTTTCTCTCCCTCTGTCCCTACCCCACAGCACATGCCCTCTCTCTCTTTAAAAAAAAAGAAAAAGAAAAAGAATGAAAGAAAGAAAAGGAAGAAAAAATACACACAGAAAATCAGTATTCAAATAAAAATTCTAAAAGAAAATTCTAAAAAGTTCTAAATTCTAAATTCTAAAAAATTCTAAAAGTCAGAAAAGAGAAATAGAAAAGCAAAAAACAGAGGAGACCTACAGAAAAAGCTAAACTTAAGTTCAAAATATAAATTATATTAAGTATTAATGTAAAAACTCTTCAATTTAAAGGCAGAAATTATTATAGTGGGTAAAAAGCATGTTCCAACAATATGCTATCTACAGAAGATACACGGGTATATAAAAACAGACAGGTTGAAAGCATATAGATGGAAATGTCAGACCAGACATATGGTAAAAACATGAAGGCTGTAACTGTCATTATTAGTCGTACTATCAGACAATAGCAACTTGAAGTAAAAGTATTATAAGAGATAAAAAGAGGTATTTCTTAGTAACAAAAGTGTGAATTCATCAGGAATACATAACGATCATAAATCCCTAACACAGACTTTGAAACACATGAAGCAAAAATAGACCCAATTAAAGAGAGACTTAGGCGATATAGACAATTTTACCCTCAGAGCTGGAGATCTTAACACTACTTTCTCAGCAGTTGATGGAATAAGTAGGTCAAAGAAAAAAAAAGATAATATCTTTATTTTATTATTTTTCTACATAACAAAACATAATAAAGGCATAAGTGATCTGATCCAGCGCAACAATCTTGATCTTTTATTTTTTTTAAGAGACTTTTTTTTAAAGATTTTATTTATTATTTGACAGACAGAGATCACAAGCAGGCAGAGAGGCAGGCAGAGAGAGAGGATGGGAAGCAGGCTCCTCCTTAGCAGAGAGCCTGATGCGGGCTTGATCCCAGGACCCTGGAATCACGACCTGAGCTGAAGGCAGAGGCTTTAACCCACTGAGCCATCCAGGTGTCCTCAATCTTGACTTTTTACATGCACATAGTATATTCATGGAGAAAGATCACACACTGGACCATAAAACAATGTGGATTGTAATCAAAACCATACGATTGTTATCACAAAGAGTTTATTTTCTAACAGTGAAATTAAACTAAATGCCAATAGCAAGATACCTAGAAAACTCTAAATATTTGGAAATTAAACAGCAAAATTCTCAATAATTCATGATTAAGGACAAAGTCAGAAAGGAATTAAAACCATTTTTAATTAAATGATACTGAAAATATGTCATATCAGCATTTATAGAATGTGGCTAAAGAAATTTTTAGAAGATTTATAGCTTGAAATTTATATAATAGAAAAGATGACCTAAATTTTATCTTAGGTAGCTAGAAAAAGAAGAGCAGAGTAAATCCTAACTGATATAGGTAAGAGAAGTCAATAAACAGAAAACAAAACAAGGAGAAAACTAACAAAGACAAAAGTAGTGCTTTAAAAAAAATCAACAAAAGTTATAAATCCCTAGCAAACTATAAATTTCAAGCAAACCTTGAAAATAAAGAAACTTAGAAATAAAAAGGAGAAGGCACAGGTGACCAATATTAGATATAGAAGAAGGGTTTCTTATTATGTATCCCAAGATTAAATTTTAAGTACAATTAATAAACATTTATAAAATAATGATTGCAAATTGTTATAAATTAGTCATTTTAACATAAATAATATTGAATACTTAGAAAGCAACATTTTGAAAAACTTAATGAAGTCTACATACACAGATGGCTACTCACAGGTGCATCCCACCATACAGAAAGCTTGATACTGTTACTGTTGAATTCTGTCAAACATTAAAAGAATATCAATCTTAAACAGACTCTTTCTGTTTAACTTCCAACTGAAAATAATCAGTTATTTCTTAACTGCTTTTGTGAAAAAGAAATAGCTCTAATACTGAAACTTGAAAAAAACATTACAGAGAAAGAAAATTATAGCCAATGACCCTTAGAAACAACCTTTAATGAAATATTAGCAAATACAATCCATCTATGATAATTACATCATGATCAAGTGGAGTTTATTTCAGAAATGCTAAGTTGCTTTAACATTTAAAAGTAATCCAAGAATAAAAAATAAAAAGTAATCAACATGATTCACCATATCACCAGAATAAAGAATAATGATGTGATTATTATGTAAAAATAATTTGTAAAATTATTTGACAAAAGTCAACTTGTAACCATGTTTGAAATTCTCCATAAAATAGAAATAAAAGGTAATTTCTTAAATCTGACAAAAACATCTGTTAAAAAAACTTCTGGTAACATTTGACCTGATAGATATTATTACCTGATTTATATATATATACACACCTGATATATATTATTAAATACATTTCTTGGAAATTTGGGAATGAAGAAAGTATAGAAACTTTCACCATTTTTACTCAATATTTAATTAAATATCTTAGTCATTGTAATACCTAAATAAATAAGCTAAAGCCATAATGATGATGATGTAAAAGAAATAAGTCAAAAGATGACATGATTATTTATGCATAAAATACTAAAGAATCTATAAAATGGCTTTAAAATTAATCAAGCAATTAAATATATTCACAGAGCATAAGTTTAATAAATAAAAATAAAATATTGATATAGACTGCAGCAAATATTTGGAAAATGAAAATTTGAAAAGTATATTCACAATAAGATCAAATTCATAAAATATCAAGAATAACTATAACATCAGAATCCTAGAGGAGAACACAAGCAGTAATCTCTTCGATATCAGCCACAGCAACTCTTTCAAGATATGTCTCCAAAGACAAAGGAAACAAAAGCAAAAATAAACTTTTGGGACTTCATCAAAATCAAAAGCTTCTGCACAGCAAAGGAAACAGTCAAGAAAACAAAGAGGCAACCCATGGAATGGGAGAAGATATTTGCAAATGACAGTATAGACAAAAGGTTGATATCCAGGATCTATAAAGAACTCCTCAAACTCAACACACACAAAACAGACAATCATATCAAAAAATGGGCAGAAGATATGAACAGACACTTCTCCAATGAAGACATACAAATGGCTATCAGACACATGAAAAAATGTTCATCATCACTAGCCCTCAGGGAGATTCAAATTAAAACCACATTGAGATATCACCTTACACAGTTAGAATGGTCAAAATTAGCAAGACAGGAAACCAACATGTTTTGGAGGGGATGTGGAGAAAGGGGAACCTTCTTCCACTGTTGGTGGGAATGCAAGTTGGTGCAGCCTCTTTGGAGAACAGTGTGGAGATTCCTCAAGAAATTAAAAATAGAACTTCCCTATGACCCTGCCATTGCACTCCTGGGTATTTACCCCAAAGATACAGATGTCGTGAAAAGAAGGGCCATCTGTATCCCAATGTTTATAGCAGCAATGGCCACGGTTGCCAAACTGTGGAAAGAACCAAGATGCCCTTCAGTGGACGAATGGATAAGGAAGATGTGGTCCATATACACTATGGAGTATTATGCCTCTATCAGAAAGGATGAATACCCAACTTTTGTAGCAACATGGACAGGACTGGACGAGATTATGCTGAGTGAAATAAGTCAATCAGAGAGAGTCAATTATCATATGGTTTCACTTATTTGTGGAGCATAACAAATAGCATGGAGGACATGGGGAGTTAGAGAGGAGAAGGGAGTTGGGGGAAGTTGGAAGGGGAGGTGAACCATGAGAGACTATGGTCTCTAAAAAACAATCTGAGGGGTTTGAAGTGGCGGGGTGGGTGAGGTTGGGGTACCAGGTGGTGGGTATTATAGAAGGCATGGATTGCATAGAGCACTGGGTGTGGTACAAAAATAATGAATACTGTTATGCTGAAAAAAAAAAAGAATAACTAAAACAAGGCACATGCAAGGATTCTCAATGGAAGCTATAAAATTGCAGAGAAAAAATATAAAAGACAAAATAAATAGACACATACTATGTTCATAAACTAAAATGATCAATATTCTTAAAATGTCAACTTACCCTACTTGATTGAAAGAAATCCTTACCTCTTATATATCTCATATATATGCATATGTGATTATATGTATGTATATATGTATATGTATGGATATGTGTATATATCTATGTAGATACATGATAGATATCATGACAAGTAGATATGTATATCTACAAGTATATGTATATCTACTTGTATATCTACAAGTAAATATGATATCTCTCATGTAGCTACGTAGATATATACATATATACATATACATATATATATCATTTTATCCATCTATGCGTGTATGTGTGTGTGTGTGTGTGTGTATTTGATTTTTAGAAAGACTTTTGTAGAAACCGACAAATTAATTTTAAGGTTGATATGGAAATGGAAGAGACCTGGAGAGACCAGAGAAACTTGAAAATGAAGAATAAAATTAGAGGAATTATGTTATTTGATTTCAAGATTTACTATAAAACTACTACAGAAGACAGCATGGAAATGGACTAAGTAACAAAAAATAAATCAACAAATGAAAATTAAAAACCCAGAAATAGATCAAAGTATTTGCAGTCACTTAATTTTCAACAAAGCTATTAAGCAATTTAATGGACAAAAGAGTCTTTTCCAAAAGCTAGGCTGGAATACTGAATATCCATGTTTTAAAATTAACAACTCTGACTTCACACAACACATAAATATTCAAATGAGGTGAGTCAATAACTTATTGATAAAAGCTGAAATATAAAGTTTTAGAGAAAAACACTGAAGAATATCTTCATGAACTAGAGACAACCAAAAGTTTCTTTGACAAGTCACAAAACAAAACATAAGATTAAACGTTTAATAAATTAGACTACATTAAAATTAAAACAACTTCTTCTTATCCAAGATATTGTTGAAAAAATAAATAGATAAATCACCTACCAGAAAGATATATTTTCATATTACATATTTAACAAAGGCCTGCTACCCGAGACATATAAAGAACTTGAACAATGCTATAATAAAAGCAAATGACCTACTAAAAAACAGAAAAGATATCTGAACAGACATACAAATGGACATGAAGCACATGAGAAATGAGAGAACTTATAATTGATTAGGAAAATCAGAGTGAAAACTGCAATGAGATACCTCCCCATAGCTACCAGCATAGCTAAAACTAAAATTTTTGGTAATATCAAAAGTTGGTGAGGATCTGGAGAAAATGTGTTCTCACATCTGGGTAGGAAGAATGTAAAATGGTACAATTATGTTGTTAAACTGGTTGGAAGTTGGAAAGTTAAACACAGATCAACCATTATATGATGTAGTCATTCCATGTACTCAAGAGAAATTAATTCATTCTATGTCTTCACAAAGCAACATGTCAAAGAATGTTCATTGCAGCTTTTTTTACAGACAAAGATTGGAAACAGAGTAAGGCGTCCATCAGCAGAAGAATCAACTAAATAGACTGCAGTATATTCATACGATGAAATATTACTTATCAATAAAAAAAGAAATCTATTATTATGCAAAACATTTATCAGCCTCAAAACATGTTGAACAAAAGAAGCTTTGCATAAATAGTATATACCTTATAATTCCTTTTATATAAAATTATGAAGTAGACAAAAATAATCTACAGCTGTCAAAGGTCAGAATAGCAGTTGCCCTGGAGGAACGAGGATAGGATTGAATAGAAAGGGACAGGGGCTGATTCAATGTTGTATTTATTGATAGGATTTGGATTACTGAGATGTATTCATTCATGCCTTTGTGAGAGGTCAGTGAATGGATACCTAATATTTCCATATTTTCCTATAGTAAATTTTGTATCAAAAAGACTAAAATGGCATAAAATTATGAAACTCTACTTAATATATGTTGAATATTTAAGAAGCTGTTTTTCACAATTTAGTATGAAGTGCATCAAAAATGTGATGGTTTCGTCAGGACGTAGACACATACATGATAAATGGCTCTGGCAAACCATTACCAGTTAGAAATTATGTGGTGAATATAAGTGTATTCACTCTCAACTTGGTTGTATTTTTGAAATCTTCATAAAATATTGTTGAAAAAGATCTTCCTTCTTTCATTCCACTATCATATTGTTTAGGTTTGTCATCTGAGAATATGAGATGAGATAATATTTGGAAAGCCATAAAAATAGTGTCCAGGATACAGTAAGTGTTAAATAAACTGGTTTTTTAAAAACCAACTCCTTAAAGAAATAAAAAAAAAAAAAACCCAGAAATATAAAATCATGTTATCACACCACAATACATCTGTGAGAAATTTTCAAAATATGTTCTCTGTGAGGGCTAATTGTAACAGGTCTAGAATTGACTTGACTTTTTTTGTCCATGCATGGCGCTTTCCCTTCAGCAGAAAAGTACTAATTCTAAGCCTGGGTCCAAGGTGTGGTTTGTGTGAGCTCTTGTCAGCAGTGTTTATTGATAACAATAAGATTGATGATTTGCAGCTGGGCTCAGTAAGATCCCCAGAAAGTTCAGCTGTTAGGCCTGGTTACGTAAAAAGAAGATGTATATGTGACTAGCAGAATATTAGAATCTTTGGCCAAAATTTCTTTCTGGGCCTGAGGGTTCCAAGACATCCGATGCACAGGTCAGTGGTTGGTGATCCCAGAGGGAACACCAGTGGGAGGACAATGGAAGCTTTTGGCTGACTTCTGCCCCTCGCTGTGAGGCAGTCTTTGGCTGTAATGCACCACTTTTTTTTTTTTTTTTTTTAAGATTTTATTTATTTATTTGACAGAAAGAGAGAGAGAGAGAGCATGCGCCGGCGTGCACAAGCAGGGGGAGGGGCAGTAGAAGAGGGATTAGCAGGCTCCCTGCTGACCAAGGAATCCCATCCGGATTCATGACCCTGAGGTCATGACCTGAGCTGAAGGCAGACACCCAACCCACCCAACCCACTGAGTCACCCAGGCGCCCCAGTAATTCTCATCTTTATGGAATAAGGCAGCTCCAGAGTATCCTAATTCCATAAATTGAAGATTTATAAACATTATCATGTTGGGTCCTATCGACCCTCCTTAGCAATAGAACTCTAACTCCTACCTTTAATATAACGTTAGTTTGTTTCCTTTAAATACATATAGGTAAGGTACTTATACATAGTCTTTTTTTCAACAAAGAGATGGCTGAGGCAGTCACTACCACCAGTGTGAGCACCGTTCAGCGGATTTCCATATAGTGAGAAATACTGGATCAAAATACCTTGCATTTCAGGGGCGCCTGGGTGGCTCCGTGGGTTAAAGCCTCTGCCTTCAGCTCAGGTCATGATCTCAGGGTCCTGGAATTGAGCCCCACATCAGGCTCTCTGCTCAGCAGGAAGCCTGCTTCCCCCTCTCTCTCTGCCTGCCTCTCTGCCTACTTGTGATCTCTATCTGTCAAATAAATAAATAAAATCTTTAAAAAAAAAAAAAAACAAAGCTTGCATTTCATGAAAACACATGGCTTTTGACAACGCACTTTTGCTAATCTAAACTAATAGTTGAGAAATACAGTTTTGGAGGCAGTGAGATCTATTTTCTTAAGTAGTAAACAAAAAAAAAGCCAACTATAATTTTTCTCTAGTTTGTTAAAGAGGAGAACAGTATTTTTCATTTATGAACACTCAGCAAATAAGCCAGGCTTTTCAATCGTGGGTTTTAACACAATTATTTAGTGGGATATTGTGAGTAGTAGTCCACTGGTGAATGGATATCCATGCATGTATATGTGAATGATATCCATGCATGTATATGCATGTAATGTTTTCTTAAGAGAATAAAACCTTATCAGTTACTGTCTTGATTTAGGGGTTGTGATGAATAATCTGGGTCCATTTTGGTAATTCACTGTACTCTGCTAGGATAAATCAGGCTGAAGAGAGTGTCAACTATGGACGTACCTGTTGGCTTATACCACTTAGAATTCTCAGCGAGCTGTCACTATGTACCATTCCAGAGGTATGTAAAAATGAGTGCCAAGTAACCACTTATGCTTCAGGGAAGCCTCTGAACAAGAAGAGAAAAGAATTGAATAGCACACACGTACAAGGTGTTAATAGAACAAGACACTGGATTGTGCAGGAGTTGGTTAAAGTCTTCTCAAAATTGTCCTGAGAAACACTGCATCTGCATGATATATCTTGGGATAAAACAAAAACAAAAAAAGTCGTGTGTCCAATTAAATTTGAAAAAATGTGTATGGATTATTCATTGCCCCATACTTCCCCTAAGGAAAGTTACGGTAAAGGAAAACTAGCCAAAGCCATAGAGGAAACTGGGAGTAAATACGCCTGCTTATGTTTCTTGACATTCTGTAGTTGATCAGGCTATCTCTTTGTTGTTATTCATTGTTGACTGTGTTATTCCTTAGCTGACCTGGAATCCTTTTTCTTAGGGACAGTCCTAATGTATTCAGCACAGCACACTTTGGAAAGGGCTGGCTTATCTCAGCAAAAGAACTATGGGACTGAGAGTTTGTGGGACATAATGCACAGAAAGGAGGCAAAGAAGGAACCTTTACCATCTCTGGCAAGCTTCTTTCACCTGACTTAACAGGAACTAGTTTCTTTTTTCACTTTATTTGCCCAGATGGGTATTTTTACAATCAGCCTGTGAAAAGCTCAGTAGCATGGGCTGAATGCAGTATATTTTGAAAACTTTTTGAAATCACTTAGTAGCTGGGAACCTGTCTCATCCCAGGTTAACAAGAAACAGGGGTTCTGGAATGGGATGTAAATTCACATTCCTGGATTGTTAACTCCCAGGGCAACCCTGAGCAACTGGAATCTTTGCTCAAAGATACTCTGAAATATATATGAAGTACTATATTTAAGACACAAGCAAAACAAAATGTATAGCTTTGAATATCAATCATAAAAATAAATCCTTACATAAATCTTCCTGAGCAGAAGTGATCTATTTGTAGGAGGTAGAGCATGTGTTGGGGTGTCCCTGAGCAGTGACAGTCTAAGAATATCTGTCCTGTTAGATACATGCTTAGAAAAGCAGGAAGAGATGAAAATTCTATGTATTTAAAAGAGAGCCGGCAGGGTCTAAAGTTTTGAGAGTCATTTCGATCATGAGAGAACTCTTCTGGGAAGTACACCAATTTCTCAGACTTCGTTGAGATAAACATCCACCAGCTTTCATATTCCTATTCCTTTTTTGTTTTAGGTCCCCGTGGACCCCTTGGACATTTAGAGTTAGTCTCATCAGAATTATTTGGTACTGTGGACTATGACCAGAGCTGATCCCACCAGTAGCTCATGAGGGACAAGAATGTTAGGGACAATGGAGGTCATTACTATGGAGCTCCTGAGCAAAGAGCCTTTGTTCCACTGGTTAGAAGCTGTGCATTCTCTGGCTATGCTTAGTTACTAGATGACTTGCATGAATTGGCAGAAAGTCTACATTGGTTAAACATTTAGATAAACTATCTGTCCTGCACTCATAGAATTCCCACGACTTAGAACTTGATAAGAGTCAAGAGGTGGTGGAGTAAGTGCATGTAGGACCTGTGAGATCTTAAGCAATTCTGCTTTCTAGGATTCAACTTTGCTACCTGTATTATGAGAAAATTAGCCATCCAGGGTCCCTCCCAAACTATAAAAGAAGAAAGCAAGCAAAGAAAAGAGAACAAAATGCTACAATTTTATGAAAATCAGGGATCTGAATGGGAATGCACCCCTGCTCAGAAAAAATCATCCCTCTAGGAAGAACCCTGTTTTTTTTCTCCTGGGAAGGTTCTAGCTTCATTGTGACTGTCTTATTACTGCAACACAAATCTCACCGAACAGTGTTTTCAATGTTCTAATTTATTATGGCCAGTTAAGGAACACAGCATATTCTCTTTTTTTCCACATGAATACTAAAAATAATCAAATAAAAATCAACTGTTCTGTAAGCAGCTGAATTTATTGAGGGAAGAGGGAAAAGAGAAGACAAAAAAGAGAATTATTTTATCCCTCTCAAACACCCTCTTTGTATGTTGTACCTAAATGTCACACTGTCAGTACATGTAAGTATTTTTTCAAAGGTAGGGAAAACTGCCCTACCTTCTTAAAGGTAGGTAAAATTCATTGCAAAAAGCTAGTCTTCATTACACAGAAGAAAAAATATTTGATCAAAGTTTGCATCCCGAGATACAGTACAGTCAAGCTATATAGGTCATAACTTAATTTCATGCTGACTGTCCCAGATAAAGGCTGTATGAGGGAAGGTTAGCTCATGTGTTTTGCTTTCAGATTCTCTCAGTCAAGTCTTAGATCCCCCCCCTTTTCCATCTGATAGGACACCCCTGCGTGTTCTCTGCCGATGATATAACATAAACCACCGAACCCTGTAGGAGACCAAGACACCCAGCAGGAGACAAATAAACAGCCTTTTGTCAAACTTCCAAAGGTGATGTACCATCATGCATTGAAAAAGCAAACAAACTTGCATGACAATTGAAAACTTAACTTGATCATCAGTGGTGTGCAGAAGGCATAAAATATTTTATGAAATGAGTGCTTTGAATTAGGATAAACATGAAAGCTTAAGACTGATTAATAGCTACTATATTCAAAGATTTCTGAGATACATTTCTTGGAGCTGTGAATCAGAATAGAATTGCAAACAGATTAATTAACAATAATGTTTTTGTTTCCATTGCACTGAACCAAGCAGAGTAAGAGAGTTCTACATGAACAAATATTATTTCCCAAGGAAATTGTGTTGCAAGATCTTAGTCAAGGATGTGGCTATTGGCCAATGCCCAGACCTCTGCCATGTCAATGTTAAAAGAAAACCACTCTGTAGTAACAAACAGGAAAATTGATGCATAATGGAAGCTAGTGCGTGGTTTGTTTTTTTTTAAGTGCTCCCCCAATCTTAGAAAACTCCTGCTTTATTTTGGGGGAGCTAGAGGTCTGACAGATAACCAACCCAAGGCACTGTTCTCAGAAGCTTCTTTAATCCACATCATTTTTTTTTTTCATCATTCACCCTGTTGAAGGATGTGGTATCTCGAGTAATACCGGTTTTCCAGCTTTCAGGGGGCAGTGCTAAAAATGGGATTCCATCTCACCCTGCCAGAATTTCATGACTTTTTTTTTTTTTTCCAACTCTCATTTCCTTTCAGTCCCTGCTATGGCCATAGCAGAGAATTTCTTATAAGCAGGACTAGATGGTATGAAGTAAAGGACAGACAGCATTATTCTTTCTCTTTATGTACGGTCACCATTAATGTAAATACAATAAGAAAGAGTAGAAAAAACAAACTGTTACAAATTCTAAACAACGCATCTATTCCCAATCTATGTTTCCGTGCTTTGACTATTGACACGCTTACATTGTCTTTTCACTCATGTGTGGGTTTTTTTTTTTTTTTCATTTTGTTATTCATTTATGTTTCACATTTGGTGATTCTACAATCATTTATCACTCCCTTTATTAATTTATTTGTTTAAAATATAAGCATAGTGCTATTGGCTAAGGAGAAAAACAGATTTGCTCTTGTCATCAAAGATCATGCTGCTTTTCTTGAATGGTGCTTCTGAAAGATGAATGATGGGTGTGTTGAGACATAATAGAATACTCTGAATGTTGGAAGACTGGCTTGCTCAGATGATTTTCCATGCATTTCATGGGTAATGTTTGGCCTATGGTCGAGTAATACTTGACCTAACCTAATGCTTTGATTTCCCCAATGGTAAAATGGAATCAATGATGCACAGCAATTAACTACTTTGTGGGACTATTTGGGGACTTTTGAGAATGATGATTTTTACTATTTGGAGGAATTAAAAAAAATGTCCTGACAAATTATTATATCACGCTTATCATATAAGAAAATAAAAGCAGCATGTTTTCAAATAAATCTTTTATACTTCAGACATTTTAACTGGAGCAGCAAAGTGCATGGTCAAGAATAACTTTCGAATGAAAGCGTTTTATATGTTTTTATATAAAGAAACTGTACTTTGTAGTGCTGAACAAATTATTAAATACTACAACCCAAATGGCTAAAAAACTAAATTAAAACACTGTCATATTTAAAATTATTAAATAATAAATGAGCTATAGATATGAATAGTAGTTTAAAAGGTTGACTTTTTCTTTTTTTTCACATTTATATAGACTTTCTATTTCTTTGTAAGTCAATAACCTGGAAAAAAAACAGCAGTAATCTAGAATGTTTATCCCATGTCACCTTAAAATTGATACTTAAATTCATTAGCCTTTTCTAGCTTGATGGAAAACAATTGAAGTATTTAATCTCCAAATATTATAATATGAATTGAATGTAATTTAAAGGTTTCAGTGGGTCTCCTGAAATCCACATGCATTAAATGTTCAAAGCGGTAATTTGATGAGATTGTAGATTATTTATATTACTTTCAAAGTCCTGGATTCTTTCTTTTGTGATTATTTAAATGTCTGGTGATTACATATGTAGTTCGTCTCTCTCCTGCAGATATACTACCATTTTGAGGTAAGAAACCCAGCTGAGGCAATAATTTGAACAAGGAATAATAATACAAAAAAATTGCTTACTATAGTTGTCACTAGTTTCCTCTTATATAAATAGAATACCTAAATCATAACATTTTAAGCTAAAACAGCACTTTTGAAAGTTCAAATTCTCTTGATCTATAAAAGTAATTTATGACTGCACAGTAGGCAAAACAAAGGTTACCAATCCATGGCCCAAATTATTAAATAGAAAAGACCAAGGTGGGCATAATTATTTTTACATTTCTGACAGATGCAATTTTTCACATGCTAATGCTTAACTGAGTGATGGGAAGGATTAGACGTGGATTGTCACCGAAAGGTAGATGTACTTGCTTGGTGGGCTGCAGAAATGAGTTTTGATCTTTCAGATACAGCTCTCTACATACAAAATCCAATACATAGTGTAGACATGGACAAAACCCTTTTCAGCTTGTTTTTACTTAAAATGATTTTTGGTCATGTAGCTGAAGCTTGAACATCTATTAAAAACAAAATCACTTCTAAAAAGTAGTTTTCAGCCATGAGCAGCTTATAGGTTGCAGGTTACTTCTATCCTATGTTCTTAGTCTCAGCTTCCATTAAAGGAAGGGGCTGGATTAAGAGCTATTTAAGGTCCTTCCAGATCTAAAATTCTGTATTTTTCTTAAAACAAAGTCTTGGTAGATTTGATGAATAGATTCATAGAGGATAAAGAAAATATAATAAAATATGAAGTAGGGAGTGTGTATATGGCATTTATTGTATGTTTAAAATTTTTCCATGATATAATGTTAGAAAATGTAATTTTGATTACTAATAGTCTATGAAAATGGATACAGGCATTCATATCATTTGGTATTTACGGGGACTTTTGAAGTACAATTGAATTTTCTGCAGCTCCATTTTGTAGATACAGTCGAGAAGGGAAAGGACTTCTCTAAGATCATCTAACTGGTTGGTGGGAGAATTTTTGTTAACAGCCCCGGATTGGTTGAATTAAAGTTCAGATTCCACATATATACCCTCTTCATGTGGTACTCATTCCTAATTGGGGCATTTATTAAAGGTGCCCAGCAGAACAATAATGACACTGCATAGTTTTACGGAATTTTACAAAGTGGTTTCACATACATTGCCTCATACAATTAATAAAACAAAAGTATAAGATAGGTTGGCAGGAAATATTACCTGCCTGTTAGCAATGGGGACTCTCAAGCCAGGGAAATGTTAGGACTTGCTCAGAGTAATAGAATCAACACAGATTAAAAAGAGATATGGGTCCCGAAGCCTGATTATCCCCGTCCTACTGGACATGTGGCAACTTAGAAAAGATCGTACAGACATCATTGACTTATGATCTGCTAACAATCAAATTGGTGAGATAAGAGATGTTTCATGAAGCAAGTAGAAAGTAAATAAGAACTGTGAACAAATTTATCTTGAAAAGTCAATTATGAGAGAAGACTACTGTCACTAGCAAATGACTAAGCCTAGAATTTCAGATATTGTTAATAATTCTGAACTTTTTTTTTTTAAGTTAGGTTTTTCAGTATTTCTCTAATTTTCTGACAAATGTGATGGTATAGTAATGAGTACTTTGGTCCTCTAAAAAGTGAATCTTGAGATGGTTCATTTATAATTTTGACTAATACCCTTATTTTTACTTAGGGTAATATAATAAAAAAAAGCTAATATTTGTCCATCATGAAAGGTTCATGGTCTATCACCACGACCTCACTCTGATCAACCAGTTCTTGAAAGGAATGTCTGTGCAGAATAGTATGGAGATTTAAGAGTTTATAATGACTCTAAACAATGAAAAGCTACAGATAGAATTGACAAAACAAAGAACTTTTTTTCCAAACCAACAAAACTTTGGTTGAAATTAAGGAAATTAAACTAATTGATATGAATTTATTTTCTTCTGTTGATACAACCTTAAGTCATCAAAAAATCTCAATAAAATATATATTTTCCGTTTTTTTTCTTTTTTTTTTTTTGTTGTTTAAATTTTTTATTTTTTATAAACATATATTTTTATCCCCAGGGGTACAGGTCTGTGAATCATATATTTTCCACTGTATACTTTTATTGGAGAAAAGGAAAAAAAAAGTAATAAAACTAAAATGTTAAGCATGATAGAGCAAAATTACTAAGTTGATTTCAGTCTCATAAAATAAGAATAGAATAATTATTAAACAAGATATTGTTATATTATCATTGTGTATAGTGTTTTTAGAAAAATGAGTATGAGTTAGATTTTTTCTGGTGCATGCATGCGGATTTGATTCTAATGATAAACCGATTACCTGATTATTTGCCATTGGTCAAATAGCAGAACGTGTGATTATACCTGATCAAACATGGCAGAAAATCTGTATAATAAGGCAAAGTCAACTATGAGGAATAAAAAATCTTCTGTAATTTTAGATCATTAACACATAATGTTGAATATGAATTAAGATTATGGCACAGTAAATGGTCCTTTGAAATTGAAAGACACATCCAGGCTCTAAGAATGCCACTCCACATTTATGGGACACTGATCCTGCATAAATCACTGGAGAGTTTTCTTTTCTCCTAATCTCTTCTCTAATCCATAGCAGAATGTAGGGTGTTGGCATTTTAAAAATCTTGGGTAAAGGCATTAGTTTCCTCATTTCCAATCACTTTAATTGAATGTGTAGTGTGTACACAGCACTATAATTCTGTCCAGAGGTTGCTTGTCAAGCCATGTTTTTATTGTAATTACCTGATTTGTTCAGCTTTAATCGTATTTACTTTTGAAGGTCAGCTGTCCTGCTCAAACATGGTTAGTTGAAGTAGGGAAAAATATGTAACACCCACAGGCAGAAAGAATTAAAGAAAGAAAAAGGGGAAGGAATACAGTTTTTTTCCATTTGAGCACAAAACAGAGTAAAGTTGTCACCTATGAATTATTGTGTACCTGCAGATATTATTTTCTTTCACTTCATTACAATTCATATTCACCTTTACTATTTGATACTAACTTGTAACTTTGGGGGAGAAGACTCATAGCTAGCTCTCCTTTGAGGATTTATTTACCTTTATTTTCTCCTGGTGCCAACAGTGATGAATTATTGTCCATTAACACTAGGGAGAGAAAGCTGAAAAAGCAGACAGGACCTCTCCTTTTTCTGGTTTCCCTTCAGAAAACTTAGGTCAATTTTCCCATCATATTTCTCTGTTCTGTGAAAACCTTCCCAAACTCACATCCTTGGATCTTGGTTAAGCTTTTGTAGGGAAGAGGAATTTTACCCTTATGATTCCAATTCATGTCACAGATCTTCAGGACTTTTATCATAATCATTTAACATCAATTACTTACAAATAATTACTCCTGAAACAAGTAATACATTACTTAGGAGATCCTATAGCAACCTTATTTTGGATAATATGAGCTACCACAATATCCAGCTCTGCCAGCTGATCAGAATTGTAGTTTAAATTCCACATATCAGTGAGATCCTATGATTATTATCTTTCTCTGTTTACTTATTTCGCTTAGCATAATACCCTCTAGTTCCATCTATGTCATTGTAAATGGCAAGATTTCTGTGTGTGTGTGTGTGTGTGTGTGTGTGAGGAATTTAAGAAACAAGGCAGAGGATATCAGCAGAAGAGAATAAAAATGAAACTGAAAAGAGAATGAAGAGAAAAAATGAAAAGAAAAAATGAAACGAGATGAAACCACAGAGGGAGACAAACCATTAGAGACTCTTAATCTTAGGAAACAAACTGAGGAGTGCTGGAGGAGGGGGGGCGTAATTGGGTGATGGACATTGGGGAGGGTATGTGTTTTAATGATCACTAGGTGTTATATAAGACTGATGAATTACAGACCTGTATCCCTGAAACAAGTAATACATTACATGTTAATTAATTAAATTTAATATTTAAAAAAATATGAAGAAAAAGAATTGTAGTTTAAAGTAACTTCTTATAATATAGTCCATGTGAGCATTGATGACTGAATATAAGTCATCACTTTAATAGCTGAGCAAATGCTATAATGTTCAACAAGTACTTGAAAAAAAGCATCTAATTACATTTTTAGTCTTACCAAGGACTATAATTCTTCTATTTGTGTTTCTCAGTCAGAAAGATGTTGCTCTACTCATTTTGATGCTACATTATTAGAGACATAAAAGTTCATAATATTTTCACCTGTTTAGTATCTTATTTCTTTATCCTTATTCATTTCACCTTAAAGTCCTTTAGTTGGATATTAACAATTGCTTTGATAACTTAACTTTTATTAGCATCGACCTTTATAAGTTCTTCTATTTCTTTGATTTCAAATATTTTATGCAGTTCTGTTTTAGTTATGTTTCTTTGAAGGGCATAGAGTTGGATTTATGGTTTTAAGTTTTTTCTTTTTTTTTTTTAAGATTTTATTTATTTATTTGATAGACAGAGATCTCTGCTGAGCAGAGAGCCTGATGCAGGGCTCCATCCCAGAACCCTGAGATCATTACCTGAGCCAAAGGCAGAGGCTTAACCCACTGAGACACCAGGTGCCCCGGTTTTAAGTATTTTATAAAATTCAAGCTCATATTCACCCTTTTAAATAGTGAGTTTAGGGGCACCTGGGTGGCTCAGTGGGTTAAGTCTCCACTTTTGGCTCAGGTCATGATTTCAGGGTCCTGGGATGGAGCCCCGTGACGAGCTCCCTGCTCAGCAGGGAGTCTGCTTCCCTCTCTCTCTCTGCCTGCCTTTCTATCTACTTGTGATCTCTGTCTGTCAAATAAATAAATAAAATCTTTCAAACAAACAAATAAATAAATAGTGGGTTTAATTCCTTTTAATGTATTATGAATATGGTGTGTTTGAGTTTATACTGACTATTTTTTTCCTGCTTAGTAAACCTTTAAATTTACACTTCTTTCCCCCTTGTGGTTCAGAACCTAGAGATTATTTTTTTATTGTTTTAATTATTAATATTAAATGTTTGGCATACAGCTGTAGGTAAAATTTTTTAGACAAATTTAAAATTATTTTACATTTCTGTAATATGGAACTTAGTCTGTTTGAATTCTCATTTAGCACATTCCCAGTTAGTAGTATTAATCAAATTTTTAATATTGTCTTTTTAACACCAATAGTTATACTAAAATATTTACCTTTTAATTTATTAAAACATCAATTTCTCAGTTTTACTGGTCTTTTTTCTAGAACTCCATGATTATTATGTAATTCTTATTAAAAAACAAACATTCTACAGAAATTATTCCACTGGTAAAATCTTAGTCTTAAAGTATCTGAATGTCTTTTTTTTTAAATTTTATTTTATTTTATATATTTTTAAAGATTTTATTTATTTATTTGACAGACAGAGATCACAAGCAGGCAGAAAGGCAGGCAGAGAGAGAGGAATGGAAGCAGGCTCCCCGCTGAGCAAAGAGCCCGATGTGGGGCTCAATCCCAGGACCCTGTGATCATGACCAGAGCTACTGGCAGCGGCTTTAACCCACTGAGCCACCCAGGTGCCCCTATCTGAATGTCTTTATTTTATACTCAACCTCACAGAATAGCTTGACTGATATTTATAGATTGATATTTATCTTTCCTTTAGCAACTTAAGATATTATTCCACTGTCTTCTGGCATCTATTTCTTTCTTGTGGTATGTCCAAATGTCTCATTATTTTGTTTGAATATAATCTTTATTTCCTCTCTAATACTTTTTAACACTTTTTCTGAATATTTTTTTTTTAACACCAAATGGCAAGAGGTGCATTTATTTTTGTCCAGCCTATTCAATACTCAAAATGTTCTTACCATCTAAGAACTCGTGTCTTTCTTCTATTCTGGAAAAGTGCCATGTATTATCTCCATAAACACTGATATTTTGATGTTTTCCAAAATCTCTTCTTTTGGATCATCTAATTGATAATGTGAAGGTTGATATTACAGACTGTGGGTTCTGTAATAATGGTTCAGTTCTGCCAATTTCTGTTTGTCTGTCTTAGTCCTTTTGTCTCTACCAGAATAATATTTCTAGGTCCTGGGTGTATCCTTTGAACAGACAGATCCCACAGGATAAAATCCAACTCCTGATCCATAAAGAATCTGGCCTATAAACCCTATATAGAATTGAGCCCAACTAACACTCTTAAACTTAATTTTCTACTAACTTAATATTCATAATTTCAGCTTAAATCAAATTGGCTTACTCACTGCCTTCTGAACTTACTGTAGGCTTTTCTATTGCCACATATTTTTGAAAGTTGTTTCCCATGGAAATATTTTACTTCACTTAAAACACCCTATCCATTCTCTGCTGCCTGGAAGGATCTCCCCCTTTTACATGAAGAAAACCCACGTAGAAGTAATTTCTGCTTACTCTAAATTCTTTCAAGACTAATTTGTTATTATAGAATGAATACCATGTGTAGGGTTGAAGTTCTTAGATCATAAAGCCAGATTGTTTGAATTTGAACCCCAGCTCTTCCACTGAAGTATTATCTTAAAAACACCACCTAACTTGTTCCCCAGTTTCCAAATCTGTAAAATGTGATTAAGGGAAGTATTTACCTCATACAGTGTTTTTGAGAATTCACAGGTTAACATAAATAAAAGTCTCCTAGAACAGTGGTTAACAAGTCATATCTACAATCTGACATGGAAATATTTTCTAAAAT
This sequence comes from Mustela putorius furo, assembly GCF_011764305.1. Taxonomy (NCBI): domain Eukaryota; kingdom Metazoa; phylum Chordata; class Mammalia; order Carnivora; family Mustelidae; genus Mustela; species Mustela putorius. The sequence continues at coordinate 6,683,058 of NW_025422022.1, read as the reverse complement.
GTAAAGCTACATTGGAAATCCTTATCTGCCACATTTGGGGGGGGGATGTTTCTCCTCTTCCGAGGATTATTTCAAAGTAGAAGGAACCAGATTAGCTGTAAATCCTGACTTTCATGTTTTCCTTTACTTAGTTTGTCCTGGGGCATGTGGACTGATTCCCAAAATTTCCTCTTGGGGCTCAGTTGCCACAGAGAATAAACATTTTACTTTGCCCTTCTTGAGGCAGTTCCTGCAGAGGAATGGGGATAGATGGGGAGACAAGTCCTCGTCACTATTGCCATTATGGGTGGAAATATCCGTCGGATATTGAACTTCGCACTTCTGTTTCATTTGGCTTTCAAACTTATGTTCACCACCCTAAACTTTATCAATAATCACATTTATTTTTGGAGTATGTGTGCCATGCTCTGTTTTACTTCTCGATGCCTTCAAAGTCAGGAGGTGCTAGGAGTCCTCCCTTCAGAGACTCTACAACCTCAGTACCTTAAGGACAGTAGATGATAAATATTTGCTAGAACCAATGACAATTGTTATGGTTCTATACTGGATGCGAAATATTAGATATACTTACATAAATTTAATTTGGAATTCCTTCCTGAAAGGATAAATAATACCTTATGAAGCTTATCATCAGCAAATTAAACTTCAAATTAAAAAGAAAGAAAGAAAGAAAGAAAAAAAGAAAGAAAGAGAAAGAAAGAGTGAGCTAGCTCCCTAAAATACTGAGCAGCAATTCATAAGACTTCAGGGACAGATGGATGGTAGCATTATTGATTTTGAAAACCCACTATCCTCTAGTAAAATATGATTATTTAAATTATGTCCTTCACACCATTTAACCAACATCCATCCAACCTTGGCATTTGTTCTCTGAGAGGAAATAACAATGGGATATTAGATGAGATGTCAACTTGGACCAGCACTGGCTGAACAGAGTGAAGTAGGTGTTAAAGCATTGACACTGAACTAGCACAGAGTAATCTGAACTATACGCCCAAGTTATTGGCAAATACTTTTAATTATGAGTATTGTTGGCCAGACCTACAACTCATTCCATTCACTTTCTTTATGGCACTATATAATAAATATACCAGAATAATTCAAATGTTTACTTTTATGTTTCCCTGAACCAAATCTTCATAGATGCAACTGACAAAAATCCAAGAATCTTCGGCTAGTGTCTTCTTTTATATATATATTTTTCCATGATAATAGATTTAATATAGTTGGTATTTTAATTTATTCTTGAGCATCTACAGAAGAAAAGCACTTGTATACCAAAGCATGACATGGGAAATTTTGATTTCTGATATGGATGTCCCTAAGTAACTGAATCAATCGAGGCTCATTAAAGAAATCAGAAAGTGCTCCCTTTCTTAAAAACAAAGAAGATTTTATGTTGGGATTTACAATGATGATGCAAGAGCTGAGGGGCCAAAGAGGAGATAGTGAGGCGATGCAGAGACTAACAACAGAAGGAAGAAGCAATTACTCTTAGGCCTGGGTATGATGGGGTTGTGGTCTTGCCAGATGTTAGAGCCTGTCCAGAATCATCTATGATCATGGAAGAAGGGTGGTCTGGTGGCAACTGGGGCTCCAGAGGAGACACTGGTGTGGTCAGAAAGGTATCACACACTGGAACAAGAAAGGGAGAGAAGCTTGGCTGCTCTCCTTTCCTTCTCCAGTCTTCCACCAGCACCTATTAGCTAAATATATGAAACTAAATATCAAGGGATCCTGGAAACATTCTTCCCGAAGGCAAAGACCAGAGAAAGAGGAAGATAGAAAGATCAAACAGAAAAAAAAAAAAAATTACCTGCCCAGGACTCCTTCAGTATCCCTGTGCTGTAGATAAAATGTATGACTGAACTGGGAGTTTTGATCATGCATGGAGTTTCCCAAACAAAGTTGTGTCTTGCTTCTGTGCCTTTGCCCAAGTCCTGTACTTGCCTGAAATGCCTTTTTCCTCTTCACCCACATGGGAGACAACTGCTCATCTTTTAAGATTTGCCACTCTGAGACCTTTTCCTGACTACGCATCCTTCCTCCTGGCAGAAGTAGATTACTTCCCTCTTTCGGCGACTATGGTTCTTTTTCTAAATACCTACCATAGCATTTCATCATTACAGTTAACACATCTACTCTCTTTTATGAAATGGTAATCTCAAGAGAGCAAGTTTTATTTTCTTTGTTTCCATGTATAGAGTACATGTCATAATGCCTGGACTATAATTCTGTGCATTAGTAGTTAATGAGTGAGTAAGTAATTAGATGGATGGGGTGTGGGGTCCCAGCCAATCTTCATAAATATTTACCAGCAACTTTCCTTGGCAGTCTAGTGTTTCCACCATCATTCCATCACTTTGTCCTCCGATATTCAGAAAATTTTAGCTAAACAATTAAATACTTGCAAAGATGAGAGAAATCCTTTTCTTTCTTCAAAGACTCTTTATTAAACACCTACTTGAGTCTAAAAGACTGTCTTGGGAGCCAATGAAGGCTTGAGGAACATATAATCTAACTGAATCATTTGTTGATTTTAATCCTATTTATTTATTTATTTGCATTGGCCAGCATGTGTATATATCAAAACAATCTATAACCAAATTAATCTATTTACCTATAGAGTTGAGTAAGCATTGTTTTTTTTCATGGAACTATCATATACAGCAAACAGATCACAAGTTGGTTAAAAGTTTATATATGTGCACTTTTCTCTGACAAAATTGAACCTACAAGCTGTGTTTTGTTTTTGTTTTTGTTTTCGTTTTCCCACTGATGGAGTCAATTAATCTACTTCTTGCTAAATTATGCTAAAACAGCATAGTTAATACAGTACTTTGAAATATTCTTTTACTATGTCCCCAATGCAATAATGATGGATTTCACAAATGCATTTGCTAATGAGTGGGACATTCTCTCTTTTTTTTTTTTTTTTTTTAAAGACAACAGTGGTGTATAATTGGATGGGTAAGAGGATTTTACAAGAATTATTGAGTTTAAGATGGCATTTTTATGTTTGTTTGAAGGATGGTAAAAAACGAGTGAAGTGTTTCATTATTATCTATGTGCAAGAAAATTATCATGGATGGAGACCCTATAATAATTTTATTTTAGGCAATACATGTTCACTCATATTCTTTAAATTCGGTAAGTAATTCAATGACCCTTTTTCGTTCCAATCTAGAGAATTCTTTTGGTCTCCACAATCAGCTCCAACCAAATAAGAACAAGCTGTCTCTCCCTAACCTTGCTTCCACCACGAGCATAATCTACACTGTTTTGTACTGTCCATACCAAACCCTTATGATTTCAACTACAGAAGACATGATTTTCCAAGTCTACTGTTTAAAATAGTCACAATCTGTTAAACTTATTAACATCTTAAAAAAACTTGCATGTAGCCATATCTAAATTGGTATTAAGATGAGCCAACCAAAATATCTTTAAATGTCCATTTAGCATTCAAATATTGTTAAATATAATGCATATCATGAGCTGTGGTCTATGGGACATTTTCATTGATGAGAATTTGTATGTGAGCTGGTATCATTTTGAAAAAAAAAAAGTTGAAAATAGTGTCTTTAATAGTTAATGCCAGTTTGAGTTTACAGGAAAAAATCTAAATTTCTAAAAATGGAATTAAAAAAATAAGTAAAATCAAATAAATCATCTTACTATATGAATGAAAGTTTAGACAGTTTACAAGAGCTTCAAATTCTGTATCTTCTACTGCTATTCATGGTAAATTTTAACTGAAACATTGCTTCTGATTTAACATGATGATATTTCCCAATGGCGCTTTTATTTTTAAATTCCCATTCTCTCTATTAAATACTCAAGCCAATGTTATTTGCATCAAATATTGCACGTCCCCTAGAGATTTGCTTGCATGCCCTTCTATTTTGTTGACTCTCTAATCCAATTTGATCTTATGAATTTCACCCTTAAGTCAAATGATTTGGCAAAGCAAGTTATTTGGGGGTAAGATTTAAATAGTAATGACAAATATTTTGAAATACTTAACAGTCAAAACTTTTAAGACTTTTTTTTGTTTTTTACCCAAATGTGTAAAATAAGCAAACATACTTAACAAAACAACAACAGTAAAAAGTCATTGTACTAAACAGAGACAGTCAACAGCTGGTAGAAAATTGAATTGAACTTTGTCCAGAGACAATAGAAAAGGAAATTAAAGGCTTCAAATTGCTTATAGCAGGCCAGAGTAAATCCAACTGCTTTTTGGGGTCATTTAAACATCTTGAACAATTTTCCAAAGATTTTTAGTTCAAGAAGCCCAAAAAAGAATATTTTGCCAAGCACTGCTTTCCTTTCATTGTATTTCACGAGAAATTTAATCCATGTGTTTCTGATTCATTTATACTTAAGTCATCAAACAGTTCTTGTGCAAGAGCTATTTGATTTCTAAGAAATCATTTGAGCCTTTTATAGAAATCTCCTCATTTTCTTTGAAGTTTTGCAAAACTGAAAATACTTAAATTGGTGTTCTAAACTGAGTTTGTAAGTTTTTGTACAATCATAGAAGAGATATAAAATATAATCTATCCAACCTAAAGTAGAATATCTCTTACCAGTATTTGGAAGATACAATTTTGACTGCTTCCTGATCATTTTTAGTGATAAGGAACTCATTACCTGAGAAGAAATCATTTCCCATCACACTTCATCCTCTCCTTTCTCCTGGCACAATAATTTAGTGTTTATAATATGAGGCTAAGTCTGGTTATGTGTGTGTGTTATGACTTAGACCCTTTTCTCAAGTGCTTCTTAGTATCCGACTGCTATCCTATCTTCATTTTAAGATAACCTGGAAATTGAACTGAGATAGAGAAACTATCTTGAGTTCAAAATTCTTCATCTTAGAAAACTTCATTTAAGTACATTTTTATTTAAATATATGTATATGTGTCTTGCAAAATAGCCCCATTTAATCCATATCATATGCCATAAGAAGATACTACTGTCCCAACTTATGAGTGGGGAAACTCAGTTTTAGAGAATCAATTAGTTTCAATGAGGTGACATGTTTGGTAGCTCCTGTGTACAAAGCCAGGGCTCATTGATTCCAAAGTCATGGTTCTTTCTTCTACACTGAACAGAATTCCAATTAAAATTTCCTCATAAGGTCTTTCTCAACAAGAAGTAGGTAGGACAATATAAGTTCAGTTTTACATACCTGTATATTTTCCTGCCTGAGAATTGTCTAATTATGAATTAGGTTGATTTACCTGAAAGTATCAGTCTTGTCAGTAAAAATTATTCAATGTCTACAGTTTGATCACCCAATTTAACACATTGATATAATTGACTCCATGTTTGACATTATGTTTTGCTGTTGAAAATTTCTGGTAGTGCATAGATAAGCTCAGTACATGAATGAAGTTGCTTGTATTAAAAGTGTTTTCTTAAAAAGTTAGAAGAGAGAAAAAAAAAATAACTGACATCTGTCCAAGTATGAGTACCTAACAAAACAGATGCCTCTAAGTGTAATTACCCAATGAAAGAGATAAACTCAAGTACAGGTTATAATATACAATATCAAGCTTTGCAATACTTTCTCCTCTGAATTCACTTTTTTTTTTCTTTTTTTTGAGAACCAACTAAATGCTAAATATTGGGCTCAGTCCATGACATTAAAAAAAAAAAAAAAAGAATAAGTCACTCTTTCCCTTTCAAAGAGTTTTCAGGTGTTTTTTTGAAAGGGATTAGGCTCTCTCATATTGTGGTTCAAGCATTTATAGCCTGACTTCCTGCTCTATTGCTTTCATTTGTTCTTCTTTTAACTGTCTTAGGTGACCCAATGATTTTCTAGTTGAAAATGTGATCTCTCTCAGCTCCTTTAAAAAAATACATCTTTATAATCTGCTTGTTTTTTGTTTTCAAAAGAGCAGCAAAATCTCTCTGACAGAAAGTATCCTTGTTACAAAATGGATCTGAATTCTGATTTCAGAATTAAGTATGTACTATTGCTCAAGTTATCTGATTCATTAGCAGAACTTGATGTTCTTAGACAAATATCATTCTTCATCCTTATAATAAAGTTTTCAAACAAAATGTCTAAGTACTAAAACATTTAAAAAAATAAAAAAATATTATTCTACTAGCTATACTTACTAATGTATTGATACTTACAGGTAATTTAATCATAACCTTCATTCAACATTTGTCGTGCCTACTTTATTAGGAACAGAAAATGTTACAATAGAAATTTTGAGGGAATCACACATTCAAGAGTTATTTTTAAAGAGAAGAATTAGATAATAAGAAATAAGCAATAATAAAGATTGATCATTAAAATAATCATTGTGATTATAGTTAAAGGAAGACTATACTATATTAGCTTGACTAAATGCAGATGCAGAACATTTTGATACAGTGGATTAAAAATCATGGGATATGAGAAGATATATTTTCTAGGCCAGAAATAGGGATTGAGATATTATAAGTGACTGAAAATGAATGTGTCAACAGGAGTTATAGAATCAGAAACTGTAGTGTAGAAGGTGCTGGAGAGATAACCGCATCCAGACATTATGAATTTACAGAGAATTAAAGAAAAGCTCCAGTGTTTTCCAAATGGTTTCGCATATAGCTAGGACTAGAATCCAAGAGCCAGCAGTCTAAATTCAGTGCTTTTTCCATTTGTGTGATTTATCTTGGCTTGTTTAGGATACACTGGAGGAAATAGGAACTGAGAGGAAAATGGAGACTTTGAAGATTTACACTACAGTCACATTCACGAGTGAATTCCAGGTTAGGGTATTGTCTATATGATACGTGTAATAGATATGTGAAATTCTTATTTTTTAAAATATTTTATTTATTTATTTGACAGACAGAGGTCACAAGTGGGCAGAGAGGCAAGCAGAGAGAGAAGGGAAGCAGGCTCCATGCTGAGCAGAGAGCTTGATGCGGGGTTCCATCCCAGGACCCTGGGATCATGACCTGAGCTGAAGGTAGAGGCTTTAACCCATTGAGTCAACCAGGCACCCAGATATGTGAAATTCTTAAAAGAGTAACCTGTCCATGAATGTGGAAGGAACACATTATCCATTCATTTGAAAGTTTCTATTTATAAGAAAAATCCAGTGTGAACTTTCACAACTAAATTTGCTGTGTAATAAATGATGAGTTTAACTGGGAATAAAAATGTCTGCTTGTGGAACATGTATGTTGAAGGTCCAGGCAGGAAAAAACCTGACACTGGGTGGAGTAAGTAAAATGTTTGCCAATGGTTACGTTATTGATTTTTAGTATTACCTATGGATTGTGTGTGAGTGTACATAATAGAATCTTAAAGCAAATCAAAGGCAGTCTTATCTGTGAAACTGTAATTACTGTTCTTTTAATTTATGATATCAGAATGCCAAAGCTCATTAAAAAACAGACAGAAGTTTCAATCATCATTGGAGAGCTTTGGAAAGGATGTCATAAGAATTATCACAACTTGTTTCAGACTCGGAGCAAGGAAGTTGGGCAAGTTTTCACAGGATCTTAGAGCTGATATATGTATATATATATATATACATATATATATGTATATATATATATATATACATATATATATATTTAAATTCTTTCATGGATAAAAAATGATGAAGTAAAAGATATCACCTTAACAAGAAAGACAGGTAGAGAATTACTTCTATGTATGAACAGTTACTCTTTTCTTAGAAGTTATGTATTCTCATTTTTAGATGTTTACTTTTTTAATATACCATTAAAAATGCTCCAAGTTTCTCCATAGTCATAATGTAGGACTTACTAGAAACAATTTATAAATTGTGGAAGAAATTAAAGCATAAAGATTGTAGAGAGATATATTTCCTTATAGTTATTATTTATGAAACCTCAAATATAAAATCTTAAAGGAATTTAGAATCCAATCAAAAACAAAGGGAAATAAAAAGATAAAGAGAGTAAGTTAAAGAAGAAATTACTTCCTTTTAAGATAATCATGTTTTATTCTGTTAGCAAGTATATCATTAGAAACATAGAGACAAAAATGGGAGGAAACCCCAACTGCTGGAATAGAGTTGATTGATACCTTTTGCTTTATAGAGGAGCAGTTAAGACCTAAATCTTTGTTTTGTCATTAGGTAGTGCAAAGGCAGAACCCAGACTCAAGAAGCCAAATTCAAGGGCTTCTTCCTTGTCACAGGGCTTCCCTTCTTGTACTAAACGGTTAATGGCGAGTTTCAATAACAACAACAATGGTCATTTGATTTGCTAGTTGCAACTGGAGCATAACTGATGTTTCAGATGACTGAAATGACCCAAGGGTGATTTTAAGCTGGCCATATTTGTACATATCCTGATTATTATGAGTATAATAATCTCTATTATTATAGAGAAGTCTATATAAAAGACTATATAATAGAAGTTCTCTATAATAATAATCTCTATTATTATAGAGAAGTTTCTAGTAGTAGAGACTTCACCATTATATAACATATAATAAATATATTAACATGGAGCTGGCATACTTATATAGTTCTTCTAATTGTCCTATGATAATCTTCCTTTACAATATTGTTTTAAACTCAAGAAACCCAGGAAGTCATGTGAGAGGTATCTTATACAAGACAAACAAAATATTTGAATTCTGACTAAAAACAGTAATTACCAATTAAAAAAAGTCTATATATGTATATATAATACATTAAATATGTATATCTAAACTATATATATTTTATATACAAAATATGTATATATATGTATATATATGTATAAGTGATAATGGGTGCTATACTAAGTACCTTTTTTTAGTTACAAAAATATTTATTTAATTTTCTTTCCTTGAGCACATAAATCTTCTATCATCCAGCTATTTTTTCCAGTTTTTTTGAGGTATAATTGACATGTAGCGATGCATAAATTTAAGGCATACAGCATTATGCTTTGATTTACACATACGGACAGTCCCTAACCTACGATGATTTGACTTAAGATTTTTTTCTTTAACTTTATGATGATGTGAAAGTAATATGCATTCAGTAGAAACCATACTTCAAATTTTGAATTCTAGTCTTTTTCCAGGCATGTGATGTATAATTTGATCCTCTCTCATGATTGTAGGCAGTGGCAGTGAGCTACAGTGCCCAGGCAGCCACACAATCAACAGGGTAACAACTGCTACACCCACAACCATTCTGTACCCAGACAAGTATTCTGTTTTTCACTTTCCATACACTATTCAATCCATTACATGATAGTCGACACTTGATTTTACCAGAGGTTTTGTGTTTGGCCAATAGTATTATAACATAGGTTATGTGTTAAATGATGGTGACTAATTGGAAACTAATGTAAGTGTTCTGAGCACATTTATTGTAGGTTAGTCTGAGCTATGATGTTCAGTAGATGAAATGCATTTTTGACTCATGATATTTTCAACTTACATTTGGTTGATTAGAACATAACCCTATGGTGAGCCAAGGAAGATCTGTACTGTGAAATGATTAACACCATCCATCTTTTCATATAGATACAAAATAAAATAAAAATATTTTTGCCTTGTGATAGACCTCATGATCTACCATTTTAACAACATTCTTATACATCACATAACCACTTAACTACTGTCAACATACATTAAGTATCTTTTTTTTTAAAGATTCCATTTATGTATTTGACAGACAGAGATCACAAGTAGGCAGAGAGGCAAGCAGAGAGAGAGAGGAGAAAGCAGGCTCCCCTCTGAGCAGAGAGCCCGATGCGGGGCTGAGATCATGACCCGAGCCGAAGACAGAGGCTCAACCCACTGAGCCACCCAGGTGCCCCCATTAAGTATCTTAATGCACGTCTTCAATATTTATTTCTTGAATCTTAAAATACAAGTCTCAGTTTAGTTGTATTTTGGCCATTATTTTTCTGATATGGTATTCTCTTGTATTTCTTCATCCAAGGGAACACTATGTCTCAGGGAGACTTCCTGGCCCCTTCATGAATCATTGTATAGGGGACAGACTGCACTGCCTTGATTCTCTACAACTTGAGAGAATACGCAACGTGGTTTTTTGTTTGTTTCCTTTACTCCTGTTTAAATATTCCCTTTATCTATTCTTTGTCATTAAGTCTCTTCTATATTCTGAAATTTGTATTTTCTATTTTAATTCTTCAGGCAGAGTTGGCTATACTCAAGCCATGATTCCTTGGACAGCTTTCTTCATTTAATCAGATCTGTGATTCTGCTCTGTGGCATGGAAAGCTTATAAGTTTAGGTGACTCAGATCACATTACTGCTATATGTTTCTTGAATGGATGTTAAGAACATATCCCCTCCAACTCACAGCTTAGAAAGTTAACTGCAGTCTTCACTTTGGGATTCTTCCATAAGAAGGAAAATCCACTCATCCCCATTATAAGAGTTTGTTTGTGAAGTCCTCTTATGAAACTAACATCATGTGGGAAGAAAGAGAGGATTAAGAACATCATAATAGGCACAAAAATAGGGCCAATTTTCACATTACACAGCTAAATTGGAAAGGAAGGAAATAAAGACATCAGTGGATGAAATTAATGTAATTGGAGAATACTGTAGTCAAAGTAGTTTGTTTGCTCTAATCTTGTACACCATATAAAAATGTTGTTGCAAATGGACCCCAGCTGCAAGTAATCACAGTCAGAGGCTAAATGGAATCAATGATGATGATCTGGGAGAGAGGCAAATGCCCATGCAGCTTTTCTTGGAAGAAAATAGACAATCAACAGTCTTAAGATTAATACATGAAAAATGTGCTACAACTCTGGAAATTAAGTGAGACATCCAAGCTAAGGAATTGAAAGGGTGAAAACATTTCCAGCTCCACAATGATTTTATTTTTAATTTCTAAAAATTCAAATGGCATCGATGCCAACCTTACTCATGGGAAAGTCATCACCATATGGGCCATTTAATGAGGAAAAGACCTTTATGTGTGTTGATGCCAAAACGCTGATGAGAAGTGGCCCCTCACTCTGATTTATCTTATATGGACTTATATGTTGTATTTTAAAACATTGCTTATTTTCTGCCGAATTTTAAAGACCAGTACATACATGTACACACACACTGACATTTCAAGAGGAAGAGAAACTTACAGGTGTGTCCCAACTGCTTTGGAAGACAGAATACTATGTTTATTTAAGAACTGATTAGCTTTCGTTATGAATAACTTGTAAATAAATGATTAAACCCATTCTCATTCTGTTAAAATTCTCTAGAAAGATCTTCACCGAATGGAGGGTATACTTTTACCAATAACTGGATATTCTCTAATCCCTTCTCAAATGCTTTGCCCTCTGACAGAATAAGGAGGAATAGATGAAGCCACAGGATAAGCAACACTAAGCTTCTTGGATCATCGATTGTGTTTCAGTATTTGTGGAGGAATTTTAGTAATTTTGACAGTAATTCAAAACATCATTTTGCTCTTGAAATAAATACAGAGTGCCAAATTTGTGTAATATACAATACATAATATATAAAAAATTTGTATCTTCTATTCAGTTATTTGCCTTCACAATTCCTGATGGTAGAAGCTTATTCTCACTGATATCAATGCAGCGTCTGTACAGACTATTCTCTATCACCTCACTCTTTTTGTTTTCCCTTGAACTTCTCATAGTTTGAAATTATCTTGATGGTCCTTGAGTTCCTTTTTTATTATTCGTTTCCATTCCAGAATGCAAGAGTCATGGAAGCCGAGTTCTCATTGGTCTTGGTCATGTATATGTGACACACACCTGTATCAGATCACCAGTTAGGTGTTCAGTATATGTTTGTTGAATAAATGAGTGGATTTTCAAATTTGAGAATGATCAACTTAATAGATTCCAGGCATACTCCTAAATGATTTGTGAGGTTTCTCGAACTGTTGAGATTACTTCCATTTTTTAGAAAATGACTTAAGAATCTAGTAGGTTAAACAATTTATCCTAAAACATAGGGATAAGCAATATTTCCTCAACCTAACCCCTTCTCTGTTCTCTTCAAAATTATATTTTATAAGGATGGATTGATCTAAGAAAAATGCAGTGGTTAAAAACATGTGTTTTAGTTCCAGTCTAACTTAATATCAGATTAGATCCACCACTTTTCAAACATGATCATAAGCCAGGGAATTACCTGTACCCAAGCTCCCTAAAAAGGAGGTAATAATTTGTACTTCTCTGAGTTGTGAGAACCAATGCAATGATACACGTGATGAACTTACTATAGTGTCTGCCACATAAGAAATGGCTCCAAATAGTAGCTCTTTGTATTACTTGTTTGAGTGAATTTTCAAGCAAGCGTGGGCTGAAAACTGGACTAGAAAAGAAGCCAGAGACAAGCAAGATCCATGAGTGGAAAATGTGGGTGGTTCTATGAAAGGTGTTGTATGATTTTACACAAAGTCTATGGTAAACATTTTGTTTAACTGAACAGGAATTGAAATGTTATAAATATTAATGTACTCCATGTGAAATTAAAGCAACATCGTAAGACAAATATTCTTTGCAAGACAAATATTTTCTCATTATGGGAAAGTTCCTTATATCATAAGATCTCCAAATTATAAAATCTTTCCTTTCCAATTTCCTTTAAAGGTACTCTCCCAGAGAATTTATTTCTTTACTGAAATGATAAAAAGAAGCCATGGGCCATGAAAAATTAGCAGTCTCTCATAGTTAAAATGTGAATGGATATAAAGTCAAAACAAAATTCTATGAGATTAAGAAAATCTCATTTGTGGAAATTCACCTTACAGATAACTTGGGACTTCTTATTTTCTTTTAATGCATAAGCAAAACAATGTAAAATGAGTTGAAGGAATCTGCCACATTCAACCTATCAGAGCTCTACTTCTGATATGATATAGTTCTTAAATTCTTAATAATAGTTTTCATTATTTCCTGGTTGGGGGCTGCTCATTCTAAACCGTTTATGATCACATTTGGCATGGTGTATTAATAACTCCAAATTCATTTTGATTAATATAATGAAAAACAACCTTCCAAGTTTGGTCAAAGATCTAATGTCTTGCGTTTTGAATCAGGAGCTGTAAATGGCCTGGAGTCACCAAGGACCCAGATCATGTTGTCATTTTAATATTTGGACGAAACTTGTCAAACAGCTTTAAAAAAAAAAAATGAGAGAATGTGTTTCATTCCCCAGTCCAAGACTTCTCCATATAGGGTATTTCCATACCTCTGCCCTCCTAAACATAGTGAATTTGAGGTGGGTTCGCCTCACAAACTGATGTAGATTCTTTCTTATACATTAGCTCAGTCCGTCCGAGTAATTTTAAAGTATGTAACAGAGAAAAACAAAAACTGGGCAACCAAGTTAGTTTCCTCAACATGAAGCTGGTAAAATAAACTAGAATTTTAATAGGAAAATGACTTCAATTTTGGTGTTTGCCACCCAAATCTTTTCAGATTTATGTATTAAATTTTTCTTCTTGCGTATAAAAAATGACAAGAGTGAAGTTAACCGGTTGAAAAATGGGGAAGAATATATGGTAACAACAAGAAAAAAAAAAAAAAAGAAGGAAAATGGGATCCACAAAGCTGATTCTCTGTGGTCCCTCCACTGGAGAACTGGATAAATTAAACAATGCAATGTTATAGAAATAGGAAAGAATTTAAATTCTTAGAATTTACATTGTCCTATAACTTGTGTCTAGCTGCTTTATCATTGAATTCTAGAAGCCATTCCCTAACTTTAGCACTTTAGCTCTGTTTTTCAGTCAATATCGGCATCAAGAGGACTAGGAACCAAGATTATGCCACCTCTTCAATTCAAGAGTAACGGCTTTCTTGGTTTTCACAGCTGTGAAATGGAACTATAATACGTAGCTTATAAGGATGTTTTATGTATAAGCTGATGATTGTAAAACACTGTATAAAGGCTAATTGCCCTGTATTAGTGTCAGAGGTTTTGAAGTTATATCTGCATCTTGCCAAGGAGAAGTCTCATTCATGCCAAGCAGGGTTCATTCACGACCCCTCTGGGAACTATGCTGGAGTTGCAGGCTTGATTGGTGGAGGTGTAATGTGCCCGTGTTAACCTGGTTTAGAAAGGGATTTCACTCCTGCTCACATGGGCTGTGATTATAGCCCCACTAAAATACGTTTATATTCCACTCGCGACTATAAAGACTAATGCGTACAACGAGTCTCCTATTTCAACTACAAAGAGGAGAGCTGATGGCTTTTCGAATGGGATGTAATGAAGTCTTGAGTTTTTATACCCTAAACTATCACCAATTAATAAGCATAAATGACCAAATCACTCCACTCAGAAAGAGCATATATAATATTTCCATGCCCTAGAGTGATGTGAAGACTGTTATCAGCAAACAGCAATTGTTAATGTTTGCAAAGAGTCTTAAAATTCTTGGCCAAAAGCAAAATGCGGTGTCCTATACGTAATCTAATCTGTGGAATTTTTTAAAATGAAAAATCATGATATGCAAAAAAGAATTTAAAAGGAGATCTTCAAAAGACCTTTCACATACTTTATTGTGAATAAGAGAAAGGCATTTACCTTATATAGAAAAAATATATATATTTGGAACTTTCCTAAAGATTCTTAATAGAAAGAAAATATAGAACCAACAATTAGTTATATTGCAATCTGTCAAATAATGATACAGTCTCTCAACTTGTCTAGGCAGAAGCAAACTTGTATTTCAAGAAGGAAGTTTAAGAGTAAAAATGCAAGATTCACAGACCTGTACCCCTGGAGATAAAAATATATGTTTATAAAAAATAAAAAAATAAAAATAAATAAAAAATAAAAAAATGTAAATGGAAAAAAAAGAGTAAAAATGCAAAATAGGCATTATTATATACACCTGTATCCAAAATATAGAGTTATATGGTATAATCATTGGATACAAGTCTAAATAATTGAGGTGTTTTCCAAAACGTCTTTTTTAAAGTCTGTAGTTCTGAAACTTGCTTTGCCATCCATGTTTCCGTGTGTTCTCACTCGCCTTCTGCCAATAGACAAGTAAGAGAAGTTATGTGGCCTCTGAGAGGCAGGCCACGTAGCTACTCTAAAATCACTTCAGTATGATTTCTTGATATCACCTAGTTCTACTGATCCAAAAGTAATTGCTCCAAATTCACATCTGGGACACTAAAGTATTTTTATAATGCTAACTAAAAGTGTGCTTATATGAAACACCTACACATTTTCCATGAGTAAAATATGTTTTTGTTCCTACAGCAACTACATGGTAAAATAATGTTTTTACATATTACCTTCCCTCATGTAGGATGAGACAATATGTATTTGTGTATTCTCTGTTCCATCAATAATTTCTCTGCTTTGAGAGATGTCCATTATTTTCAAGCCTCAGAAGGCATTTTTCATGCAAATTAGGAGTCTCTAAAAGTTACGGTTGAGTAGAAATATCATCATTGGATTGAGCAAAACTTGAACCAGTTGGCAGTTGAAATATAATATATATACACACATACACACATAGTAGTATATGTCTATGTGTATAAGTATATATGTATACATATGAGTAATTTTATGTATTATTTATGCAATAAATATTGTAGAATATAAGATTGTTTTGGGATAAAATGATCTCTTCTGATTCTGAAAGATCAAAATGAAAATAACCTGTACTCTTAAGTAATGTATTATTATACATTATGCTATTATTACTTGCAATTATCAACATATAATTCTTATTAGATAGATGTCATGCATATAAAAGACTTTGCCAAGCTATTTTTATATTTATTTTATTAAGTGCTTCCATTGTGTTGGGTGTTAGTGCATACGTTTTTAAAGCTTAATAAATCTGGATCTGCTGTCCCTTATCTGTAATCCTTGGTGCTGGGTGTGTTTTAGCATTTTGACTTATGATTCATATTTTACAAGGGTAATATACAGCAGATACTGCATAGCATATTACAAAACACTTTCAGAGAGCTCTTTCAGAGACATTACCCTGTTATTAAATGCATTAATATAATATAATATAATAATCACTCTGAGTTAAATAAATTAAGACTAAAAATAGTTTTGCATCAAGTAATTTTGTTGCCAAATGAATTCATATCATGAATTCTATGATTCTTGGTCATACAAGTAAGATCTGGCCAAGTCTGTGTACACGCACACACATATACACACACGTAAGCTCTTTGTATGTGTATGATATACATATACATGTATATCTGTATGCATATATAATGAATTAGAGATTAGCCAAGTGTGAACTATTGGGATGGTTTCTTCTTTCAATTTAAGAAAACATAAACCCACATTTCAATGCTTCATATTGATGGCAAAAACACACTAGAGATATATCAAGCCTCTAATCAATGACATTTTCAAAAACTATCAAGAAGTGTCTTAGTGGATTGTTCTTGGAATCCTGTTACATGTTTGCTGATAGACATTACAAAGTTCTACAGGAAATAAGGGGTTCAAAATGCTGCACCACTAGAGGGACCATAGGAGGGCTAAGATTTCTATAATATACAAATGGGAGTACTGTGTCAATAGAGAAATAAAACCTGTCAAGCCACTTGTTGGAAAAAAAAAAAGAAGAAGAAGAAGAAGAATTGTCTTAGCAGGGTGCCTGGGTGGTTCAGTGGGTTAAGTCTCTACCTTTGGCCCAGGTCATGATCTCAGGGTCCTGGGATCGAGCTCCACATTGGGCTCCCTGCCCAGCAAAGAGCCTACTTCCCCCCCCCCCCCCCCAGTCTCTCTGCCTACTTGTGATCTCTGTCTGTCAAATAAGTCAATAAAATCTTAAATAAAAAAAGAAGCAGGGACGCCTGGGTGGCTCAGTTGGTTGGACGACTGCCTTCGCCTCAGGTCATGATCCTGGAGTCCCGGGATCGAGTCCCGCATCGGGCTCCCAGCTCCATAGGGAGTCTGCTTCTCTCTCTGACCTTCTCCTCGTTCATGCTCTCTCTCGCTGTCTCTCTCTCAAGTAAATAAATAAAATCTTTAAAAAAAAAAAAAAAAAGAAGTGACCTAGTAAGAAGAGAAAAGATTAACTACAAATAAGGCTTTGTAATTTTTTTGTCCACCGGTTTTACCACGAACATGTTTTAAGAAACTGAGTGTTTAGTCAAGTGATATAAAAACGGGCTTTTACTAAAAGAAAATCCATGGTTCCTTTTAAGTCTACTGATTTGATCTGTAACTATAGAAGCACTTTTCATTTATTAAGCTAATATTTTGGAGATAAATCAGGAAAAGCTCGTCTAAACTACAAAAGCTAACATCTTTTCTTTTCTTGTAGATTGTCTTTTTTTTTTTCCAGACAGGATAATTCACTAAACCGTGGAAAACATAAAAAGCATCTGTAGCTAAAAAGAACCCAAATATTCTTGACATTTTCAATACTAATGATTAAACTATTAATGATGTCAGTCCGTTGGTGGATGGTTGCTGACGTCTCCCCTGTATTTCCCACCCTGTAAGGCTGCGTGGGTCCATCCTGGGACTTGGAATGGCCTTTTCGCACAATGACAGCCTCACTCACTTCATGATGCTGAGAAGGTAGTTACTGCAAACCACAGCAGGCTCACGATTTTACAGCTGAGAGAAAAACCGGAAACTTTTCAGACCAAACCGCAAACTTTTCTAGCCCCGAACTGTGACTTGCAAAGAATAAACATGTTTGAAGGTAGCATGAGAATCCCTCTGGAAGATACGGAGGTTTGAAGCGTGGAAGTTTGAAACTCTGCTGTCCCCCTCACCGGGTGACACTGCGTCCGTGTCTATAATTCTCTAAACCTCAGTGCGGGTTTAAAATGAGGGTGGTGACGCGTACCTCACAGGGTGGCTGTAATGATTAAATAAGATCATGAAGCAATAAAGCGTCGGGCACAGAACTGACTGGGTAAATTAGGGGCTGTTATAATTTTTAAATAGAAAGGAACCTCATGTTCGTAAGAGGTGGAAAAATTGTGACGACAATGATTCAGGCTTCTTGCCTCTTGATCCACTATTTTTAAAATTTTTTTTAATCTATCTATCATTTATCAATCTATCTATCATGTATCTATGTGGTTTTTTTTTTTTAATTTTTTGTTAAGTAGTCGCCCCCAAACCCAGGGTGCAGCCCAGTTCAGGGCTTGAACTCACAACCCTGAGATCAAGACCTGAGCTGACATCAAGAGTCAGACACTTCCCTGCCTGAGCCACCCAGGCGCCCCTGTCCACTATTCTTCTTACTCTTCCATATTATCTCATATTTATCGGGAGGTAAGGAACCATGTAGGGATATACGACTCTAACTGCTGAATGAGAGACGCAGGTCTGTTTGACTCACGGCAAGCCTCAAAACGTATATGCATCTGAAAAAGTCCACTACATTTAGGGAAGGAGAACAAGAAAACAATGTACATTTTATAACATTTACATTTTACATTTTACATTTACATTTTACACTTACATTTACATTTTACAACGTACATTTTATAACACTTATAACACAGCCTACAAAGTACTGCCTTTATAGGGAATATAGGGAAATGTTATAGTTTATTTTAATCCTGCCGACTTGAAAATACTTTGTGGATCATGTTTGCACCAAAAAGAAATTTTGTAAATTAGAAACCAAATGTTCTTGAGTTTTTAAAGTGGTATTTCCTTAAGAAGAAAGCGGCTTAGTTTTTCAGTGACACAGAAAATTCCTATCATTTTCACTTTGTTCCAAAATTATATTAATGGAGTTTTTGTCATGGGAATAAATTAAAATGGGGCATACGGCATGTGGAACGTGATGGTATTTCTGCACGACGCCACGTACAAGAAAACAATCTCATTTAGATGGTATCACTGACCGCGTGGCCCGCACGGGGGGGATCACTGGGAACCCATGTGGCACCTCGTAACATACACGGGTCCATTCAGTGAGAAGCATGTGATTTTTGAAAAGGTTTCATTTAGAATTTCTCAGCACAAGTTTATGAAAGGATCATTTATATTTAGATGAGAATGGACTATTCCTTGAAGCTATGCAAATTTCACATAGTATTTAAGTCCTAGTGTTCTGGCAGAAACAGAAGTCTAATGACAGGGACCAAAACCACAAAACAGACAAACAAAAAAAAGAGAAATACTTTGGTAAAGAGAACCAAAAACTGGGACTTTAAATATCAAACTAAGCTGTAGGAGCTTCTGCCTCACCTTGTTGCTCCTGAATGTTTTTCTTTCTTATGTAAAGGATAAAATACACCATTATATTAAGCCTCCATGTAATTTAATAACAACAGTAAGAAAGGATCTAAGACCAACTCACAGATTGGAACAAATCAAATTCAACTACAATTATATGCTGGCAATATTAAAATACAAGAATTGGCAACAAAGTATTTATTTATGTTTCATGAGCTTATAAATGTTGAAAGAGTAAAATATACATTTTTGTAATGTTTTTAGGATTTGGGTCGTTGCTTTATTTTTATTGCAGGCCATCCAAATTGTGAGGCAAATCTACATATACCAAACAACAATGTATCCAGGACTCCAAATCTTATCTGTGCGGTGTACCCATAAACTAGAATCTTTCAAACTTGTCGTTTCTTCCTATGTTTTAAGAATAAGGATAATCAGGGACTCCTCCTGGGTGGCTCAGTGGGTTAAGCCTCTTCGGCTCAGGTCATTATCTCAGGGTCCTGGGATTGAGCCCCGAATCGGGCTCTCTGCTCAGCGGGGAGCCTGCTTCTCCCTCTCTATCTGCCTGCCTCTCTGCCTACTTGTGATCTTTCTCTGTTGAAAAAAAAAAAAAAAGAATATGGATAATCAATAAAGGAAAGCAACTATTATTTTGTTTAGCATTTGACTGTGGTCTAACATTAAGTTGACTTAAAAATTTTTTAATGAAAAAAAAAAATTCCAAAAGCACATGTTTACCACTCTTATAAAACCCTAAATGCTTGCCCAGGGGGTTATATAAGCGGTGAAGTGGATGGGGTGTGTGTCTGGGGTGGGGGAGAACACACCATAAAGAAGTTTTTAATTAGCATCCCTATATTCAACAAGTTTCAAGCTGATTGTTCCTCTGGTTCTGTGAAATTTATGCCTTTAGCTACCATGCTCCAAAGGAAACAGAATCACCCACTGGGTGTGACAGTCAATATCCTTCTCTCTTCCATTTTTCTGCTTTTCTATCCACAATTAAAAAAAAAAAAAGTTTCACATACACTTCAGAAAGAAACTGTATATGACCCAGCAGTCTCACAGGGACATCAGAGTAACAGAAGAGCCAGGAAAGCGGCCAGCGAGAGACAGAGAGTGGAAGAGAGAAAGCAGGAATACGACGCACGTTCTCAGGATAAATCCGGTAGGAAATCGCACAAGTCAGGCACTCAGCCAACTGCCATATGCCCCGACAAAGATACCAACAGCAGCAGTGAGCTCAGGGAGCTGTTTTATCATTAGCCCCTCACCCAGCAGTGGTGGAAACTCATTTAGCCCCATGCTGGACTTTCATTAGGCCAGACTCGCATCAGATGGTCCCGTGTTTTGGCTCCGGAGCGGTGTGGCCCTGTGCTGGGGGGAGGCAGCCACATCTCAGCTCAGCGGGGAGCCCAGATTGGAGCTTTCCTCTCTGACAGATGCCAGGGCCGCTGTGGAGGCGAGAGGCAAAGGGGGCTCCGTGCAAGGCTATCCTTTATGTTGGCATTTTGTGACAGGAAACCTTTGGAAAAGGGAAAAAAAAAAAACAAAAAACAAAGAAAACTAAACCTTCAAGTTTGTTGTTCACCTTACTTCTACGGAAGAAAAAAAGATGAAGCAGGAAAAAAAAAAAAAATCCACAAAACTGAAAGCAAAGAGGAAATGCCAGAAATCTTCACTTGTACTGCAGAAAGAGAGCTGAGCTGACGCTGGCAATCTTCTTCTTCTTCTTCCTTTCTCTCTCTTTCTCTCTCTCTCTCTTTTTTTTTTTTTAACCTCAGGACTGTAATAAAAAGTCAACGAAGCAAGAGATGTCAATATATCTTAATAGCAAAGATGTGAAATTTTAGAGGGCCTCTTTTCTTCTCTTTCTTCAAGATGCTCTGTTAAAAATATACAGAAATAGTGAATAAGTATTAAAGTCAAATAGACAAATGTAAGGCAGGGATGTTTCTTAAGAAGAGAATCTGAAACTTACATCATAACTGTGATTTTGAGGACAGGGATTTTCAAAATTGAATTTGAGTTGGATTCTTTTAAATCATTCTATTGAGAAATATACAAAAAAGAAAGAAGACAGCTGACACTATTTTTGTTGTTGTTGTTCTATTGGCCTTTTCAAAAAGGTAAAAGTCATGTTTAATATTTGAATCAGTGGTTATTTTAAACTCCTTATATCACTATGCTTTATGTTATTATGTTTCACATTCTGAGGTTTTTTTTTTAATATGATAGAACCCAAAATGTATTCTTTCTGTTAATTTTTTTTATGCTTCTATGAATTACAGAACAAACAACGGTGACCTAGGAGAAACAAAAACTTTAGTTTTATTCTTTTATTTCATTCATTTAGTTTATCTCTCATCAATTATAAATGTTATTACTTTGTACATAAATTTAGTTTTTATATCAGTATGATACGTTAAATAAGAGTTGTGCAAGTTATTTTATATTCACTTCTTATTATATCCAATATCTTCGAATGTATATTTTAATTCAATTTATATGAAAGCAACATACTGAAAGGCAAAGAGTTTATAAAAAAGAAGCAGGTGGTGTTTTCCTAGTATCACCATAGTTTCAAATGGAACCTCCGTTTAATGTACATTTAGAAGATGTTAAGAAAACATTAGCACATTACATAAAACCTAAATATCTATAATGATATTCTGAAATCCGAATGTTGGGCAACATTGGGGGAAAAATTGAATAGCTGTCATTTTCTCATTTTTTAAGAGATGAGTGGCTAGTTGTTGCTCAATTTCCCTTTTCTCTTTCCTTGTCTTCTCTTGGAATGAAGTTCGCAGATATCTTTAGGTCAATGGACCATAGGGAGCTTCCTTGGTGCAGTGAAGCCCCTTTTAGTACATTTCACTCCAGGCATCTCTATTCCTGTTTGTCAATGACACGTGGCTTATCGTCCACTTAATCATCCTGGTTTATGTCAATTTATAGACATGTTAGGGAACACTGCTGCAGATGGTTCCTTTTGCTGAATTAAAAAAAAAAAGAGCTGCTGACATTTTCATAATTCTTTCACTTATTTAAATAGTAAGTGATTTCAAAAAGGAAAGGTCTATTTTTTTTTCCACTAAGAATAAATACTGCAAAAATATTGTAACATTGTGTTTTGAGAAAACAATGACATGCATCTACGCAAATATGATATAAACCAATAACTAAATCAAAAAATAAAGACAGATGAAGCTGAAATTCCTGAACTATCCCCGAAATGTTAAGATCGATTTTCTCCGATTTTTCATTTCAAAAGTAGAGCTAGTGTATGTATGAATGTGTGTGCATTCAAATAATGACCAAGGATTATACGAACAGTTCTGTTGAGATGTTTCAGCTGCATTTGGGGTAGTTGTTAGCGAAGACAACAATCTTGCTGCACCGTTAGCAAATTGGGCCAAGCCTCTTCAAAGAACCTCAGGTATGAGAAAGTTGAGTACACACGAGCCCTCAAGCAGGTGGGCTGTGTTGAAGCGCCACCTACTGAAACGTTATGTTCCCCAATCTTGCACGCCCTAAGTTGGCATTTCCTATAGCATTGGCAAAACTGGTTCAGGGGAAAAAATGACAGTACAAATGAAATCCTATTTTTGGCAAGCAGGACTCTTTAAGTGTGTCAGCTTCAAACTTTACTGATTACAGCAGTTTGTCTATGCTAATGCGTTTGTGATCTACCTTTTCTAAAGAAGAGTAAAAACCAGAAAAGGAGCATATCAGCTTGCATGCTTGTAAATTGGGTCGTTTATAGGTATATGAAAAGAAGGAGTATATGAAAAAAAGGAAAGATGAAGATGGGACAGTTTTCAATGCATTTTACAGGTCTGCAAGATTTTGTTCAGAATGAAGCAGATCTGTGTAAAAAAAATCATGCAATCGCACACACTTAGCTCTAACAGATTATAAGTTTATAAAATTCTAATAAAGATGATTAAATTAACAAGTAGATCTAAATGCACCCATGCCCTTACCTCTTCCAACTCTCTACCCTCATATTTAAAGCCACTGAGAGAAAAAATTCCTCAGAAAGAACTGGATATTCTATATCACCTTATAAGTGAGAATAAGAATGTCGTCCAGCCACATTGCAAACAGGACAGCTAACCCGTGACCAACTGGACAAGCTTCAGTAACTGATTTTGAGATTGGTGGAGATATTTTTAGAAGGTTTTAAAACAGAATATCAAGTTGCATCTTGTGGATATCGAGTGCATAAAATCATTTTCTTTCTAAAACAACACCTTAAAATAAAACTGGCCTTGACATTTATGGGGAAAAGTCATTCAGCTTGAAAGCATATGGGTTTCTGTTTGTATAATTTAGGGGAGGGTATTATTTTATTTTGTTTTTCTTCTGACCTGGATATTGAAAGTAGCAAATCCAGTCTTCGTAGAAGTATAGACTGTCTCGTTAAATAACATATAGCATGCCAATTCTGACAGTGCTAATATAATTTTATGAATACAGATAAGTTACTTAACATATATTTTTAAATAACCAAAGTTCCCAGGCATATATTCTTAAAGGTAAATATGTATTTGCATGATACATGTAGGAGCAGGACAGAAGTTAAGTATTGAGTAAATATATGTAAGGACTATAATATCACATTTACATAGCCTCCCTCTTAGACTGTAGTCTTTTATTGTTAACTTTTCAGACTCAAATACTTCCAAAGGTTATATCCCTTGTAACACTCTCTTCTATGACTAGTCACTGCCTTTTCATTATATAGAAAGTTTAATTGCTAAAATCAAAATTAAATCATATTAAGGGAATCCTTTCAAGTCACAAAGGAGTAAAATAAATTTTAGAAAATGACTTAATTCCCTTCCTCAAATATAATTGTACAATTATGCATTGTGTTTTCAATGTAAAAAGAACTCATAAAGATTTAAAATATTTTTTTTATATGTAACATTTTAGGGACTGTTCTAATTTATTTTTAGGCCACTGTCCTTAATCAGAATTGAAGGTTGCACCCTTAGAAATTATGACCTTCACAAGCACTGGGACTCACTTTTTATGGCCTCCACTAACTCATTTAACTTAAAAAAAAGGAGAATCTTTTCCCCTATTCTCTATGAAATGAGTCTTACTAACTACTCTTCCTCCCAGTAAAACTATGGAAAAAAAGTCCTTAAATCACCAAGATTTTTAATGGGTCTTTTCAAAACCCAAACTTTGGTATTTTGCTGAAAATGCATATTTAATTTTGAGCTTAATGATGCAAAGTTACATTTGGAGATAGGGACCAACACCTGTGCAGGCACGCTTCTAACAGAAGGGCAGCTTCCCCGGTTTTATGTCAATGACTGAGAACCAGCGCCAGATTCAGCATGCTGCCCTATTCAAAGGCAAAGGTAAGGGTATGACTTGTCAAAAGCAAGTTCTCATTCTGTAATGGAGTTTTAAGCTTTTTTTTTTCAAATATCTACCATAATAGAAAAGGGAAATAAGAGCCCCAGACACTTGTGACCCTGAAAAGCAGGCCATCTCCCTTAACGGATAGGAAAGAACAAATCCCACAGAAGAAAATTTCTCTCATTTAATGGAAGCTCATGGTGTTCAAGCCTGCCTTTGTGAAAGAGCGCAGCAATCAAAATATGCACAGGTTTGGGGCCCTAAAATAACAAAGCACAGAAGCACAAACAGAATCTGAACATATTGATAAAATGGATTAGTCTGGACCTTCCACTGGGTCTCAAACACTTATTCATTCTATAGTCCAGCCCCCAGAGGCAGAACCCTGAGTAAATAAATGGGCCTTGCACCATGCTTCCAGGGTCACCCTACTCTAGCTTGTCTGACTCTATGGAGAGCAAATTCCAAAGTGCAGAGCACCTGGCCTTGTTGCTCTGAGTAGGACTGCGAGCCAGCCAAGGTAGCTGGCCGCTCTTTTGGCCATACACCATGTGCACGTAGTTCTGAAATAAAGTACTTAAACCCATCTATCTAGTTGATAAGCAAAGGTACATTTAGGTGGTTCCTTTTATTATTAGACGATTATTTGAAATAATCATACTTTCTTTACAAATTGCAAAGTTGGCTTAATTTGCATACTTTGCTAAAAGATCAGTGTGTAATCAGTATCTTTAAGGAATGGTTCTAATTTAACATATTCTGGATTTCATTTAAGGAAATCTGCAGGGACTTTCAAAGCAATGTGGCTTTTTCAGGGCAAATGAAAAGTATATCTTAAATAGCATTTGGCAGTTAACATCCCCCAAACAACACCATCACTAACTTGTTTGCAAACTACGATTCCCATTAACGGAACAGAAATGCCCAGTTTTCTCTCAAGAGGGTCCTGTTAAGCTCATTGAAACAATGCTAGGGCAGACATTAGTACGGTAAAGTGAGGCCCGAGGGTTAAGCATTGAAGCCAAAGACTCAGGGAAGATACATAGATGGCATAGATCAAACCGAATTAGGGAGATTTTTCAATATGTAACATCAGTCAGGGCTCTTGGGTGTTATTATAAGAAATTACTATTTGAGGATCTATTATTATTGGAGCATAGTAGAGTCCTAAACAAAAGATATCCTCTGTTAAGCATTTCTGTATGCCAGGATTTTGTTAAGCCCTTGCACGCACTGCTTTACTAATATTCTAAACAATCATATAAACATTAAGCCATTTTACAGATGGAAAACATGCTCAGAGAAATTAAATGCACTTAAAAATAAATAACTAGAGAGTAGCAGAGCCCTGATTTATATACAGATATTTCTGAATCAAAATGGGTGTATTCCAATTCTAATTCACTCTATTGGTTGAAGATTTTTGGTGTAAACAATCTAATTCTTATATTTTTCAATCATGAAAATTTGCAGCTCTGAATATAATTCTAAATACCTCTTCCTTTCTAAAAGCAAATAACTGATTCTCTAAATATGCGATTTTTATGATCTCTACAGATAAAGTTTTCTAAGAAATATTAACCCGTTATCAACCTATATACTGGAAAGAAATTGTTTTTCTTTATAAATATAACAAAATATATAGCTAATTAAAAAAAAAACTAGACTTTTCTATACTTACGAACGATGCAAGAGAATTCAATAACCATTCAGAGACTGTTACTCACTCAAAGTACTGTATATATTAAAAAAAAAAAAAAACACCAAAATGTTGGTAATTAATTCAAATAAAATCAATGTGACATTTGTTTGCAGTTGTTCATATTACTTTTCTGAACTTCAAAGCAGCAGCATCTAAATGTTTGTCCAAAGTTCCCAATTTTAGTTTTAACTGTGGTTATTTAGCTTGTAAAGCACAATGCTGGCCTAATTTTCAAGCTCTAGACCTTATTAGTGAACAAATTTCTATATTTAGAACT
Source organism: Mustela putorius furo (assembly GCF_011764305.1). Classification (NCBI taxonomy): domain Eukaryota; kingdom Metazoa; phylum Chordata; class Mammalia; order Carnivora; family Mustelidae; genus Mustela; species Mustela putorius. The sequence goes on along the minus strand of NW_025422022.1, from coordinate 6,656,550 downwards.
TCATATTAGTACTTGATTCCTCACATACCTAATTTTTGGTGCCAAGACCCTGATTTAGGTTCTTAAATGCATATTTTAAGCAGCCAACTATTTCTTGTTATAATTGGATTAAGTTGTCAATGATAGATCATAAAGCAGATAAGATATGCCAAAAATGTTTATATAAAAATTTAAGATCTTAAGTTAGGATAATTTCATTTAACTTATTACCATAATCCTACAAAAACCCTAAAGTCATCATTAATAATTGGTTAGGTTTATAAATTAGGTTACTAAATTAGCAGATCTAAAATGATATCACTGATTTCTTTTCTGAATTTGAGACACCTTATATTTGTTATAATCCTACTGGATTTACAGCATGAAAAATTGGCAACCACTCAAGTTACTTGATATTTAGATATTTTATTTACATAATGACAGAACTGAAGGCAAGCTTAAGAAACAACAAGCTCCTTCTCTCATTTCATAGGTGAGGTCAAGTGACTTCCTCAGGATCACACAGAGAATCCAGGATTTTTGGTTTCTCCTCCAATGGGCTTGCTGATACCTTTGCCGCATTTAAGTTAAAGATGAATGAATTACAGTATCATTTTGTGGTGGCATTCTCTGACAGAATTATGTTAAAAAATCATTTATCTATTTACTCTAAAATGTGATTCTTCTCAAATTTGGATAGGAATTGGTTTGACAAATAAATAACTTGTAGTATGTGTTTACAAATTTGGAACTACCCGTCAGGGCCCCGTTGTTCCGAGGGCAGATACATATAGTAGTTGACAAACAAAGGTGATGTCTACCACCCATCTCCACACATGGTGCGGGTTATCTGGTCTACCTCTGATGGAAATGACATCGCTGATTGTGATTTTATGACCAGATTAAAATTACATGCCCAATAGGGAGGCTCTCTGGAAAATGAGGCTACTGAAGCATTCTCTTATTAGGTGAGGCACAAGGAGAACATGGGAAGAGATAGAGCGATGGATCTGAGTCAAGATGGCTGCCACCTGAAATCAAGAGAGTGTGAGGTTTCCAAAATAGGCAAAGGTAAATGAGGAGACTTCTTTTTAGCTCTCTCCTTCCATCCTTTCATCCCCACAAATACTATAAATATGATTCTTCCTTGTGTGACATCATCGGCCTCAGCTGGGTAGTTTGAGTCTGTAACCTGAAACAGCTTGCCCTTGGTTTTCTCCCTGCTCTTCCACTCTCAGATGTGGGAGCAGACAGGAAAACTATCTCGATTTGTGACACTCAAAAGGCACATGGTTTCCTAAACAAAACAAACATGGGGAACTCCTTCATCTAGAAAATTCCAACATCAGAGAATTCATAGAAAACAAAAGGAAAAGCTTCTGCAGGGATTTTTTCTCTAATATCCTATGGGAAAGAAAACTGATGTGACCTTATTCAATGCATTGACTTCTTCGGAGCTAATGTTGGCTTTAAACATTTCAATGTTATGTAATGTCTCCTTCTATGTGAGGGTCATCCCTTACCTCAGTTTCCTTCTAAAGTATGGGATGTTCCATCTATCCAGCACTGACTGAATTACCTACAAGCCTGTCCCCAACAGCCCACTCAACTAACAGCTCATAGAGAATCTGCCATGTTTTTCTCTTTCTTGATGGTGACAGGCTCTATCTGGAAACCCATCCTCTCCCTGTCCGACCCCCACAGGAAAGAACATTCATCTTGAGAGACCCAGCTCCTCTATCAAGTGTGTGGGTGTTCTTTTGATCCCTAACTTACTCACCCCAAATAGAATTGACTACATTCCAACCTGCACAGCGTGATATGCCAACACTTTTATGAACTATTTAATATGGAGTCTGGCACATATTAGATGCCATTATAATACAGAATTAAGAACACAATATCCTGAAATGGTTCCTAGATTTTTAAAAAATTCCTGGTTTAATTGTCCTGAGGTATTTCATATAGAACGTAATGGGTATTTAATAAAACAGAACAAAATACAAATTAAGCCAGGATTTCTTTTATAAATGCTTTTATTATCCCAAGAACTAAGGATAAAAATGAACATTTCAATTCCAGAGAAAGAAATTAGAAGAATACATGAAAAAATATTTTTGTAAATAAAAAAATTCCCTTTATTTTCTTGTTTCCTTTCTCTCTCTCTCTCTCTCTCTCTTTTTTTTTTTTTACTTTTTTCATTGTTCTTTACTAAAAGTTTTATAAAATGTTAAAGGATTATCTGTCAGTAGAGGTTCTTTGTTGTGACCATAGTCCATATTCAGGAGATTAAAAAATATGATTTACTTTTGGGGTACCTGGGTGGCTCAGCAAGTTAAGCATCTGACTCTTGTTTTCAGTTCAGGTCATGATCTCAGAGTCATGGGATTGAGCCCCACAAGAGGCTCCATGTTCAGCTCGGAGTCAGCTTGGGATTCTCTCTCCCCCTCTTCCACCCCTTGCATGCGTGCTTTCTCTCAAGTAAACAAATAACTAAAATCATAAAAAAAAAAGAAATAAAAAAATTAAAATTATAAAAACAAACAAACAACAGATACTCTCTGACCAATCCCTTTAATGAAAATATTTGAGATTAATTTGAAGTAACATTTTTAAAATTTCTTGATATGCAAATAAGACATAAGTGCTTTAGACAATGAAGATACCAGTCTATTTTCAAAGAGGTCATGTTCTATCGGGTTGCCTAAAACATGTTTATTTAACAGATATTTATGTTGTGCTTACTGTAAGCTAGAAATCATTCCAAACATTTTACCAACCTAAGAGCTTAATAGTATCACTAACTCCTTGTTACAGTTGAGGAAACTGAGGCACATAGAAATTAAGCAATGTCCAAGGTTACATAGTAAATGGTGGAGTTGGCATTGCAACCCAGACATTCTGCTTGCAAAATTCATGCTGTGGTGCCACGTAACAACTCGCTAATGACTAAAGACTCTACATGTCCGTTGGCTTAAATGGGAAATAGAAGTATGTCCTAATAAAAGAGATTTTAGTCTGAGTTTAAAACTTCGATTGAGGGGATGATTAAGATGCATTCTTACTTTGTGGCAAATAATGTTTTTGAGGAGTCTAATCTATAGCAAGACTTTGCTTCTGCACAAAAAACTGCCTCTGTTTACGGTTAATGTGTACAGTTAGAAGTCATTTCCCTGTCATTCTCTGACTGAGTGACCACCACTGCCCAAACAGTCAGGCATGAGCCTCAGAAACCTGCCTCTTCTTCTCACACCATTTCCTCCCCAGCCTCATGGGGACTCTGTCATCCAACTCAGTGCATTCGGCTTCCTTACCATCCTTTGACATCATTCTCCTTTCCATCCCCATTGTGACAACCTTATTCCAGCTCCTAAGTCCTCACCTGGGCAACTACCATGATGGCTGTCTTGTTTATAGGCTCTGTTCACCTACTTCCCACACTTCATCCTCCACACAGCTGCAAATAGGTGAACGTTCTAAAAGCTAAATTTAGTCATTACATCTCTCGGCTGTCCCATTGTCTATCTACCCAACTAGGATAAGGTATGAATTCCCTAGGCTAGAAGAAAAGGCAGTAAATGAACGTCTAGCCTGGCATTGTCAAATGTGGTAGTCATTAGCCACCTGTACATTTAACTCTTGAAATGTGACTAGTCCAAAGTGAAATGTGCTCTAAGTATAGTATATGCTAAATTTCAAAGGGTGAGTATGAACAAAAGAATGTAAAACATCTCTTTAATGTGCTTATATTAACATATTGAAAGGTGAACGTTTTGATATTTCAGACATACTGGGTTGAATGAAATACAGTATTAAAATTGATTTTACTTTTTTACTTTTTCACATTTTTAAAAATGTGGCTACTAAGCAAATTCAAATGACATATGTGGCTTGCATCAAAAGTTCCGTCGGACTGCTGACTAGTTGTGTGGAACTCCCGGCAGCTACCGAAATACCTTGAATGCTCTTCCTCTACCTCTCCACCCCACTACCTGACTTGGTAGAGGCTCATTCATCTTAAAACATCCAGTTTCCCTAGGAAGCTTTTACTAATGCTGCCGCAGTAGGTAAGGACCTTCACTATCTGAGCACATACTGACTTCCATTCCCACAGCCTACGCCTCGAGTACATTATCACCATCATCATCACCATCATCATCACCATCATCACCATCATCACCATCATCACCATCATCATCACCATCATCATCACCATCATCATCACCATCACCATCATCACCATCATCATCACCATCATCACCATCATCATCACTATCACAGATACGATCTTCAACATTGTTGCGTGCGATGTACTGTTTGAAGGGTTTCCCACATATTCATTTAATCTTTACAAGAACTCTCTCTGGAGGCCTTTTGCACTTTCTCATCCTGAGAGATGTCCTATGTGATGGGTTCTATTCTTCTCCCCATTTCACAGATGAGGCACAGAGATAGAATGTCCCTCATCCCTCTACAAGCTCCAGCAGGAACTTCTTACACCTCCGCACTGCCAGCCCTCTCATTTCCAGCTCTTATAGTCCCTACTCCAATTTTCCCTGCCTCATGCTTTTGCCCATGTTGAACTTTTGCTCTGCAGAATTGTCACACTTAATTATCCAACACCGACTGTTTGGTAGCTAATAAGAATGCCCAGGAGAAGAGTGGTTACAAGCATCTTGTTTACTGAAATATAAGTGCCTAACAGATAGCCAGCACATAATAACCAGTCAATAAATGCTTTCAAACAAAGCAAACCTAATTACCGGCCTATTTTTCCTCCTTCTGGACTACATAGGAACTGTAAGACAATAAGCAAAACATACAAGTAACGGTGATGTCAATAATAATCATGACCACCTTCTGCTGGACGCGTGTTGTGACAGCTGTTCTATTTACCAGAGGCAAATCCTTACCTCTGATCCTTACAACCCTGCGAACTAGACATCCCTGTCCTCATTCACAGAGGGGAGGACTCAATTCGTTATGTGTCCTGTCAAAGGAAACATCACTGACTAATGCCAGGGGAAGAATTCAAATCTGAAATTTTCTGGCACTATTTCACAAGCTAGTGAGGTTATAGGAAAAAACACTTCCCAGAACCAAGAGGCTCAAAAGATGAGGTGGAAAGAACATTGAGTCTTTCTTCATAAAAAGTCCCCAAGTGCTGCTTTTCATGAATATAAAGGTAGCTGTAAGGAGACACAGGTCAGTCCTCCCTTTCCTCCCCTAAGATGTTAGGAAATAAGAGGCAGAGGATGCTAAACAGAAAATGCTATTTTTCTGGGACAGTGCAGGGCTGACGGCCTTTCACTCCAGTGCTACGTGAAAGCTCTCTGGCCACTCTCCTTGTGTTACTTGCCTATTTGGAGAATTTCTTTATGACCCTATTGGTTATATAATATACATGTGTGGTTCTTTCGTAAGTACATGTTTTTCCTATATCTAAGTATTATCTAAACTCATCATGAAATGGAACTACTTGCCCATTTGTAAAATTTTATATGCATTTCACAAGTTCCTAAGTAGCAATTAATTTAACAAACTGTAGTTTAGGTGGTTAGCAATTCAGAAATTGGAAGGCAGAGGGGTGGGGGGATGGGTGAGCCTGGTGGTGGGTATTAAGGAGGGCACGTATGGCATGGAGCACTGGGTGTGCTGCATAAACAAGAAATCTTGGAACACGAATAAAATTAAATAAAATTACAAACAAACAAACAAAACAACAACAACAAAAACAACCCAGAAATTACCAGTGTAAACTCTGAAGGATTTACAATCTAATGAGGCGCTGGGGAACGCTGACGGCTAAATATATTGTGTACTTAATATATGTTAGGTGTGAATCAGTGCATGAGGTCAAGTGTTAATTTGTATATGCCCTAAAATTACAGCCAATACTATTCCCAATTTACAGGTGAGAAGACTGAGGCACAATCAGAAGCACGTGGGTATTTTCAATACAAGTGTATGATTGGCATCACAACAGGTTTTGGTATTGCATAGCAAGAAGACCTAGCCTAAAATCTGAGGATTCTAACCAAAACAAACCATGCTGATTGATTGGTTTCTTTGTTCTGCCTAGATGACAATGACTGCTAAGTTATTGAAAGGAAAATATTTTCTCCTTCTTATTCAATACTAGCATCTTCATAATGTGCCAATCGCATGTCACATGGGCGTTTCTATCTTGTTAAAAGCATCAAATTTATTTTTTTAATGACATGTAGAGTGATAGATTTCTGTGCCAACAAGATGTTATATACTATTCAAAATTACCTGAAGTTATTTAAATGCGAGGTTTATTTAATACACCCACAAAATCCTTTTCAAGTATGTTTTTTGTAATGTATAAAATAATTGTTTGACTCATGCCAATAGTTCAGACATTCAGTGGTAAATAAAATCAAATGCAATTATGTGAATGGACATAATTTTATTGACAGAAGGGTTTAGGCTAAGCCAGAGAGCTGAGGACAGCATTTTGGCTCCGGAGTTGGTCAGATGCTCCTTTTTTTTTTTTTTTTATGATATTCCGCAGGCTTCGGAGGAGGCTGTGGTAGAAGAAGGACTCTGAGATAGGAATTTAACCCCCGTATTCAAACCCATCAAAAAACCAGCAGAGAGATAAACCATCTAATAAGGGTAGAAACAGTAGGGGGAAAAAATGCAACTTAATGTCTGCAGGGTGCTCTCTAGGCGATGATAAAGAAAATCATGGAAGTTTAGGGATTGTGGATCTAAAGTTGATTTATTAAACAGTCAGAAGATTTTTTTGTACCATATACTAGCTGTTAATGCATAAAAAAACCTGCAGGACTTCTCTGGAAATGTTTCTGTATTGATTTCATCGTTGCTTGAGTCAGATATGGATGTTTTCCTTTTATGCAAAATGCTGATGTGTACCGATTTGTGACTGGGTTTGTGCCTTCAGGAATTCTCTGTAGGGCATGAAAGTAACCATATTGTAACAGTTTGAAATTGGAAGAACCGCATTTTCCATTTATTTTCACTTACTCAGCAACAAAGCGCTAAAGGCCAATGACAATCCTTCTCCTACCAACCCATCTCATCCCCAAAGACAGAAAACACTTGTGTTAATTCTTTGACACGTATCCACTTCCTGAACTTTTACCCCTTATTATCACTGCATTAATTCTTCTCTCTCCTGAATTGTCTAAAAATAGCTACTCCTTTAAGCCCACTGTTTATTTATGGAGACGCATTATCTTCCAGGGAAGACAATTATCAGGTGATGGTTCTAACACATTTTGAGTGATATTGGTTTGAAATGCCCCATACGCAATGCTCAGCAGAGGGTTAAGTAAAGAGGCAAGTGAAAATGAACCTTCGGTTGAAATTTATAATGCGTCTATGGTTTGTCCTTTTCAAGAAAGGCTTTGCATTTTTCCTTTAGTTGTGTGCTTTTAATTTCTAGGACCTATGTCAATATTTGTGTACCTCTTCATTATGATGTCCTTGCAATACCTGTGGACATTTAACAGGTAAGTCAACATGGTTCTAAGCATATCTCTGTACCTGAATAGCACAATGGACATTGCCCTAGTTTTTGAAAGTCAAAAGGTCAAGACGGGGGATTGGAGATGGGGGAGTTCCTTGCTGGGTCAGTGCCCAGGTGCTGTTTGTGACTGTTCAACGTGTCCAGTATTTAGTAAAAACTGCCTGAGCCCCCCTTTATGGGGCACTAAATGAATGGACTCTACGTGGGCTCCTGGACATTTTGTGTCCTTAATACTTCTGAGCTACTAGAGCCCAAGAATACAAAGATAAAATAAGAAGAAAACACAATACAATGAGTCAACTACTTACAGGTTTCTGAACAACAAAAAAAATTATTTATATATATGTGTGAATATCATCTATGTTTCTATTTATCTAAATGATGGTAGCAAAGGAGTATGGCTGCGGCAAGTTAACTAAATGTGACCCTCCGAGTTTGACTGGCCTCTTCAGGTTTGCTCTGCTCATCATATTAGACTCAAGGGACACATTCCTTACCTCCCATAAAGATTCAAATCCAGGATGGGCAAACTTTAATGGTGTTAACCACCCTGGGTTCGAACCCCATTTCTGCCCTTGCTATCTCTGTGACCTAGAACATGTTATTAATCTTACGGAAACTCCTTAGGAAGACTTACTATACAGCAGGTAACAACCACAGGTTCTACCTCATGGAGTTTCGATGATGAGTAAGCAAATTCATATGAGGTGCTTAGCTCAGAGCCTGATAGCAGTGGGGAAAAGCCTGGTGAATATTGGGGAAGTATCAGCATATTAAACAAAAGCATTGATTGACTTCTGCTTGCCACCATACTCAAAAGATGAAATTTTCAAAAAAGACCATTTTTATTAGACACTGGAGTTTCTTTGTTGAGCCCACTGCAATTCGGAAACTCTTTGTCTTTGTGTTCACTTATGTAAGATACACACAGGGATGCAAACATATAAATCAAAAAGAGAACTTAAACCTGTGTGTGAGTCTGCAGTGATATAAGGAGAAATTTAGCTAAAAGTACAAGAGTGCCGGTCTAGAAATTCTTGAGGATAAAATACAGGTTATAAAGAGAAAGTAAATGTATCAAAATGATACAATGATACATTCCTCTCTTGACCAGTGATGGTGAACATGAAATCTAACTTTATGGGTCATTATGTTTTAGATGCTTATAAATTAATAGCTAAGTTAAATAATGAAGTTTTACTCAGATTGTGGATTTCTACCATTTAAAAGGCAAATAGAATTTATTTACAGTTTATAGTAAATATTGATACATTAAATTTCTTCTTCATATTACTTTTTATTATACTATGATTTTATTTTTAAAGAATCATTCTTTCCATTAAACTTTCCACTTTGTTTTAGTTCTTTGTTCTCTCCCCTCTTCGTGTTTGGGAGCCTTTTTAAATTTTGCGTTGTTTTCTGTAGTTCCGCCTAAAAATATAACATCCACCCACAAAACTCTTAGAGCTAATGTTCACCACCTTTCTTACCGACAAATAGATACACAAACCAAAAAAGAGCACTGAGAAAAATATACATCAGAGGGAAGAGGCAGAATACGGATTTGAAGATTATAAAGTCAGTATCAAGTGGCAAGAGGCAGGAACCAGACCAGCTACATAAGCAGAGTGCATTTAATGTGAAGAGGGGACAGCTAGCTGTAGAGTTGTTAATGAGGTAACCAAAAAGATGAAAACCAAAGATATTACAGAGGTACAGATTCTGGAAGCAGCTCCTACCCCTAGAACTGAGGGGGAAAAGCAGGAGGCTGGAATTATGAAAGCTTGCGAGCCTCTAAGGAAGCATCTGCTTCTTTCGTTGCTGTAGAGACCACGAACTAGATAGAGCCACTTCTGTAGGAAGGCTCTGCCTGGCTGCGTGATACAACAGCAGACAGCAGAGCTGCAGGGAGCCCATGAGAAAGACACAGGAAAGAGAAGTCCCCTCTCCATGCTCCCAGCCTTGCCACCTCATTGTGGACTCTCCATCCCAGAGTCTAACAAGAAACCGGCAAGCAAAGCCCCTTGGAGGCATAGAGTCCCCGCCCCACCCCCAAAGCAACACAAGGAAGGGTGGGTTTGGCCCTGAGAAGAGGCAGTTCCTTAACGCCAGGAGCAAACTTCAATTAATTTAGATCTCTGTATCTGAGTGGCAAAGTTGAATCTGAGCCTTGTTGTCTGGGGAGGGGTGTGGGGGTGTACACTCAGAATTATTTTGGAAAGGTTCTTTTTTATTTTATTGAGGTAAAATCAGAATATAACATTATATCAGTTGCTGGTGGATCCCACTTTTATGACGATGACTGTTCTCTGACCTCTATAGTCTCTCCTAATTTTTTGTGTCTGCCGGTAGCTTTAGCCAGCCTGCTGCCAGCAGTGACAGATGACATGTCTTCCCTTATGGTCTTAATTCAAGAGGTGTATCTTCCCATTCCTGTGCCCCTATGAAGACTACTGTTCATCTCCACCCAGGAGATGATTTTTATTTTTAAAAATAAAATGATTCTGTTGAAGTTTCAGTTTAACAAATAGTTGATGTTTAGAAACTCCCCATTTATACTTAAATGTGACCTCAAACCTTTTCTTTTATTAGGGAATACTTCCGAGACTCTACTGGTTTACTTTCATATTTCATGAGGTTTGTTGTACTTTGAAAATATTAAGAGCATATGTTTTTGAAAAATCTATCAGCAAATTATTTTTTGACTTTAATATAATAGAAAATTTTATTTTGTATATCTTCATTATAATTTACTCTTTAATTTTCAAAATTCTGCTATCGCATATAGTTTTCTACTTTTTAGTCTTCTGGGGATATCTTTCTAGCAAACCTAAACATGAACAAAAATGCAAAAGAACAAAGTGATCAAATTACAAGTGCACCCCTTACAGCGATATGAAAATTGGTTTAAAATACGTTCAAAGCTGTATTATTAATATTTTACCCTTAAAACAATGTGGAACATCAAAAGCATGATATGAGTAATATGGAACTCTAAGATCATTCCAGATCTAAGGAGAAGAAACAGAGGTTGTATCTCTCTTCTCACCAGTAAGTCATCAAGGCAGTTAAAGTCTCTCAGTTCAGCTGAGGACCTGCATTTCCCTGGGTTATCTTGCCATTAGCTACCAACAGTAGACATAGTACTACAATTCTACCAATGGTACCTGAAACTGATGTTTGGTTTCCACAAACCACACCCTTTAGGGAAGGAAGAAATGAAACAAGATGGGGTTGGAAGGGAGACAAACCATAAGAGACTCTTAATCTCACAAAACAAACTGAGGGTTGCTCCTGAGGGAGTAACTCCCACTTTGTGAGATCCTTCTCGAGTATGGGTCACCATGCCAGAGTGGGTTTTTAGCAAGATCATCTCTGTGCCTCCTACAGACCCTTTTATTCTCTGTTGTGGAGGAGCCGTTGAGGTAGTTTTCGGGTCTTTGTTAGAACAAATTATTCCACAAGTAGCTGTATATTTGGTGTGTCCATGGGAGTAGGTGATTTTAGAATCTTTCTCTGCTGCCATTGTGGACTACCTCCCAGGGATATTCTTTTAATAATACTTACGATTATATGGTTTAAAAACCTGAGGACACAAGATTTTCCCCTCTTTTACTGGAAAATATGTCTTTCTGAGCTATAAATACTACAATCCTAATTCTTATAGATGACTTCTGTTGATACAAGAGACACACAGATAATTTTTCAAGGAGAGATATTTACCGATATCCCTTAGGAATAAGTAGCATTTAAAGAATTATACTTTTATGTTGATTTAAATGAAGTGGCTGAGATTCAACCCAACTGTTTTGACCCATAAAAATGGCCATTTCCCCTGGTTCAGCCTAGCCCTGTGCCTGGTCAAAGTATATCATAGTACATGTTTATGGTATCTTATAGTTGATGGTCCTTCAATATGAGTTACCTTCTTTGCTCCCTAAAACAATCCATTCTTTGGTAGGGGAACCATTACTATTCACTTTTTAAAGATGAGAAATCTGTGCTTTAGGAAGATAAAATGGCCGGGCCTCGCTCATGTTACTTCAAAGAAAGACCTGGTGCTTCGGTTTCCACACTCAGAGCTCCCTACGGTAACAGGGCCTCCTTGGTGTGCAGATTGTGTTGGCACCAGGATGCTTAGCCAGGGAGGTGGATGAAGGCTGAAATAGAGCCTGTACTCTGTCCCCTAGGATGGGATGCTCTTTTCCAATTTACACCAAAATCTGGTCAGATATAAACAGAAAAAAAAAAATTGTTTCCTGATGGCAGGACGAATCTGTCTCAAAGTATTCTCATTAATAAGGTTTTGAGTTGTTTTGCCAAGGGAGGGAAGTGTTTGAGCTACTGTGTTATACGGTGTGGTCCTCTTGGTTAGTTATGACTTTGTTTGTTTCTTAACTTTCTGGGGGCGTTCTCATTGTGTAAACTACCATATTACACAATAAGCAGGTAAGAAGTGTGGTCAGCAGAGTTCTTAAATGACTCCTCAAGTTTCTGCCCTTTAGTATATGTGTCCCATATTCACCTTCCTTTGAGTATGGACAGAACCTCTGAATATGTCAGGACAGTTACTCCCATGACTGTATTATGTTATATAAGCCTTTTTCTTAGTCTCTTGGAGAAAGATTCTCCTGCTGGCTTTTATGAAGTAATCTGTCAAGTTATGAGAGCAGCCTCAGGAGCTGGGAATGACACTCAGCTGATAGCCAGCAAAACAAAACAACCCAGGGACTTTAGTCCTACAACCTCAAGGAACTGAATTTTGTGAGCAACCAGTATGCTTGGAGGACGACCTTGAGCTCCAGACAATACTTTGGTATCAGCTAGCTAAGACCATGTGTAAAGGACCCACCTAGCTTGTACCTGAACTCCAAACCCATGAGACTATGAGATAACAGTTTTGTCTTGTTTTAAGTCCTTAAGTCTGTGGTAATTTGTTGTGCAGCAATAAAATACTAAGATAGGGAGAAAGTGCATCAAATTTATTAATGGTTGGACTAGATGGGGATTAGTTTAAGTTACCTAAGTATTCATTCTATTGTCCCAAATTTAAATATTCCATGTATCTGTGTGAAGGGAATGGACCATAACCCACTATTTTTAAAATTTTTTTATTTATTATTATTATTTTTTTTTTTAATTTATTTTCAGTGTAACAGTATTCATTGTTTTTGCACCACACCCAGTGCTCCATGCAATCCATGCCCTCTCCAATACCCACCACCTGGTTCCCCCAACTTCCCACCCCCACCCCTTTAAAACCCTCAGATTGTTTTTCAGAGTCCATAGATTTTAAACACAAAAGTGATATTATATCAGCATATACTTTCCATTTATGTAGTCTCTCCAAAACAACATAAAAATAAACCTTCTGTTCTATGATTGGTATATACATGTATTTCCTGTTTTAGTTATTATAAACCATGCAAAATAATGTCTTTATTTTATTTAACAATACAGAAAGTTTAAAGAAATGTAGTTTTGTGAGGTTTTAAAAATAAAATAAATAATTGCTGGGCTATGATAGTAGATTTTATTGAAATCTGTATAATCCTGATTGTGTGTGTTAGCTCCACATTACAGATGAATGAATTAAACCATAAATTAATTGAAATAATGTGCCAAGAACTAGTAATTGGCCACATTGGACTGTGAATTTAGATTTTCTAACTCCTAAATTCAAGATTATTTGATCATAACACACCTACAAAAGCAACACAAAAGAAAATATAAAATAAGTATAATACAGTAAACTAGAGATTTTCCCACAATAGCAAATGTAACAACAAGGGAATACTTTGATTGGGAGTGATGATGTCGGTGAGTATGGTATATAAACTGGTTTCTTTGCTAACTATGTCAGAGCTTCAGGTGCTTCGAATTAATCTCCTAAAATAATCCTCCTGGCTCCACTCCTTGTTATTTGTCCAGAGTAACATTTTTGACCTTGTTGATGCTGATTCAATTTGTAGAAGTCTTACTTCTTCAGAATTCTTAGCTTTTTGCTTATCCTTTGAGTAGATGTTTCAGATTGTCTCAGAGGTTTTGGAGTCTGTCCTCATATAAGTTAGTGGCTTGTTTTTCTTTGCTTCTGGAATTCTAATGTACTTTATGCCCTTGATCCTCCCAGAGTGTGCCAAGGACACCTTGGGTTTGATCATAGGCCTATTTTGTCCAGGTTCTATTGTCCACAAAGAGAGGTAAAAGAGTGAACATTAAACCGATGAGCTATATCCAGTATGTGTTTGTTACATATAAAGTATACAAACTATATTTCTATAGTTATCTATAGATATAACTTGCTAATTTTATAAGTGTTTAATTGCTGAAATATGTTTTTCATAAATTAGGTATGTAATTATAATCCCATGGGGGTATTGGGAGGTAGACTCTGTAATCAATCAGGTAAGAGATACCCATTACACAGGTGTTTAAGAATTATAAATTCCAGGGCCACCTGGTGGCTCAGTCATTAAGTGTCTGCCTTTAGCTCAGGTCATGATCCCAGGGTCCTGAGATGGAGCCCCACATTGACCTCCCGGCTCCTCAGGGGGCCTACTTCTCCCTCTCCCACTCCCTCTGCTCTGTGCCTTCTCTAGCTGTGTCTCTCTCTGTCAAATAAATAAATAAAATCTTTTAAAAAATTATAAATTCCATATTATAGAGAAAAATATAGGCCAGAAGAAAAGAGTAATATCTTTGCATTTTTCTTAACAAAAGTGGATACCAATGCAATGGACAGGTATAGCATAAATTTAAATATTTTATTTCATAATAACTTCAATTAATTCTGGAATAATGGGTTTCCATTTGAAGCATCTATATCAAAAATAAAATCAGGTCTTAGAAAATTGGAAGTTTTTTAAAAAGTTAGATTGCTAGACATTTAAATTCATTTTAGATATAATCTATACCTACATAACATTATCTAAAATAAAATCTAACTGATTATCTTATAATATGTAAGAAAATACATTTCAGTGTAATGTGTATAGGATGAAATTTAGGTAAAAAAATCTGGTGAAGGGACACCTGGGTGGCTCAGTTGGTTAAGCGGCTGCCTTCAGCTCAGGTCATGATCTCAGCATCCTGGGATCGAGGCTCACATCTGGCTCCTTGCTCAGCAGGGAGCCTGCTTCTTCCTCTGCCTCTGCCTGCCACTCTGTCTGGCTGTGCTCACTCTCTCTGATATATAAATAAATAAATAAAATCTTGAAAAAAAAAATCTGGGGGCGCCTGGGTGGTTTAGTGGGTTAAGCCTCTGCTTTCGGCTCAGGTCATGATCCCAGGGTCCTAGGATCAGGCTCTCTGCTCAGTGGGGAGTCTACTTCCTCCTCTCTCTCTGGCTGCCTCTCTGCCTACCTGTTATCTCTGTCAAATAAATAAATAAAGTCTTAAAAAGAAAAAAAATCTGGTGGAAAGAAAGACTAAATGTCAATATTATTTTTCTTTTAGTAATAAAAATATGGATTATTTTCTACTTTTTTATATGTTCATTTTATTCCATAAGGAATATATATTATTTCAGCAACAGATAACTAAGAAATAATATTCAGACATTATAAGTTGTTGTAGATAAATATAAAGGAAGAGACTTTAAGAAGTTGCTAATCTGGGGTGTGTTCTCTATAAATAGTTCCTGGATTCCAGATCAGTGAGTTTTGATTTCTTTCTTTATTGACTTAAAACACACACATATACACACACACACACACACACACACACACACACACACACACACACACACACACACACACACGCTTTTACCTCTTCTCTGGTTATCTTTTTTTCCTTTTTTAAGATTTTATTTATTTATTTGACAGGCAGAGATCACAAGTAGGCAGAGAGGCAGGCAGAGAGAGAAAGAGAGAGAGAGAGAGAGGAGGAAGCAGGCTCCCCAATGAGCAGAGAGCCTGAGCTCGATCCCAGGACCCGGAGATCATGAGCTGAGCCGAAGGCAGAGGCTTTAACCCACTGAGCCACCCAGGCGCCACTTCTCTGGTTATCTTGAAATATAACCTTACTTATACTAAGTCACTCTATAATTATCTCCATTATCTTTCTCACGGTGTAGCCCAACATCAGCTGTTGCCTTATCTTATATAGAACTGGTGTCCTGAAACCTACTCTTGCTAGCCTCAATTTTTAATTCATACTACGGTAAGAGTTATTTTTGCAAACACAGACTCTAAAGAAATAGATTTCTATTAGCCTTAATTGAATCCCTACTATAGTTTAAAAGGCTCTTGATATAGCCCCCTGCATACCTCCTCAATCTCTTTATAAATTACTCTCTTCTGTTTCCATAAAGCAATCATGCTGAACCTTTCATTTCAGGATGGTCACATCATAAATCTCATTTTCTTCTCATTATGTTCCTTATTTAATGTCCGTTCTTTCAGTTCTTAGTTGTTATGTCACTTCTAGGAAATCTGCATAGATCCATACTCACTCAACCCTTATACGAGGTTTGTTTGCTTTCCTTTAAATTTCAGTAGTGCGGCACCTGGGTGGCTCAATGGGTTTAGCCTCTGTCTTCAGCTCAGGTCATGATCT
This sequence comes from Mustela putorius furo, assembly GCF_011764305.1. Taxonomy (NCBI): domain Eukaryota; kingdom Metazoa; phylum Chordata; class Mammalia; order Carnivora; family Mustelidae; genus Mustela; species Mustela putorius. The sequence goes on along the minus strand of NW_025422022.1, from coordinate 6,640,496 downwards.
CAGGGTCCTGGAATCGAGCCCCACATCAGGCTCTCTGCTTGGCAGGGAGCCTGCTTCCTCCTCTCTCCGCCCGCCTCTCTGCCTGCTTGTGACCTCTGTCTTCAAGTAAATAAATAAAATCTTTAAAAATAAATAAATAAATAAATTTCAGTAGCACATGTTAGATCCTCATTTTCTGTCATCCCCCCTTGACTACTTAAGGAGGGCAAGGTCCTTAATAATTTTGTGTTACAGTCTTTGCCCAAAACCTACAACAATGCAGGCACTACAACAGAGCAGTCACATTGCCCACACTCAAAAATATGTGTTGAATAAATGATGGATGGGGTTGCTTTGCTCTGATGGGACTGAATTGGTTCCTGTATACCAGCTGTTCCCAGTGTGCCCAGCTACTTTGTAAGCTTGAGGCCTTGTCCCAGTTATGAAAGAACACAGAGTAACGACAGAGAAATAACTCGCCACTCCTCTTTGTCCTCACATGCCCCGAACCATGCCTTTTTTATAAGCTGTTGGGTCCTGGTCATTTTGTGTGAGGAATAGAGTCGTTTTTCTATAACCCCAAAGAGATTCTGCTTTCTCTGTATTCATGAGAATAGAGCTAAGTGTGTGTAATTGTTGGCTCTGGTCCTAATCAGAAGCTTGGAGAACTAAAAAACCCATGACATATTTCTTGTCTTCTGTCTGAGAACTTTCATATTGACATCAATCAGTGGTCAGCTGAAAAACTGCAGACTGTGTGGAAAGGGGTTGGGGATGGGAAAAGGAATGTTAGTGCTTTATCCAAAACAAATTTCTCAATTGTTTGACAGTTGTTGAGCAATAAGAAAAGATGCAGTCAATTTGGATTTTTTTTTTTTTTCCCTTCTGACCTGAAGTCTTTTGGCAATGCACCGATAGTCAAGAATGGTGGAAGAAACATCACCATGGTTTCTTTAAGGTCTAAAAAACACATTCGAAAGACACAAAGGGAAGGTAACATATTAATAATATTATTAGCAGTTAGATATAGTTCTGCTTTTGCATGCTAACATAAACCAACAAGATCAAATACCAAGGTGATTTTTAAGCAAGGTTCCATAAGACTAATGTTAAACATATCACACAATACAAAATATTTATCTGTAATTCAGATTTTCTAATCTCACTAACTGTGGCCTCAAACAAGGTGGAAGTTTGAAGATCTAGTCCACCCCCAGAATGCACCAAGATCATCTGGGTTCTGCCATAGGCTTGTTCTGTCAAGTTGTTCACACAACTTTCTTCTGAGAGGCAGAAACTTTGAATGATTTACCTGATCACTCTTAGGAAAGAAACTTGTAAACCGTCTAGACAAAGGACTATGAAGAACTTGGAGACTATGAGGTCTTGGGGATTTTTACCCTACTAGCAAACTAACAAGTTAGCCTGCCATGATTTCATGGCTTCTGGGAGAAGATATGAAACTCATGGATCAGAGACAAAAAACTTTATGACTCACAACACAACAAGCAGTATGAGGGTTACATTTGTGCTGATTGCCTTTGCCTTCCAAATCCTACAGAGGTGACGCTGAAGGATTCTATTGGAACTGACACACATAGTGGGTTTGTATTACAGCTGAGGAACCCAAACTCAAGAAATCTAAATATCATATAAGAGACTGCAAGCATGCCTGTCCTTTGTACCAGAGCTGGATGCTGTCACTATTTTCCAAGGCTGGGAAAGATAGCCCCTATACTCATAAGGAAGACAGAAGATAAGAAAGCCGTAAAAAATAAATTTAAAAGAAAGAAAGAAAGAAAAAGCCGTGAATAATTGTTAAATAAATTAAGGGGGGGAAGAATAGTACATTTTTCTTTTTTGTTCTTCTATCTGTCTTGGCTTGAACATAGAAAACAGGACACTTCAAATAAAACCAGATGCTTGTGCTATTTACAACTAGCAGAAATGATTAGGCACTTATTTATGTCTTGTTTTTCTTGCCCTCCTTCATCATGGCCCAGAGTAATATTTGCTCAGCATACAGTAAGGACTCACAAATGCTTATTATCTGTATGAATGCTCAGAGGGGTGTCAAGCAAACTTTGCTATGTCTCATCTCTAGAAAAAGCAGCAACTATACAGATGAAAAATCACCAACCACTCGATCACCCCTACTCTGACATCAACCACACATCTTCCATACAGAATAACACCAGATGTAGTTCAGAGATGTCATCTTGTATAGAAAATTATGATTATTTTCTGTCTGTTACCCCGATAAAATTAAACAATCCTGTGCAAAACCGCTTTGTTAATGTGTAGAAAGAAAAACAATTCTATTAGAAATTGTCATGTTTGCTGTGTGTATCAGGGCGAAACCTGTGAAAAACGCTTCCTTTACCTATGGGAAGCTGATACCTCATAAACATGTGGCCTTCTCCTGCAGAGTGTAAAGATTGGTAAATAAAGAGCTCTCTGATAGAAAAGTGCTCATCCCTGCGAGGTCAATGAGTCCTTTGAAGACACCACGGTTCTATTCAGTGCCCTGGAAGAGTTCATTAACCCAACACAAATAGACCATTTACTTCTACCTAGAGGATCATGCTAATTAAATTGCTCTGTTTACACACCTATGTCCCAATTTTCTATGAATACATGAATGTCTTGAGTCTCATTCCCTATGTCTTTGTTGAAGGCAGAGATGATTACAGTTTCACACTCTCTGACTTATCCTTCTGCTGTAGAACTCAGGCTTCCCAGGACTTCTTCAAAACCTATTTTTAGAAAATTAGTCACAACAGTGTTACACTTAGTGAAAGTAGCCCAGATGGAGAAATGTTAATTTTTTATATGTTTATAAATGTCTACCATAGTTATGTATGGCCAAGTTTTATTATTACTTCATTTCCTTCTTGCTAGAATTCAAAAAGTTCATTCCTGCTACCTTAGGCTAATTTCTACATCTGTGTTGTGTATGCCATCCTCAGGGATTGTAAATTATAAGCAAGTCACCTCTCTTTTATATATTCAAACTTCCCCTGTGTTTCTGTCTCTCCTTGTCCTTTCTCTTTCTCATTCTCTGTCTATCTCCCAACTGGAACTTTCTTACTGGCTTTTCAATGTCCTCATGTCCCCTTCATTAAACACCAATAATAAATAATCTCTTGACATCTTATTTCCTTCTGGTAAATTTTATCTCTGTTTTCTCTGTTCAGAGCCAAACTTCTTAATAGAAATTATTTTTGTCATTATTTCTATCTACTCATTCTAATCCAATATGGATTTGTTTATGAACCACTGAAATCATTTTCATTAATGTTCACACTGATGTCCTTCATAGGATATGAGATTTCCAGTTATTTTTGTACAAGACTTCTCAACTTCAGTCATTTAACTTTTTATTTTTAAAATTTTCTTCCATTGACATTTAGAGCCTACCATTTCCAGGTTTTACTTCCTACCTTTCTGATGCTCATTTCTATCTCCCTTTCAGGGTCAACCTCATCTACCTTAGGCATGAAATATTGATCCTGAGGATTCTCTCTCTCTCTCTTTTTTAAATTGTAATTTTTCTTTTTTATTGTCTTCAAGCCTGTCTGTGATTTTAATCACAGCATATTGATAGATGGTTTACAAATGTACAACTCCAGCCCAGATATTCTCTGATTTCTGGACCCATACATGCAACTGTTTTCTTCATTTTTTTTTTTTTTTGGAGACTCCAAGTCATCTAAAACTAAGAAAATTCTCCAGTTAAAACTAATTTGTATTTCCTTTCTTTCCCACTCCATGTTCCTCCAAACACACCTCCATTTTACAATCCAATCCAAAAATACTGTGTCCTCTTAGCTACCTTTCTTCCCTAAATTCATCAGCAAATATCATTGATTTTTCCTTCCTCTATAGTTCTGGTCACCTGCAGTACTCCACTCCAGACAACATTTTCAATATCTTCCTCAAAGATGACTATAGCAGGCTTCTGAGTTGTCTATCTGCATCCACCCTGGTTCCCCTCCAATCCATTATGAAAATAACAGTTTTCAACATGTATGATTGTCGAAAAAAAAAAAAAAAAAAAAGAAAAGAAAAAAGTCCATGCCAGGTTTTTGGCTTCCCATTGTTCTTAAAGAAATCAAATTCCTGAGTGTGGCTAACCATGCTTTCTCCAGATATCTTGTCCGTGTTCTTCCTCTGCTGGGCTCTAGCTATGTTGGTTCTTTTGATCCTCCACATCATGTATGCTTTTTTCTTCCCCATGGTACTTTGTGCACCAATAATTGCCCTCTCTTGAATGTTCTTTTCTTGAGTTTTCATCTACTTGATTCTAAATCATCCTTCAACACTCTGGGCATGTGTCTCTTGCTCAGGAAAACCTGCTCCAATTCTTTGACTAGGTCAGTTAGTTTTCCCTATTATGTGTTCTCAGGAAAAGATTGTACCTCTTGTCCAAGGGTAATATTGCATGTTTGCATGATGATTTAATGAATGTCTGCCCCCTCCATCAATACAATCTGTATGAAGTTAGAGAGCTAGATCTCTTCTATAAGTTGGAGAAGTTAGAGCTAGGTCTATTTTTTTCTAACCAGGAATTATCACAATAAGAGGTAATGAAAAGCACTAATAAGTGATTGATGGCCCAAGAAACAAAAACAAAACAAACAGACAAAAAAAAAAAATGAACACCCCAGTAGATTTGGAATAAAAAACTTATAGAATAGAAGAGAATAAAAGGTGATCAATGACAGAAAGAAAAGAAGGAGGAAGGAGAAAAAGAAAAGAAAAATGAAAAGGGGGAAAAATACTTGTTTGGTTAAAAAAAGTATATATTAAACATTTGTTACGTGCCAAGTATTAAGATACATAGTAAATATCATCCTTGAAACCAATCCAAAGGATGAACTATTTTTATCTGTCTTACAGATGAGACAACTGAGGTATAGGGAACTTCAAGATAACAAGATGTGAAATGCTATAATTTAAACATCAATCTGTTTGGATGGAGTGAAATGGATTAAATTAGAATTTTCAAGCCCAATATAATCATTTTGAATTAAACATTTAGAGTAACATAGAATGCCTGAGAACTTTTGAGAAAGCAATTAATGTGGTCCCATGGTATGTATAAAAAAGAATTCATCATCTTTAACTAGATCAAGCAAAAAAGAAATCAGGAAAATAAACAATTAACTATCGTATGATTCATTTTTTACTGTCAGAATCATGTTTTTAAATTATAAAGTGGCCACTCACATGATATAGCAACAGCTTTTTTTCCAGCTTTATTCAGATATAATTGACATATATCATTGTATAAATCTAATGCATACAACATGATGATTTGATCTATGTATATACTGTAGAACTATTATCACAATAAGTTTAGTTAACATTCAACATCTCACATAGTTACAACATTTTTCTTGTGAAAGGAGCTTTTAAGAGCTACTCTCTTAACAGCTTTCATATATACAGTACAGTATTTGTATCTACAACTATCATGCTATCCATTACATTCAAACCTATTTTTCTTATAATAGGAAGTTTGTACTTTTTAACCACCTTCATCCATTTTCCCCACCTTCTGCCCTCTACCTCTGGCAACCACCAATCAGTTCTCTGTTTCTGTGAGGGTTTTGTTCTTGTTTTTGTTTTTCAGATTCTACATGTATGTACGCTCATAAAGTATCTGTCTTTGTCTGACATTTTATTTAACATAATATCCTCAAAGTCCATCCATGTTGCTGCAGATGGAAGTATTTTCTTCCTTTTCATGGCTGAATAATATTTCCACGTGTGTGTGTGTGTGTGTGTGCGTATTCTTTAAAGTCTCTTAGTTTAAACTTCACTATTAATACTTTTGTTTATTAAGCTATGCTTTCTACTTGTTTTGTGTGCAATACATCCATTTGTTATTACAATCACCCAATAAAAGAAATAGTATCACTACATATTTATGGATTTGGAAACTCAAGTGGAGACAGGCTAAACTACCTGCCAGACATCATTCAGTAGGAGTGGAGCATGGAATAGGAACATTAACACACTTTTTACTAAAAACCTCGAAGTTTGTTGGAAGCTAGTTGGAAAAGATTTTTTAGAAGAAAAAAAAATTGAACTGTCCTAAATGTTAAGAGGAAACAACCCCACATTACTTGTTTAATAAGGGAAAGAAAGTATTAAATATTCAGTAAGATCTTATTATAAACAGCTACATATTTATGTGACTTTAGCATTAAAAGAACAGGAATAAAAATAAACTTTGTTTTCATCCTAATTATTAGCATCCTATTCTAATTTTACTATCCTCAAGGCATTTTCTCAGTATTGTTAATTACTTTTAACAAGAAGCAGGTAAGATGGTCTGAAAAGGATACACACAAAAGAAAAGCTAAGTAAAACTTTCCTCACAATATATTTATTGTTATGAAAAAACCGCTGGAAGTCTAATAGCTGTGATAAGAACACATTATTTCCAAAAAACACATAGTGTCTTCATTAATGAACTATGTCAAAATTTAAAATTTCAATTCAGGTTGAATAACTGTATAGTTTTTCACATTTATGACAAGCATATGTTTCTGGTGTATATCAACTTTTTTTTCCTTATATGAATCAATTCTTAAAAGCTTCATCAGAGTCATATAAGGTTATTAGATACCTTGTTAGTTTGAGAACACATCTGATTTCTAATTTTTTTGTAATAATTTAGAAATCTCAGTTTCTCAGGAGTTAAGTGTATGCCTATTTCCATCTGTAGTCAGTGGAAAGTAATTTTAATAAATAGAACAAAATCTGCCAGTAATGTCCCAACTCAAGATACTAACTGGAACACCAAGTCAAGAAAGGAGAAAAACGGGAAAACATGAATACAGGCACATGCAATTTCAGAACCTCTACTTTGATGAAACGTACTTGATGTCATTAAAACAATTGAGAATATGGTAAATTTCCTTTACTGCTCATAATGATCATATATTAGAAATGATTTGTAAAAATGGATTGAATGAGACTAAAGGAAAAAAGAAGCACTGGAGCTTAAATAGTGAGAAACGATACACTTGTTACTCCTTAATATATTATCATGACCTCCGTGTCATCTCTCTGAGTTGATGCACTTTTTATCTTCTATGTTTATCACAAGTTGATATAATCTATGAGATTTTCATGAACATGAAATGTCTTTCTCTTATTTAGACTTGTTTAATTTCTCTATCCATGTTCTGTAGTCTTGCATTTCTTTTGTCAAATTTATCCTCAAGTGTTTTCATCTTTTTATTTCTATTGTGAATGAAATTGTTTTCTTAATTTCATTTGTATATATTCATTATTAGTACATAGAAATATATATATATGCATATATACATATACATATATATTATGTCCTGTGACCTTGCTGACTTCATTTATCAGTTCTTTCACTTTTAAGATTTATTTATTTATTGGACAGAAAGAGAGAGAGATTGAGAGAGGGACACAAGCAGGAGGAGTGGGAGAGGGAGATGCAGTCCTGCTGAGTAGAGGGCCAGATGTGGGGCTTCATCCCAGAATCCTGGGATCATGACCTGAGCCGAAGACAGATGCTTAATGACTGAGCCACCCAGGTACCCCTCATTTATTAGTTCTAATCAGTTTTTTAGAGGGGAATTGAGGGTAAAGGTGTTCTTTGGTATTTTTTGTATACAAGATCATGTCATCTACAAATAAAGACAGTTTTGCTTCCTCCTTCTAATTTAGAATTTATTTTTATGCCCGCCCCTGCTGGCCACAAACTTCTGCACAAGTTTAAGCAGAAATGGTGAGAAAGAACATCCTTGTTTTGTTCAAATCTTAGGGAAATTCATTTACAATTTCAGTTATGTGTGATGTTAGTTATAGGTTTTTGTTTGTTCTTTTATTTACTTATTTATCTATTTATTTATAAATAGATAAATTTTAAGGACATTTTCTTATATTTCTTATCTGTTGAGATTTTTTAAAATATAAATGGGTATTGGATTTGTTTTTTTCTGTGTCTCTTGAGATTTTCATGTAATTTTTGTCATTTATTATATTAATAGAGTATATTATCTTGTTGGAGTTCTTATATTAAATTCAACCTTATATTTCTGGCATGAATCCCACTTTGTCAAAGTTTTAATACTTTTAATGTGTGGGATTCAATTTGCTAATATTTCATTGGGAAATATTGTGTCTGTAGTCATGAGAGGTACTGTTTCATAATTTGTAATGCATTCATTTGGCTAAAATATCAGAGAAGTACTAACATAATAGAATGAGTTAAGAAGTCCTTCCTCTTCCTCTATTTTTCTCAAAAAAAAAATTGAATGAATTGTGATTTATTCTTTAAATGTTTGATAGAATTTCCCAGCAAAACTGTCTGAGCTTGAGTTTTCTTGATAAGTGCATATTTTTATTATCAATTTATTTGTAAGGTATCTATTCTGATTTATTGTTTTGTCTTGAGTCAATTTTAGTAGATTATGTCTTTCTAGGAATTTGTCATTGTATTCTAACTTTTCTAATTTATTGGTATAATGTTGCTCTTGGTGATTGCTTATAATTCTTCTAATTTCTTTAAGGTCTATAAGAATGTCTTTTCTTTCATTCCTGATTTTGGTAATTTGTGTGTTTTCTTTTTCCTTGATGCTTCTAACTAAAGTATTGTTATTTTTATTGATCTTGTCAAAGAATCAACTTTTGGCTTCATCATTTTTTTGTATTATTTTCTTGCATTCTATCTCACTGGTTTTGTTTTAGTCTTTATTATTTTATTTCTTCTTCTTATTTTGGGTTTAGTTTGCTATTCTTTTTCTATTTTTTAAAGTGGAAGTTTAGTGTTCTAATATAGGTGTTTAAAGATATAAATTTCCCTCTAAGCACTAGGTTAGCTTCATCACATCAATGGAAGTGGAGGAGCCCCAGAATAACATTCCAATCTACTCATATGTGGAGAATCTCTGATAGAGGCATTATCTGTTTATTGTTTAAATGAGGGCTGAAGTTTCTATAATCATAGACCTTTGGTTAACCTAAAAATAATTTTATATAAAACTGCAATGCAGTAAATATAATTACAAAGAAAAATTCTTGACAAGATAGTTAACACTGTCAAAATTATCCATAGGAAAGGACTTTGTGTGGTTAAAAATATTCTCCTAATTAAAGGGTCTACCACCTGGTTTGATTTCTACTCAGGAAGAAAATGTGCATATAGAAGATGGTGGAGAAGTAGCAGGCTAAGACTACTTCAGCTAGCCAGAGATCAGCTAGATAGCTTATCTAAAGATTGCAAACACCTAAAAATCCATCGGCAGATCGAAGAGAAGAAGAACAGCAATTCTGGAAACAGAAAAACAACCACTTTCTGAAAGGTAGGACCGGCGGAGAAGTGAATCCAAAGCGACGGGAAGATAGACCCCGGGGGGAGGGGCCGGCTCCCGGCAAGCGGCGGAGCAACCGCGCACAAAATCAGGACTTTTAAAAGTTTGTCCTGCTGAGGGACATCGCTCCAGAGGCTAAACCGGGGCGAAGCCCACTCAGGGTCAGCGTGGCCTCAGGTCCCGCAGGGTCACAGAAGGATCGGGGGTGTCTGAGTGTCGCAGAGCTTGTGGGTATTGGAACGGGAAAGCCGGCTACAGAGACAGAGCTGACAGTAAGCTCACAGCTCCGTGTTACCTTGAACCGGTCACAGGCTCGGTGAGCTCGGAGCGCGGCCGGAGGTCAGGCAGACGGGAGTAACTGGGCACTGTTCTCTGAGGGCGCACTGAGGAGTGCGGCCCTGGGCTCTCGGCTCCTCCGGGCCGGAGACCAGGAGGCCGCCATTTGTATTCCCGTCCTCCGGAACTATACGGAAAGCGCTCAGGGAACAAAAGCTCCTGAAAGCAAACCCGAGCGGATTACTCATCCCGGCCCCTGTTAAGGGCGGTGCAATTCCGCCTGGGGCAAAGACACTTGAGAATCACTACAACAGGCCCCTCCCCCAGAAGATCAACAAGAAATCCAGCCGAGACCAAGTTCACCTACCAAGGAGTGCGGTTTCAATACCAAGGAGAGCAGCAGAATTCCAGAGGAGGAGAAAGCCAAGCACGGAACTCATGGCTTTTTCTCTGTGATTTTTTTTAGTCTTGCAGTTAATTTGATTTTATTCTTTTTGATTTTTTTTTTCTCGCCTTCTGGTAAATTTTTTTTTAACTTTTACCTTTTTCTTTTTTAACGTTTTTTAACTAGTTTATCCAATATATATATTTTTTCTTTTTTATCTTTTTCTTATTTGTTTTCTTTTTTTAATTATTTTCCTTTCTTTTTTTTTTTTTTCTTTCTTCCTTTTTGAACCTCTTTTTATCCCCTTTCTACCCCCTCACGATTTGGGATCTCTTCTAATTTGGTTAAAGCATATTTTCCTGGGGTTGTTGCCACCCTTTTAGTATTTTACTTGCTCCTTCATATACTCTTATCTGGATAAAATGACAAGATGGAAATATTCAACACAAAAAAAAGAACAAGAGGCAGTACCGAAGGCTAGGGACATAATCAATACAGACATCGGTAATATGTCAGATCTAGAGTTCAGAATGACAATTCTCAAGGTTCTAGCCGGGCTCGAAAAAGGCATGGAAGATATTAGAGAAACCCTCTCGAGAGATATAAAAGCCCTTTCTGGAGAACTAAAATCTAACCAAGGTGAAATCAAAAAAGCTATTAATGAGGTGCAATCAAAAATGGAGGCTCTCACTGCTAGGATAAATGAGGCAGAAGAAAGAATCAGTGATATAGAAGACCAAATGACAGAGAATAAAGAAGCTGAGCAAAAGAGGGACAAACAGCTACTGGACCACGAGGGGAGAATTCGAGAGATAAGTGACACCATAAGACGAAACAACATTAGAATAATTGGGATTCCAGAAGAAGAAGAAAGTGAGAGGGGAGCAGAAGGTATACTGGAGAGAATTATTGGGGAGAATTTCCCCAATATGGCAAAGGGAACGAGCATCAAAATTCAGGAGGTTCAGAGAACGCCCCTAAAAATCAATAAGAATAGGCCCACACCCCGTCACCTAATAGTAAAATTTACAAGTCTCAGTGACAAAGAGAAAATCCTGAAAGCAGCCCGGAAAAATAAGTCTGTAACATACAATGGTAAAAATATTAGATTGGCAGCTGACTTATCCACAGAGACCTGGCAGGCCAGAAAGAAATGGCATGATATTTTCAGAGCACTAAACGAGAAAAACATGCAGCCAAGATACTATATCCAGCTAGGCTATCATTGAAAATAGAAGGAGAGATTAAAAGCTTCCAGGACAAACAAAAACTGAAAGAATTTGCAAACACCAAACCAGCTCTACAGGAAATCTTGAAAGGGGTCCTCTAAGCAAAGAAAGAGCCTACAAGTGGTAGATCAGAAAGGAACAGAGACCATATATAGTAACAGCCACCTTACAGGCAATACAATGGCACTAAATTCATATCTCTCAATAGTGACCCTGAATGTTAATGGACTAAATGCCCCTGTCAAAAGACACAGGGTATCAGAATGGATAAAAAAACAAAACCCATCTATATGTTGCCTCCAAGAAACCCATTTTAAGCCTGAAGACACCTCCAGATTTAAAGTGAGGGTGTGGAAAAAAATTTACCATGCTAATGGACATCAGAAGAAAGCAGGAGTGGCAATCCTTTTATCAGATCAATTAGATTTTAAGCCAAAGACTATAATAAGAGATGAGGAAGGACACTATATCATACTCAAAGGGTCTAACCAACAAGAAGATTTAACAACTTTAAATATCTATGCCCCCAACGTGGGAGCAGCCAACTATATAAACCAATTAATAACAAAATCAAAGAAACACATCAACAATAATACAGTAATAGTAGGGGACTTTAACACTCCCCTCACTGAAATGGACAGATCATCCAAGCAAAAGACCAGCAAGGAAATAAAGGCCTTAAACGACACACTGGATCAGATGGACATCACAGATATATTCAGAACATTTCACCCCAAAGCAACAGAATACACATTCTTCTCTAGAGCTGGTTCTTTGAAAGAATTAATAAAATTGATAAACCCCTGGCCCGACTTATCAAAAAGAAAAGAGAAAGGACCCAAATAAATAAAATCATGAATGAAAGAGGAGAGATCACAACTAACACCAAAGAAACACAAACTGTTATAAGAACATACTATGAGCAACTCTATGCCAACAAATTTGAAAATCTGGAAGAAATGGATGCATTCCTAGAAACATATAAACTACCACAACTGAACCAGGAAGAAATAGAAAGCCTGAACAGACCCATAACCAGTAAGGGGATTGAAACAGTCATTAAAAAACTCCAAACAAACAAAAGCCCAGGGCCAGACGGCTTCCCGGGGGAATTCTACCAAACATTTAAAGAAGAACAAATTCCTATTCTCCTGAAACTGTTCCAAAAAATACAAATGGAAGGAAAACTTCCAAACTCATTTTATGAGGCCAACATCACCTTGATCCCAAAACCAGACAAGGATCCCATCAAAAAAGAGAGCTATAGACCAATATCCTTGATGAACACAGATGCGAAAATACTCAACAAAATACTAGGCAATAGGATTCAACAGTACATTAAAAGGATTATTCACCACGACCAAGTGGGATTTATTCCAGGGCTGCAAGGTTGGTTCAACATCCGCAAATCAGTCAATGTGATACAACACATCAATAAAAGAAAGAACAAGAACCATATGATACTCTCAATAGATGCTGAAAAAGCATTTGACAAAGTACAGCATCCCTTCCTGATCAAAACTCTTCAAAGTGTAGGGATAGAGGGCACATACCTCAATATCATCAAAGCCATCTATGAAAAACCCACTGCAAATATCATTCTCAATGGAGAAAAACTGAAAGCTTTTCCGCTAAGGTCAGGAACACGGCAGGGATGTCCATTTTCACCACTGCTATTCAACATAGTACTAGAGGTCCTAGCCTCAGCAATCAGACAACAAAAGGAAACTAAAGGCATCCAAATCGGCAAAGAAGAAGTCAAATTATCACTCTTCGCAGATGATATGATACTATATGTGGAAAACCCAAAAGACTCCACTCCAAAACTGCTAGAACTTATACAGGAATTCAGTAAAGTGTCCGGATATAAAATCAATGCACAGAAATCAGTTGCATTTCTCTACACCAACAGCAAGACAGAAGAAAGAGATATTAAGGAGTCAATCCCATTTACAATTGCATCCAAAACCATAAGATACCTAGGAATAAACCTAACCAAAGAGATACAGAATCTATACTCAGAAAACTATAAAGTACTCATGAAAGAAATTGAGGAAGACACAAAGAAATGGAAAAATGTTCCATGTTCCTGGATTGGAAGAATAAATATTGTGAAAATGTCTATGCTACCTAAAGCAATCTACACATTTAATGCAATTCCTATCAAAGTACCATCCATCTTTTTCAAAGAAATGGAACAAATAATTCTAAAATTTATATGGAACCAGAAAAGACCTTGAATAGCCAAAGGAATATTGAAAAAGAAAGCCAATGTTGGTGGCATCACAATTCCGGACTTCAAGCTCTATTACAAAGCTGTCATCATCAAGACAGCATGGTACTGGCACAAAAACAGACACATAGATCAATGGAACAGAATAGAGAGCCCAGAAATAGACTCTCAACTCTATGGTCAACTAATCTTCGACAAAGCAGGAAAGAATGTACAATGGAAAAAAGACAGCCTCTTCAATAAATGGTGCTGGGAAAATTGGACAGCCACATGCAGAAAAATAAAATTGGATCATTTCCTTACACCACACACAAAAATAGACTCAAAATGGATGAAGGACCTCAATGTGAGAAAGGAATCCATCAAAATCCTTGAGGAGAACACAGGCATCAACCTCTTCGACCTCAGCCGCAGCAACATCTTCCTAGGAACATCGCCAAAGGCAAGGGAAGCAAGGGCAAAAATGAACTATTGGGATTTCATCAAGATCAAAAGCTTTTGCACAGCAAAGGAAACAGTTAACAAAATCAAAATACAACTGACAGAATGGGAGAAGATATTTGCAAATGACATATCAGATAAAGGACTAGTGTCTAAAATCTATAAAGAACTTAGCAAACTCAACACCCAAAGAACAAATAATCCAATCAAGAAATGGGCAGAGGACATGAACAGACATTTCTGCAAAGAAGACATCCAGATGGCCAACAGACACATGAAACAGTGCTCCGTATCACTCGGCATCAGGGAAATACAAATCAAAACCACAATGAGGTATCACCTCACACTAGTTAGAATGGCTAAAATAAACAAGTCAGGAAATGACAGATGCTGGCGAGGATGCGCAGAAAGGGGAACCCTCCTACACTGTTGGTGGGAATGCAAGCTGGTGCAGCCACTCTGGAAAACAGCATGGAAGTTCCTCAAAATGTTGAAAATAGGACTGCCCTATGACCCAGAAATTGCACTATTGGGTATTTACCCTAAAGATACAAACGTAGTGATCCAAAGGGGCACATGCACCCGAATGTTTATAGCAGCAATGTCCACAATAGCCAAACTATGGAAAGAACCTAGATGTCCATCAACAGATGAATGGATCAAGAAGATGTGGTATATATACACAATGGAATACTATGTAGCCATCAAAAGAAATGAAATCTTGCCATTTGCGACAACATGGATGGAACTAGAGCGTATCATGCTTAGTGAAATAAGTCAAGCAGAGAAAGACAACTATCAAGCAGAGAAAGACAACTATCATATGATCTCTCTGATATGAGGAAGTGGTGATGCAACATGGGGGCTTAAGTGGGTAGGAGAAGAATAAATGAAAAAAGATGGGATTGGGAGGGAGACAAACCATAAGTGACTCTTAATCTCACAAAACAAACTGAGGGTTGCTGGGGGGAGGGGGTTTGGGAGAAGGGGGTGGGATTATGGACATTGGGGAGGGTATGTGCTTTGGTGAGTGCTGTGAAGTGTGTAAACCTGGCGATTCACAGACCTGTACCCCTGGGGATAAAAATATATGTTTATAAAAAATAAAAAATTTAAAAAAAAGAAAATGTGCATATATTTGCTATTAGGAGAAAAACTTGAAATTAATGACTATATTTAAATATGACTCATTGAGTTTCCACCTACATCAGGGTCCATGCCAGATATGAGATCCTAGTATCAGGGAGCTGAAGGAATATTAAAGAATGCCTACTTGAATAACAATAGAATATCAAATATCAGAAGGACACAGTTTCACTTAAAAAATAAAATTGAGGGCTGCCTGGGTGGTTCAGTGGGTTAAGCCTCTGCCTTCAGCTCAGGTCATGATCTCAGGGTCCTGGGATCGAGTCCCGCATCGGGCTCTCTGCTCAACAGGGAGCCTGCTTCCTCCTCTCTCTCTCTCTCTCTCTCTACTTGTGATCTCTCTCTGTCAAATAAATAAAAATCTTTAAAACAAAAATTTTTTAAAAAATAAATAAATAATAAAATTGATACATTTTGTATAATTTTCTCCTATAGCAGTAAGGGAAGATATAAAAAGGAAAGGCAAAAATAAACCCCTTAGAAAGTAGGATGGGCTGTTTTACTATTTTCTTTAGTGAAGCAAAGAAATGAGTGAACAATCAAAGAACATTGAATTGTCACACTTCCCCCCAGTTACCATTACCAAAATAGGAGCAGGTAAAAAGAGAATCCTTCTATTTTTAAGAAGGATTTATATTAATTATTGGTTATATTAATATTAATTTATATTAATCAATAATTATAATTATTTATATTAAGAAAAGTTTAAAACCAGGGGTTTTCAGCTCCCAATAAAAAGACAAAAATCATTCGTCTCCCTCTGTATTTTTTTTTCAGATTTATTTATTTAAGAGAGAAAGAGAGAGAGCATGCACATAAGCAAGGCGAGGGGCAGAGGGAAAGAAAGAATCTCCAGCAGACTCCCCACTGAGTGCAGAGCCTGACACTGGCCTTGACCTCACAACCTGAGCAAAAATCAAGAGCTGGAAGCTTAACTTACTAAAAGGTACCCAGGCACCTCTCGACCGTTCCCTTTCTTCCCTCCAACCTTCCCTCCTTTGCATTCTCTTTCCCAGTTTCCCTTCTTCCCTCCCTTCTTCCATTCCTTTCTTCCCTCTTCCTCTCCCTTCTCCTCTTGTTTTCCTCCTCATCCTCCCCCTAATTCTTTGTCTCTTTCCCTCTCTCTCTTTCATTTCCTATGCTCTCCTGAAAACAGAATGCTAATATCTTGAGATGAATTGTCTCAGACTTTAAATAAAGTTGGTGGCACAAAACCAATATCTGAGTTAAAAAATTCTAGACAAGATATTCACAAAGTCTGACATTGATTCAGCCTAGAACAAAGGCTGGAAAATATTTTAGTTTTAAAGTTTCAAATGGTCGGTTATGTTTTCTCTATCAAATAAAGTACAGAATAAGGTTTTATTAACATGAAATAATTAAAGCAAATAAAGATATTTTGGTGAATCTTAGATGTAAATGTTCTATACAATATTTAAATGTTAGATTTAAATCGGTAAAATTTATCTTTATTTTATTGTATAATTAAAATTCTCTAAAGTTTCACTAAAGAAATCTATTTTTGGAAAATACATCTTAAAAAAATACATCTTGACCTTATAGGTGTACTGTGCACCTGATACATACTATGTGTGGGAACAGGCACAACATGTGTAGGATGTGTGCCCTGCTGTACAGGAGCTAGTAATGATACAATGAAATGTCACTGCATGTGACAAAATCAGCAAATACTGGACAATGAATGATAAGTAGCACGTAAGTGTAAAAAGTACTAGTAAATTATAGATTGATGAGAGATATTCCATTTGGGATGATGTAAAGTGTTTATAGACTAAAATCATAAAAAATAATTTAATTTTATTTGTATTCATTGGAAATGATGCTATTTTAAGTTCTTTTACTATCCTCTGCTGTAATATGGGGACAGGGATATGCATGCTTTAGCTTATTGGTGTCTCTGAGTAAGTATGTAAAATGGAGTAAAGGTAATGTATATCGTTAAACTTCCTTATTTTATTTTAGAATTTGTTGGTATCTGGAGTAATCAGTCCAACTTTGGTTTGATATTTTCCCAAATAAATGTTTCCCAAACTTAATTTTTACTTAGTTTTGAAATCATAGTACAATTTTAAGGAAACTTTAACCCATGTGTTTTTATTCATCAAGTTTTAGATGGTTGAAGTACATTATTGTTTTTAATAGATATTTTATGTTCTAAAGAAGTCTGATGAGGTATTTCAATAACATTTTTATTCTCATTATAAAACACAATGATTAATTTTAGCCAAGGATTACAAAATATTTTGGAAAAAAAGAATATTCTCAGGTCTCACGTCTTTCACATCCTCTTTCTTGAATGCACCATCATCACAGGTAGAAGACCCTGAGTGCAGCAGTACAGGGTTAGAAAGAAGAGCTGGACACAAACAGTCAAGGTATTTGTGGAATAGCTTCACTTCCAATTATAAGCAAAGAGTACATTCAGGCTTATGGTTAAATCAAGCAGGAGCAGGCATATTCTGTAGGCTTGTTGTATATCCTCTCTATAGTGATTCAAGTAAAATTACTGAGATATAGTCAGTGAGGGAACTATGCCAAAAGACAGGATATTTACAAAAAGAGAATCTGGTAAATTCGTGAGAGTGGTTGAATGAGGTGAGAAGATCTACGGGTAACACTCTTGCATTCTTAGGGGAAGACACCTTAACATAGCCTGGTAGCAATACCAGGGCTTCCAAACTGAATCTATGAATTGCCATCACGCATCTATCTATCTAATCACTGCTCAGCTCAAAGTAGCCACAGCTACAGAGAAGGAACATGAGTAAAGTGTCTCCAGAGGAACTGCATTACACAGAGTTGAAGTAAGTAGTTGCTAACAACATCAGAATGTGGTTCATATTAAGATTCTATCTTCACACATCTTGTCACTGAAATCTGGAAATCTATGATTAGGAAATCATTTCTTTGGCTAAAGATTTTATCCTCTAAAACAGTTCAAACCACTCCATGAGAGAAAATGCAACAATCCTTCGCAACCATGGAACATTACTGATCAAGTTTATCTGATTCTTTTGGAAGTTTATGAATTTTGATGGGGGAGGATGGATTATTCTTTATTTCAGAATTTTGATAAGACTTGATATATTCGTAACAAGTCTTTAAGAATGCAATCTATTTGCCCAAGATCCCATCTTCATAGTTTAAAATAGACATAGTAGGAAGAAACTCTCTGCCATGCTTATAGCCAATGCCAAAAGCAATCTGTCAAGGGAATTTTGTAGTTGGTTGAGTTTTTTATAATCTAATAAATTTCAAACTTAATATATTCTGGCAGAGTTCTGTTGGTCTGCGTTTTCATGAATAAATTTCATGAATTTTTTTTCTCCCCTCATTGAAAGGCAACATGGCAAGGCAGCGGTTAGATGTTGACCCATCTCTACTGGGATGAGTTTATAGTACACACACACACACACACACACAAAGTTAGTTTTCTGCCAAGGTTTTAGAGGCATCAGCAAAATACTGGATGTGAAATCCTAACCTAGAGAATACATGAATGTCAAAACTCCTAATCTATTAGGCTCATGATAGGTTCCTTATAGTACAAATGCCTGGATTTCTTTTCTTTCTTTCTTTCTTTTTTTTTTTTTTAAATTTGGGATCTTTAAAAACATTGTACTGATATATTTCCTCACTTGGCAAGACAGAATTACAATCCATTTTTACAGATGTAATAACTGATGCTTAGTGTAATCTTTGAAAGATGGGGCAGTGTCTGGTTCTATTCTGTGATGTTATAGTTCCTTCCTCCCTTGGGCAACTCTTCCTTTGCTTCCCCATTGAGAACCATGAAGATTCTTCAAGAGACCTTGTAAGAATGTATTTCTATGCTTTTCAGAATATTTCTAAAGTCCATTCTAGGGCCAGGTAAGAGCTCAGACTCAGGATGTGTAAAACTATACATGGGATCTAATATCTGGGTAGGCTGATAGATTCCTTTTTGCCCTTCTTTCTTATTGCCGTGGAATTGAACCAAGTTGTAATTCTTGGAAACTTTCAGAGTGGTAAATGCAGTTCAAACCTGGATGCTAGCTGCTCTCTGCATGTTAAAAGGTAATTGAATAGGAGCAAGTACAAGTGCAATTGGATATGTAGGCTAGAGGCACTAAGTTGCAGCCTCCAAGAGGTCACACTGAAATGAATTTTTTAAAAGGACTATAAAATTGCATCTAAGATAGATGGGGAGCAAAAGCAATATTTAAATGAAATTGTTATGGATATAAGTCACTTTCCAGGCATTATAACTATTTCTAACATAAAATATGTTTTTACTTCATATATAAAACATTGTTATTATTCATATTTTATGACATGTTAACATATTAAAACTTAAATGTTTAATGCATATATTAAAATTTTGTGTCATCATTAACCCGGCTGATGAATTCTCTTTGAAAAACTAATGGAAAAGATATATCAAGAGAGATAATTTTTACAATTAGAATAAAAATATGTAGCTTAAAGTGTGGTAAGATAAAAATGTCTGACTGAAAGTTCCAACGCCTTCTTTTTTCTTTTTTTTCACTCATGAGAATCCTACTGCCATTTGTTTTCCTATTAAATGACATTTCAAATACTTTACTATAAACATAAATAATATCTCCTTTCAAGAAGGCAAATGACAAACTAAATTTGAGATAGAACTATATTTCTACACCCTACCCCAAAATAATAGATGAACAGTTTCTTTACAGATTGTATCTGAAGGATAAACAAAGAGAGACAGTAGGTTACAGAAAACATGTCACTTGAAACTGGCATCTGCCCTTTAATTCAGGAACATCATCTTAAACCCTGTCAGTTCAGTTGACATCTGTTACACATCCTGATACATGAGGTTCTGGGAAAGCTCAATCATTTGCAGTTGGGTAGAAAGTGTATATATATATATACATATATATATATCTGTGTATATATATATATACATATATATATATATATATCTTCTCTGATTTATCTATAAGTATGTCTTCATCTTTATTAGCCTTCAAAATGGGGAAAAACTGCTCACATACTGATTTAGCCGAGATTTAGCAGTGGCTGCTGTTGGAGACACCGAAAGCCTCATGCACTAACTATACATCTTCTGTAATGTAGGGAATTTTCACCATTGATTGCCTTTTTTGAATTAAAGCATCTCAAGACCTCTGTTAGATGATTACATATTTCCTGAGATGAGTAAGCCTTGAATATAGTTAATGTTCATTACCACTGGTTGTCACATTAACAGAGAAAGGCTCCTTTGCAATAGAAAGAGGAAGCACGACCCCATAAGACAATGACTGAAAGACATTTAAAGCCTTTGCTACTCAAAGTGTGACCCACTAACTGATAGAATCAGTAGCACCTGTTAGAAATGAAAATTATTTCTGGGTGGCTTAGTCAGTGAATTGTCCTCTTGATTTCAGCTCAGATCATGATCTCAGGGTCATGTGATGGAGCCTTATGGCAAGCTCCATGCTCAACGTGGGGGGAGTGGGCAGTAGTCTGCTTTAGATTTTTTCTCTTCCTCTCCCTCTGTCCCTCCCACTCATACTGTCTTTCTTTCTCAAATAAATAAATCAATCTTAAAAGAAAAAATATATATAAATTCTCAGGTCCCTTCCCAGACCTACTGAATCAGAATGTCTTGATGGTGGAGCCCAGGAGTCTGCCTTGTAGAAAAGTCCTGAGGAGATTCTGATGGGAGCTGACATTTGCCAAACACTAGTCTAGACTTGAGAATAATGAAACCCCTGTCAGCATGAGAAGAGGAGATGAACAGAGCTGGAACAGTATTTCGCACACCACTTATATTTATTTCACATAATTATTTACATGAATATGTGATCTCAATTATAATTATCCCCCCCAAATCATAGCAAAATTAAATGGCCAGTATGAGTGTATACCTAAACAGTCCCATATTTGCGTATACTATGATGACATGAGTAAATTAAAAAATAATCTCCCCAGAATACTTACTTAAAATAGACTTTAAATAAATGTATAATTTCTAAAGCTTTGAGGTATTCTCTAGGGAAAAAAATTTAAAAGGATCATTATTTATTTGGATATTTCTCTATGTGAAGGCTTTGCTAAATATTTTAGAATGAATGATGCACAAAACAAACAAAACAAAAACAACCAACCAAAAAACTTCTACATGTAGAATAGTTATTTCACATGTATGTGAATGACAAAACCACAGAAACATGGAAAGAAAGGAATCCTAGGAACCTGTGAAGTTGTCAAAAATCTTTCAGTTTGCAGATTATAGTTCTGGTCACTAAAGGCATAAAGCCTTTGAACATATGCTATTGCTAAATACCTACTCTTTCAGTTGACCTCTTTACCTCGAATGGAGAATACTATATGTTCCTCTGTTGACCCTCATCTTGTTAGATTTAGTTCATTGCTCAAGCCTGCTGAGAATTTGTCAGAGCCCAGTTTTATCATCAAATGAATTCACTGCTCTACCCTGTTTTGTGACATCTAGAAATTTTGTGCATATGCCTTATTCACATGAACTTTTTTTAATGGAGTATCCTAAAGGCAAGACAATTTTAGAATTTATATTTTTTTTTCAAATTTTCAAAAGAGGATATAATGCATATATGATATGCAGATGTATCTGCTGTGATTCCACAGGAATGCCTTGTGTTGTGCAATATGGTGTGCTAGAATTAATAGGGCTTGTGGGGAAAATAGGTTTATGGTAGACCACCCAAATCATGTAAGATTTTGCAACCAAAACAAGAACAGAAACTACAAAATACCTGTTCTATTAAATAGGTGAGCTGTCCTCTACTGGCATTCACTTCTACCACCCCAATTAGTTAATCCTTTGCAAAACAAGGCTATGGAGCTCTTTATCTCTGGTGACATGAATCCTGAAGGGTTTTAATTTTTTTTTAATTAAATATTTTTATTTATTTATTTGACAGACCGAGATCACAAGTAGGCAGAGAGGCGGGGGGTGGGGGGAGGCAGGTTCCCTGCTGAGCAGAGAGCCTGATGTGGGGCTTGATCCCAGGACCCTGAGATCATGACCTGAGCTGAAGGCAGAGGTTTCTATCCACTGAGCCACCCAGGCACCCCAGGGTTTTAAATTTTAATAGCAACCATTTTTATCCCAAAAGTAGAACTGAAAAACAAAACCTAACTCTAAGTCAAGGCCTCAGGCCTCCGTCATCTGATCTTGACTGACCACCTCACTATTCCTCCCCACTCTTCCCTTCAAAGAAACGTTCTTGAGAGCAAACCAGCAGGTTACAACAGCCCTGGGATTCGGTTTCTTAGTCCCATGTTTGCATTTTTCTCTTCATTGTTTTCCTTACCATGAATTATATTTCATACTCTTCTCAGTATCCAGTTTTTATTGTCAATGAATTATGTATTTCAGGTCTCATGTCCTTTTGTGACAAGCCCCCTTTGGCAACATCTCCTTCTTTATTGCTATAGAACTAATTGCTAATTATGTATGACAATCCTATCGTACTCAACATACAAAAACCTGGATTGCAATATCATATAGATATTGCACAACATATATGGATATCATATAGATTGTGTGTGTGTGTGTGTGTGTGTGTGTGTGTGTGTGTGTGTGAATTTCCACCCTCATCTTTCATCTCCCCATCCTGAGTTAGTTCATGTCATTAAAATGACAGAAGAGTAATTGATTTAATAATGTATCCATTATTCAGTCTTATTAGTCAGGATTCTCTAGAGAATACATATCCTCTGGAGAGAATATATATCTGGAATACATATTCTTTACATGCATTTATTGTTGTCATAGCTATTTATAGAAGTACCTTAATGCAGTGTACTGACTACACTGTTTGAGAGTTTGTTTCTCTAGACTCTTCCCAACACAACATGTTACCAAACCTTTTAAAAATTGACAAAATGAGATTTGACAAATGACATCCTACTGCCTTTTTATTATAAATTTAGTAGAATATCCATTAAAATGTGTAACAACCAGGGCACCTAGGTGGTGTTGAACATCCAACTTTTTGTTTTGGCTCAGTTGTGGTCATTTGTATGAGACCCTAGTTGGGCTGCATACTCAGCATGGAGTCTTCTGAAGATTCTTACTGCCTTTCTCTCTGCTCCCTCACTTTAAAATAAATAAATAAATCTTCTAACCCACTGAGCCACCCATGCACACCTTAAATAAATCTTTTTTAAAAAGTTTAACAACACCTGTATTTTCTTCTATGAAGAAGTTATTCATATTTTTGTCTATTTCCCATAACCTTGGATTTTTTATGATAAATTAGAGTTAGTTCTGTAACAATTAAATGAATATAATAGGGGCGCCTGGGTTGCTCAGTGGGTTAAGCCTCTGACTTAGGCTCAGGTCATGATCTCAGGGTCCTGGGATCGAGCCCTGCATCGGGCTCTCTGCTCAGCGGGGAGCCTGCTTCCCCTTCTCTCCTCTGCCTGCCTCTCTGCCTACTTGTGATCTCTCTCTCTGTCAAATAAATAAATAAAATTTTTTAAAAAGACTAAAATAGAATATATCATGTTTTGACCTGCAAACTTTTTGCAGAATTAGCTGTTTAATTAGTCTGTTTACACAATAAGGATTTTTAAAACCTTTTTATGTATGCAAAAATTTTTAAATTAAATTGAAGTATTACATAAATAGGGAAATTCAAGCATGACATGTATACAGATCAATGAATTTATATTAAATGAATAAAGTTTACCTTTGTAAATACTACCCAAAGCAAGAAACTGTTCCATAAATAGCTTCCAGTCACCATCACTTTCTCCCCAATGACAATGTCATGAGAATACATTAAATATGCCTGTTTTTAAATTTTAAGTAAATATATTCATTTTTAATGCTTATTAAATGTTATAAAATTATGCATATTTTTAAAAGTTATATAAACTTTGTATTCTTTGAGTATGTAGCTTTGTTTGTTTACCATTATGTTTCTGAAATTCATCTATGTCATTCCATGTCACCTCAGTCTTTTCTTCATGCATTGCTGTAAAAGCCTGCTATTATATCAAAATTACCTTCATCTGCTCAGGCTACTATAGCCAAATACCAGGAACTGGGTGACTTATAGAAACAGAAATTTATTTCCTGCAGTTTGGGTGAGTGAAAGTCAAAGATCGGGTCCCAACATGGTCCTATTGCAGGTGATAGAAGGGGCTCAGGAACTCTGTGGGACTTCTTTCATGAGGATGAGCCTCATGACCTCGTCATCTTCCAAAGGCCACACCTTTTAAAACTATCACACTGTGATAGTTAGGATTCCAACCTGTGAATTCAGGGGGCACACATGCATTTAGACCATGGCAATAATTTATTTCTCAAATGTTGAAAGGCATTTAGGCTGTTGGGATTTTTGACTATTTCAAGAGTTCTGTTAAACGATGCTTGTATATGTCTTTTAGAAGACATATGTATATATTGTCGTGCACTATATACTTAGGACTAGAATTGCTGGGTCATAGCATACGCATATGCTCAACTTTAGTAAACGCTGTCAACAAATGATCCATTGTGCTCGTAAAAATTTCCACTCTTATCAACAGTGTATTATTTGTCATTTTAATGTTAGTCATTCTGTGTGGCAGTGCCTATGTGTGCATATGTGTTGTATTCTCTTGATGACTAAAGAAGTTGATAATCAATTTTTTGACCTTCTCTATTGAATATTAATTTTAAATTTTATTATTTTATTATCTTACTTCTGCTATCTGTGGGTTTAGTATGTGTTCTTTTCTTTCTGCTTGAGAAGAAAAATTGCACCATTTATTTTTAACTGTTCTTCTTTCTTACAATATGAATTTAAGGCTATAAATTTCCTTCTAAACATTGTTAGCTGCATTCCCCAAGTTTTGATATTTTATTTTCCATGTCATTTACTTAAAATATTTTCTAATTTCTATTCATTTTTTAAAAATCCAGGCATTACTTAGAAGTGCATTGTTTAATTTCCAAGCAGTTGGGGGGAATTTCTAGTTTTCTCTCTCTTATTGATTTCTAACTTAATTTCACTGTGGTCAAATAATGTACTTTGAATGTCTCAAAACTTCTGAAATTTTTTGAGGTTTGCTTTATGATCCAATATGTGGTCAATTTTGACAAACATTCCTTGTGTACTCTGTTGTCATTGGGTGAAGCGTTCTCATGTCAATTAGATCAGTTGGTTAATTGCATCTGTAAAGGACATACTTTAAGATGGCCTGTAATTATTTTTGCCTCTGGGTAATCAAACCCTTATGTAATTCCTTCCCGTGGTGTTTGGTGGATCCTATGACTTGCTTCCAACCAACAGAATATGATTATTTTATGTAAGATTGGACTATTGGTCTTGCTAGGATACCTTGTCTTGCTGGTTTTGATAAAGCAAGCAGATGAGGGGCACCCACATAACAAGAAATTGAGTTCAAAACAAGCTATAAAATGAGGGTAACACCTGATCAACAGGTGGCAAGATGCCAGAGTCCTTGGTCCAACTGGTTGCAAGAAACAATGGTTTCTTGAGAGCAGATCCAGGTCAAGACTTGAAGTGGGAGTATAGCTCTTGGCAATACCTTGATCACACCTTTGACATGAGACAGAAAGGTCACAGTGAAACTGAAACAGGGGGGATTGGCAGTAGGAGAAGCAGACTCCCCAGTAAGCAGGGAGTCGATGCCAGCTTCCATCCCACCATACTGGGATCGGGAACAGAGCCAAATACAGAAACTTAATCCTCTGAGTCATCCAGGAACCCAGGATCCTTTAAGTCATTATGAAGATTTTGATTTTGACTTGAATAAGTTGGAAAACTATCAAAGAATTTTAGGCAGATGAGTGACATGATCTGACTGACAATATAACAGGATCATTCTAGTGTGTGTTGTAAATAGTTCTAGCCTAGAAAAAATGAAAGCAGAAACACTAATTAGGGGGATTATTTTAATAATCCACATGTGTGTCATGGTGCTTTGGACAAAGGTGGTACAGAGGTTGTAAGCTATGGCGAGAACTTACTGGGCTTTGGATATACTTTGAAGGCAGAGTCAATGGTATTTGGCTTAATGCTGCCTTATTTAATAATGATATCATTTATACCTATGTATTTTCTACTGTGTCTGACTTTGGCTTTAACATATATGCTTTATGGGTGCCTGGGTGGCTCAGTGGGTTGAGCTGCTGCCTTTGGCTCAGGTCATGATCTCAGGGTCCTGGGATGGAGCCCCGCATCGGGCTCTCCGCTCAATGGGGAGCCTGCTTCCTTCTCTCTCTCTGCCTGCCTCTCTGCCTGCTTGTGATCTCTGTCTGCCAAATAAATAAATAAAATCTTTAAAAAAATAAAAACAACATATATGCTTTATATTAGAGATTATGTCATTTTTTTTATCTTTTTTTTTAAAGATTTTATTTATTTATTTGACAGAGAGAAATCACAAGTAGACGGAGAGGCAGGCAGAGAGAGAGAGGGAAGCAGGCTCCCTGCTGAGCAGAGAATCCAATGCGGGACTCGATCCCAGGACCCTGAGATCATGACCTGAGCCGAAGGCAGCGGCTTAACCCACTGAGCCACCCAGGCGCCCAGAGATTATGTCATTTTAAGTGGTTTCATTATTGACCATTAATCTAAGATCTAAAAATTTCTAAAGGACTGAGGTTATTTTTACATGGAACAGGTAATTTACATTACCTTATGATTAAATTGTATTAAATTATGGTAAACAGATTAATATTATATTTAATAGCCCCATTATTAGTAATTTTAAGATTGCTTTTGTGGTGCATTATATTTTTTGGTTTTTTTGTGGGATTTTTTTTTGTTGTTTTATTTTTGTAAAAATTGGTAGGCTGTTTGAAAACATATTATCTTTTCCATAAGCAAAAAAGTTCAATACTGTACCTACTGAAACACATTTTAAATTTTATTATTGAAATCCTATTTGTGCATGTTTATTCTACAACTAATTAACTTTTTTAAAAAATCTGGTAATCATATTATAAAAATCTCTGACGGTATAATATTTCTGAACTTATTTCACATTTTTAAAATATATTGCAAGTGCACAGGTTACTTAGACATTTCAGATTTTTAATACAAGGAATATATAGATCATCCAAATAGCCATCATTTTAAATATTTATTCAATTTTTGTTTTGTTTTTTAAGATTTATTTATTTATTGGGGGGGCATTATGGGGGGGACGGAGAGAGAGTCTTAAGCACACTCTTAAGCACTGCATGTGGAGGCTGAATTGGGGCTCATGATGGAGCCTGATGACCTGACCTTGAAATCATGACCTGAGCCAAAACCAGGAGCTGATTGCTGAACTCACTGAGCCAGATGGGTGCCCCCCCATCATTTTTTTTTTTTTCTAATCAATAGTCCTCGACTGGCAAAATAAAGATATATATCTGTATGATACCTGATATTTACCAACAGAAAGAACATCTGGTGTATTGTTTGTCCCTATCCTTTCTTGCTCATTAAAAGCTTCATCCTCTAGACCTATATTTGACTATCAGATCGATATACATAATTTCTAAGAAAACTGATAATTTCTTGATAGCAAAATTAATGGTAATTTGTGTAATTTCTTTTTGATTTTATTGTTTTGCTGAGAAATAGGTACACTCAGTTGCCTCCAGTAATATGGGCTTATTTTAGAGATAGGGTTGGTAATGAAGGAGACTGACATCCCTTGGAATTCTAGGAACAACCCTTCAGTAGTATTTCAAAGATATTAGAATATATTTTAAGAACTGGAAAGATCCAGTGTGGCAATAAGAATCAGGCTTTGTTATTTAACTCCTACAAGCATATTTCGTGGGCATTTATCTTCTCAATGATTCACCACTTGTATGACTAAACCACCTTCATCAGCCTCCAATTCTCTTCATCTTCTCACATCTATCAGCTGAAAGTAGATATACACTGAAGTTCATGGTATTGTTAAAATATCTATACTACCCAAAGCAATCTACAGATTTCACGCAATCCGTATCAAAATACCAAAAGCATTTTTCATGGAACTAGTACAAATAATACTAAAAGTTATAGGGGACCCACAAGAGATCCTGAATAGTCAAAGCAATCTTGAGAAAAAAGAACAAAGATAGAGGTATCGCAATCACAGTTTCAGGATACACTATAAAACTGTGGTAACGAACACTCGGCAAACTTGGATTTCTTTTTCTTAGTACCATCACTCATATAGATTCAGTTAACAAACCTAGTCTAAATCATCATCTAAGCATCTTTCTCATCTCTTCCCATTTATCTAATTTCAGTGCTATTCCTTTGGTTCAGGAATACCTGATTTCTTACATTAGTAGAGGGCCCTGTTCTTAGCACTTGAATCGGTTTCTTTGTGGTCTATTCCCATTCTAAGGGGTACAAAATTTTTCAGTGTAATTGAAAAATTGCTCAAAATATTATGTTCCAGTTCTTTAACATGATCTTAAGAGTTTATTTTTGTGTCTCTATTTCTTCCCTTAATCCTCAAGAATAAATTGCTCAATTTCCTGAAAGGCATGATGCTCTATCATCTGTTCTTTCTGGCTAACACTCTGGAAAATTCATACTCATCATTCAAAACTCAGATTAAATAATACTTAATGTCACCACCTTCAGACAATTGTAATTATTTTTCTCTCTGTGTTCCTATAGCATTTTGCACATATCATACTAAATCTTAAGGGTTTTTTGTTGTGCTTTGTTTTTCCTTTAACATTTATTTTTCTTGCTCTATATTTTCACATTCTTGAGGGCAAGACCTTTGTCTTATTCTTTGTGCCATGAGCAACTAATATACTACTTGAAACACTGTAGACAAAAGAAGTAAATACTTTTAATATAAAAGAATATAGATGGTCTGAAGCTTCTGGGTCAGTATAAATCCATCATCACCTCAGAAAAAAAATATGCCCAGGGTATATCCTTCAGATAATGGGAAACAAATTTATTTTTCTATATAAAGTAAAAATAAAACTGTGTGGAGAATATTAAATATCTTGTTCCACTGAGGTATTTATGAGGTTTCTGAATTGAATTGAAATTCCTCCATCAATATAAATCGTAGATACAAGTCAAGTGTTCTTAGGGGACTGATACTAGAAAAAGAAACAAAAAGAAAACCAAACATTAGGTTTTAGTCTAAGAATTTGAGTGCTTTTTTAAACCCACCAAATATAATCAGATTTATATTTATTTTTACAGAAATGTTTGCTCAGCTAATGCATTCCTAATCAAATAATGGGTGTTGCATGATGGAAATTTCAAATAAAGTTCTTAAGGCTGTCAAAAAGTAAATAAGCTAACTAGAATTATATTTCATTGTTTCCCAGTGGAGCTCATAAATACTTGGAGAAGAATATGGTGTACCTAGAAATAGAACAGATAGACACTCAAATGCAAGCATAGTCAACACTCCTCCATCCCTCACCCCCAACCGGTGATTTCACACATACCTTCTAATGAGATCTCTTCATTTTTTAAGTGATGGTTATCTCCATACCTTGTTAAATTTACTTCATTATTTGGATTATTTTTTACAAACTCCATACCACTTCAAAAAAAATCTGCAATTTCATTAACTAATCTATTTTGTATAAAAATAAAAGAAAATATTTTATATGTCCTCACTAATTTTGTTTTTATGGCTATCCACATAAATTTTACCTGCACTAGTGTGAATAATGGTTAACAATTTTTATACCTTGCAATGCAGAGTGCACTGGTGAGCAGCATATACTATTGAATGCAACTTGAAAATATTTTGAAGTTGATTTTGAGCTCTTTTTGTGGAAACTTTCAAATGTCTTTGACATAATGACTTCCCCCCATAGGGGTTTTCCAACTGAACATAAAGCTCTTCCACTATAAGTCTCTTGACATAAGGATCATGAAAAACTTACTAATACAGTGCTCTTGAATGTCCAAACTTAGACACTGTAGAAAACAGCCTATTACCAATGACATATTCATGAAAAACATGAATTTATTTTCAGTTTTGTGGTTCATCAGGCATTCATAATTAAGCCAGGCTCTCTGAGACATAATTATGAAAGATTTGATTAAAATAGATTTGGAAGCATTGAAAGGGAGTGGAAAGAGTTCAGATTGTCTGTGTTTACTCTTGTTTGAAATATCTCTCAATGGGAAGGATGAGAGCAACTTTTGTAGGGTTGAGAATCTACTTTGTTTGAAAAGAATTTGGTTCACACATTGTGGGACAATTTGAGAAAAATGAGATTGCTTCCCGCTGAGCTCATGAAGCATTAGGACAATCGGCCATAGAAGGAAATAGTCAATAAGACATAACTCATCATTACTACCCTAAAATGCTGAAACATGATTGAGGGTTCATTTTTTCCATATTATCCCAGACAGGAAAGTCAACATAACTCTTAAGAAATCTCCAAGTTTTAAAATCACCTCTATGTATATAATATAGTAAAGAAAAAAAAGTTATCTAAATATTCTCCTTATATTCATCTTCATTCACATTTACAAAAGCTCCTGAGAAAATACATTTCTTGGAAAAGTCACAGCCAACCTGATGCTTGGTTAACTTATTTTTAAAGAGTATTAACAAGGAAAGTTCCAATACCTACCTTCAGACCGTACTCTCGTGTTCCTGGTTCTGAGATAAACACTTTTGTTTATTTTATTTCATTCCCACAAGAGATCTGAGTGACCTTACTTTTGAGAATCTGCAATTTGTCCAAAGCCACATCTCTGAAAACTGGAGGGGTTGAAATGTGGTCTTGGTTCCAAAGTCTTTGAAATTCTGGGTATAAGAAAGGGGGTGGGGGGAATACCTCTCGTATGCAAGCAAAATACAGAAATTTACAAACTTGAAATGGACAAAAACCAGCAGCATTCTGAAGACTGAACAGTATAAGCAGATTATAGCACCGTTTACTTGAGGATGGACTGTCCGCATGGCTGGATGACACTGACCATGGACACTACCACCACTGCAGTAAAGCATGGCTGTTGCTGTTTCATGGGCCTCTGTGACAGATCTTCAGCTATTGCTCCACTTTTGGTCACAGGTTCAGATTCAGTTGGCCAAGTCATAGCCACATGGTCATGTCATGGCTGCAGAAAGTTCAGGGAGGGAAGATCTGCTGCATATTTTGTTGTAGCCCACTAGCTTCCACTAATAATCTAACCAACTGAGAATTCCCCAAAAGAAGAAGCTTCAAATTCAGTCTGTGTGGCCATAGGCTCTTGGTCACCATCACCACTTCTCTGTATGTTAAAGTCTAATTTTCTCATTTGGTTCCTAATCTCATGCTTTCACCCCATAGATCCATTCACAACAAAGTGGCCAGTACACTCCTTTAAAATATATCAGATCATGTCACCTCTTTTCAACCCATCAGTGAGTTCTCATCTTGCTCAGAGTAAAACCTTACATCCAATTTTCAGCTATGTGGGCAGGATTAAGGGAGCAAACAAGGAGAGCTAGTTAGGCACTTAGAGCCTAGCGAAATTAGGAAGCAGTCATCACCCCTAGACCTAAATGTGCACATCACTTCCTCTTGCACCCCAAGTCCCAAGTCATGATGAGAAGGTGAACAAGAATGGATATCGCATACATAGTAGGTCTATGTAATTGTTAGAGAACTCTAAGCTTGGGGACTCCAAGTTTAAAAGCAAGTTGCTAATAAACCTGCTCAGTATTTGTCCCTTAATAAAGACATTCTTTTTCCTATATTGGATTTCAAATCCACCATCCACTTCAGAGGAAGGTACAATGTCACCTCCAACAAAAGCTGGAACAAGACAAGCTAGAAGCAATAAACTTATAATTATCTCCCAAATGTGCAAGATACATTATATTTTAAAATAGTTCTTATATGTTTTAGGATATCCAAAATATTTCATAGTAATATATCAAAATAACATGAAGTTTTTCCATAGTTAGATTTGGTTACTGTCTATGTTCATTAGATGACGCTTGCTAGTTGTACTGTTTCCTTAATATTTATTTCCTATTAGATGTCTTTGACACTGCGAGAAATGTATTAAAACAGCTTGCTGCTATTTTGGATTTTAAATTTTATTTTTGCATTTCTTAAAATTTTGGCTTTATAGCAATGCTTTTTGACACATAAAAGTTTTCATTTTTATTTTCTCATAATGAGTGGTTAAATTTATTATTTGTGATTTTCTCTAGCCATAATAATCCTTTTGGTCTAAAAGATTATCTTATAATCATTGTAATCTACACCTTCTTTCTTCTGTGAACATGTCTGTTAGGCTCCTGGCTATAAATAGCCACTATCACTGGGTAATTGAGAAGATTTTAATAAAAAGATGATTTACAGAATTGTGGACAAAATTTGAGGAAAGAAACAGAGGGTTAATATGGTAACCTGGAAGTACTGGTGCTTTAGTTCTACCTGTTTTGAAATATTCCTTTTTCCATCTCCACAGTTACTTGTATTTAGTGGGATTGATGCAGCACAGCAAATTCATTCACAGGATCATGCTTCTTGTGAAACTGCCTTTCCAGTCTATTCCATCAGGTGTCCCTTCCTCATGCCTGGTTATGTCTTGGGTATAGCTTGTAGCTTGTCCAGAAATCTTCAAGCACTACAACAGATATTTTTAGCTTTAAAATGTGCAGCTGGAATATAATCTGGACTTCAATTTCTCATCCAATTGAAAAAACTCTAATAATATTCAAATCTGACCTGTGGATTCTGCTAACTCAGAGAAAGGAAAGGGGAGTGCTCTGTTCTTTTCCATTTTCCCTAATTGTCCATTCTGCTTCTCCTCCGCTCATGGAGGTGCTATGAGCTTTTCTGAGGCAGGAAAGTCAAGGAGAAGGCAAAACTTATCTTAATAGTCCATAGTTATAATATGGTGTTTGTGCCCTAAATCAACAAATGTTTCAATACTGGTTTTTTTAATGGCAGCTGCCAGCTTCTAAAAGCCTCTCTTAATAGTCTTTGCATATGACTTTCTCCTTCTAATCAGCAAAGACATTTTGAAATATTCATATGTTTCAAATCTTTCTGACCAGGCAGAGAAAACTTTTTAATTCTAAAGGATTTGCCTTGTTAAGTCAGGTCTGCTGGGATAATCTCCTAAACTGAAGGTCAAATGACTTGGATCTTACAGTTTTACCTGCAAACTCTATGCCTACCAAGATTTGTGCTTAAATAACCAGTAGGTTGGAATTTCAAGTTATTTTTTAAATTCTGCCTTTCAAAGTGTGTCTCTGACCTTCCTTCTTTCTAAAATGCACAATCACTCCCTTCTGAAGTCGACAGTTTCGCCACTTTTATGTGTCAATTTGGCTAGGCTAGAGTCACCAGTATTCTAGCACACTGTTAGTGTAAAGGTATTTTATAGGTATGATTAGCATTCACAACCAGTTGACTTTATGTAAAGGAGATTGTCTTTGAAAGTCTGAGTGGGATGGTTCAATCAGTTGAAAGATCTTAAGAACAGAACTAAGAAGAAATTCCACTTGTGGATGGCAGCATCTGTGTTTCTAGCCTAGTCTTCCCAATAGCTTGCTATATGGATTTTGTACTTGCCTATCCATGTGGTAAATCTGTTTGTTTTATACATATATCTGTGAATATATAAAATATATTTAAAATGTAATATATAATACTATATATAATATATAGTGAACATAATAATATATAAACAATAAATATATAATATTAAATAAATATATTTTTATATATCTCTAATAGATCTCTACATATAGATAGAGTAAATATATAGGAGATATATATAGTATTATATATATATAGTATTATATATGTGTGTGTATATATTACAGTTTATATTTATATATATGTGTAAAAAGCTATATATCTAAATATGTGTGTATGCATGTATATATATATACACATATATATAACAGAGCCAGTGTAGATAGATAGATAGATAGATATAGATATAGATATAGATAGATATTATATACATACATATATATAGTAACAGAGCCAGTAGGAGATATGTATATACATATACATATATGGCTCTGTTACTCTAGTAGACCCCGGACTGATACAATTCATAAGGGTCTTGTCCCATAACAGTATCAACTATCAGTTTAGTATCAGTTTATCGAGGTCCAAAATCTCATCTAAATATTATTAACTTGAAAGTCCAAAATCTCATCATCTAAATCAGGTGCCAAGCAAACTCCCAAAGTTGCTTCATCTGTTGACCCAAGAAACTAAAGATGGAGTTATGTGCCCCCAGAACTCCCAATATACAATGGTGGTCCAGGCTTAACAAAATAGTCATACACATTCCAGTTTAAAAGGGAGAAAACTGAAAGGATAAAAGGAGTCACCAGCCTCAAGTAGTTGTTTTGTTTTGTTTTGTTTTTAAAGTTTTTATTTATTTATTTGACAGAGATCACAAATAGTCAGAGAGGCAAGCGGGGGGGGGGGTAGGGGGAAGCAGGCTCCCTGCTGAGCAGAGAGCCCGATGCAGGGCTTGACTGCAGGATCATGATCTGAGCTGAAGGCAGAGGCTTTAACCCACAGAGTCACCCAGGCGCCCCTAACCTCAAGTAGTTTTGAAATCCACTCATCAAACTGCTTCAGGTTTCAGTGTCTGGTGTTAATTCTCTGTGGCTTCATTTTGCCCTCTACATTCATGGACCACTCCCCCCAAACCAGTTTCTTGTTCCCACTCTCTCAGTCATCCTTTCTGTTACATGAGTTCTCTGCTGAACACTTTCATTGATCTACTTCCTATCAGAAGAATGAAAACCTAAAAATAATTCTTTGCACTTAGTACAAATAGATGTTTTATGATCTGTGTCTGATAATTGCAATATGGGAAGTCTTCGTGATTGGCCCTGTTCTGTCTTGTCTATGATGGTTTCCTGTGTTTCTCGTGATGTTTCTGTGTCTGATCATTGCCACTGGGTAGTTAGTTTTATTAATAATTTGAGGCCCATAATGATAGTATCTTCTTTCTGAGAAGACTTTAATGGACTTTCATTGGTACAAACAATCTAGAATGAGCTTAATCAAAATTCAAGCTTTGAGGTTCCATCTACCACTCAGCAAAGGCTTCTTATGATTAATTCAGGGTCACCTTTTCTTGGAGATATTGACATTCAGGCCCCCATCTTATTAATTG
The DNA here is from genome assembly GCF_011764305.1 of Mustela putorius furo. Lineage (NCBI taxonomy): Eukaryota > Metazoa > Chordata > Mammalia > Carnivora > Mustelidae > Mustela > Mustela putorius. The sequence goes on along the minus strand of NW_025422022.1, from coordinate 6,605,313 downwards.
GGGTGAGCAAGGTTAAGACTCCCTAACTTGGACAGACTGCTTTACAACTTAGCTTTTAATTAAAAATATTTTTAAAAAATATTGTATACAGTCTTTTTAGTTGTTTCCCATGAAAGGGTTACGCAGCCTATCCTTACTCCAAGTTGAAGTTTCTGAAAAAAACATTTTGAGTAACTATTTCACATGTGAAGAAATCTTTTGAATCTCTGGGCATTCTTCTAAGTCAGAGTTTAAGTCTAGGAAGACCTAAGATAACATCCCTACTCCCACCTGTGTTCAAAATGCTTAATACCCAGGGCCCCTGGGTATTAGGGTCTTTATCCCAGTCCTTTAAGCTTCTGACTTTTGATTTTGGCTCAGGTCATGAGATTCAGCCCCATGTAGGGTTCATGCTGGGCATGGAGCCTGCTTGGGATTCTTTCTCTCCCTCTGCCCCCATACTTGTGCCCTTTCTCTCTCAAATAAATACAGAAATAAGTAAATTAATCAAAATACTCAAAACCTGTTATCTAAGTATGATTCCATTCTCTCCTATTTTCTACTTAGACTTTGAGTTCACTCTTCATTTTTGGCACATGGCAATTTCCTCTCCCCAGGTTTTTGTGATAAACTGGTATCATTTGTTTTCTAGTTCAATCTTTTCTTTCCTTTTATTTTTTGTAAGCTCTATGTGGGGGTTGAAATCATAAACCCAGTGATCATTTGCTCTACTGACTGAGCCAGCTGGGTGCCCCTAGTTTGTTCATTTTTAAATATTGCAGATGCAACATTTATACAAATAGGGAATTTTGGCTATTTATTTCTTGTTGTTCCACCCCCCTCCCCGCCAAGATTTTTCTGCAGCTATATTAGGATAAAAGCTCTCTATATCAACATCCTCAGTGCAATGTTGGAAGCCCTCCTAACACACATATACATACTTTTCTCTGTTTAGGCTTCTTTTCCTCAAGCAAAAGCATACCGAGTGCTACACGTACTTTATAAGCTATTTGTGTGGATCTCATTTACTTTTATCTTTGACTAATTTACAAAATTATGTTTACCCTTTACTGCATTTAATGGGGCTTAATATTACAACACAGGAACAAAAAAGCATAACCCACTTTTGATAACAAAATTGATATTGTTACCTCATAACTTCAAAGAACATTTTTTGGCAGCTTTCTAATATGAGAATATCAATAATGTTGCCAAGATCTAAACATAATTGTTAGTCTAACTTTTTTTTAGTCTCACAAGTCTCTCTCAACTTCAAATACCAGTCTCAAGTTCTAGGTTTCCCAAAGCGACCCAAACTTCTGTTTGATTTTGATAAAAATTGGGGGGTTCCTGCAACCCCTTCTTTAGTCTAGATAATTTGCTAAAATGAGTTACAAACCCACTGAAAACACTATACTTTTGACTACAGTTTTATTATGACAGATATTATGACAGCTCAGGATTCGCCAAATGGAAAAGACATATAAGGCAGGTCGGAAAGAGTCCCAAGCACAGGAGCTTTTATCCCCACGGAGTTGGGGTGCATCTCCCTCCCTGTCATTGATATATTCACAAACCTCACTGCTTAGAGTTTGCATCTGGAATTTCATTACATAGACATGATTAATTAAATTTTGGCCAAATGATTGAACTCAATCTCCTGCTCCTTCCTCTCCAGGGAAACTGAAAGTTCCAATACTTTAATGAATGTTTGGTCTTTCCAGCATGGCCTACTCTTTCTCTGAAACTATTAGGGACCCACCCTGAGTTACCCCATTACCATTAACTCAGATCTGGTTGAAAGGAGCTTGTTATAAAAAAGAAAAAAATTCTGATCATCCCAAAATTCCAGACATTTTCGATGCTCTGTGTTAGGAAGGACAAAGACCAGATATATTCTTTATTTGGGAACAAATTTTGTCTTAAGCTATACTAACAGTCTATGTTTTGGAAAGAACAATTAGAATCAGGGATAAGAAAAACAAATAATCAATCTTAAGACAACATGGGAAATGGGTGCATATCAGTGTAACAAAGGATAAATACAAATATAAAAATTATATGACCAATTATTAAAAAGAAAATGATATTATACATATTTCTAATAAGTTCTTGTTCATAAACAAATAAAGTCAAGTGATTATTATCCCAATATGTTAACAACATGTCTAGCTTAGTAATAAAAGGTACCTTGGAATTATTCATCTAATCATGAAAACTTAGTTTATATAGACTTGAAGAAAAATATTTAATTTTAAGATGAAATGAGTATAGTTTCTCTGAATTTTTTTTTTCTGGTAGGAACAGCTGTTCTTATATATTTGCCATTCCCCAAATTCCCCTTGCCAGTACCCCAGAGAAATCGCCACTGTAAATTCAATAAGAATTATATTATTGAGAAACTCACCTATTCTCATTTTATTATTTGTAAGTGACATTCAAACAGTGTCAGTAGGTTCTTATCTGTGATCATACAATTCTACCCTGAGTAGAAACGATGACAAGGAGTAGTGAAGAAAAGACTGTGTGAGGAGCCAAAGGGTCAATGTCATGTCCCTGGACCAGACACTAATTGAATACATGATTATATGGCAACCTTTTAACCTGTATGAACTCTAATTCATTCATTTGTTGAATAAATACACTTGCTTGATTCAAGATTTAATATTTTGTGGTTCTGTTACTATTGACTTCAAAAAAGCATCCGACCTACATATATGTATACACACACCAGTACACAAAGTTGCTTTATACAAATTGGTGATACTTCAGACTAAAACGAGGAACTGAAAATATAGATCCTTGTCAGATCATGAAAAAAAGGATATTCTAATTTTTTGATTAGCATACGTACCCTTAAATAAATGTGTATTAAACATAAAACACAACGTTGATAATGGATCAGATATCATCTCTCATCCCCTTCACTGATGTTTATTACAGGCACTGATATGGCAAGCAGCATTTTATCACCCCACCTGAATTGTACTTCTTGTTTTCCGTACCAAGGCTCCCTGATGTTGTGGCAGGGAACCACATAGGAAATCACTAAAATCATGCATGCACCAACTGGTTGTGATGGAGACTGAGTAGCCCATGGAGAAATACTGAGCAACAGAAGAAGGATCAGGAAGGTAACTGTCCCTTCCTGCTATGCATTCAGGAACATAAAGCTGAGGATTATTCTGTGGATTTTCTCAGAGCGACCCAACTGGCTGAGTCTCAGTTGCCCTCCACAGTGATCAGCTCCATAATGCACACTGTATTGGATCCCTTTTCCCCATTTCAACCTCCTTGTTTCCATATTTAGTGTCCTCTTACCACTTTCCAAACAAACCATCTGCACACAAGATAATGTCTTAGCTCTGTTTTTGGTCAGGTCATACCAAGACTAAGAACATGGGTACTAGAAATATCCTAGAAAACAGATCTTAAAGAGGAGATTCTGGTACTGGGCCACTCACTGCCTGTATGGCAACAAGAGCCGGGTGTAAAGTTGTAAGTCAGAAAACATTTAGTAATGTCACAACTACTAGAGCTCTCACCAGTTGTGGATTAGGATGAGTAGAAGTTGACCAACGACTGGTCTTGAACAATTGGAGTTGATTGTAAGTATAGGCCAGTAGTCCATTCTTAACTGCTTTAGAAGACTTGAGCAAAAATAAAATAACAGGTTCTTTAGCTGATAGTCATCAACTTCAACCATGCTGTGAAAGCCAGAGGCCTCCATGTTTAAAGAGTTATTTATCTTCTGTGGCTACAAACCTGTGCTATAAACCAAACATTTAAGTATGAGAGGTACCAAAACTAATGAGAGTGAATGTCTCAGTGGGGTCTTATGTGAAAATGCGGATAAGAGAGGACACATGACACCTAGACAGGAGCATTTGGGATGATGAACCTGAGGATCTTGGATCCTCCTTGGATCTTTTCTTGGAAACCTCCTTGCTAGAGAAGAATGGGATATTCATGCCAGGAGTCCCTGTAAAGGTCTCCCCTGAGGTTGATGTATCTCAATTCTAGATATACCTCCATTCTTTACCTCTAGTTTAATCACTAGAATCAGGTTTCATTATGGGCCATGTGGAAAAATATAATCATTGTTCTTGTAAGAAATATCAAAACATTAAAACAATTGCAAGATATGGCTACTATGTTCCAGCATGTACTAGGGAGTGGATCTTGAGGTGAAATGGAAGAACATGGAATATAAAAATCAATAAAGAAGAATTTATTAGAATGCAAGCCTGCTCTAAGTTTGCTCTGGCATGACTTTGAATTTAGCTTCCTAGTAAGCACACTGGAAGCTGAGTACAGTATAATCCTAGGAGGTCTCCTTGAGGTGTGGACACACCATCTCTAGTAAATGAGATGGAGATATTGGAACAGTATTGTTATAGTATTGAGAAAAATTCAAGAAACTCAGGAGAGAGGAATTTTTTTTTTAATTTTTTATTTTTTATAAACATATATTTTTATCCCCAGGGGTACAGGTCTGTGAATCACCAGGTTTACACACTTCACAGCACTCACCAAAGCACATACCCTCCCCAATGTCCATAATCCCACCCCTTTCTCCCAACCCCCCTCCCCCCAGCAACCGTCAGTTTGTTTTGTGAGATTAAGAGTCACTTATGGTTTGTCTCCCTCCCAATTCCATCTTGTTTCATTGATTCTTCTTCTACCCACTTAAGCCCCCATGTTGCATCACCACTTCCTCATATCAGGGAGATCATATGATAGTTGTCTTTCTCTGCTTGACTTATTTCGCTAAGCATGATACACTCTAGTTCCATCCATGTTGTCGCAAATGGCAAGATTTCATTTCTTTTGATGGCTGCATAGTATTCCATTGTGTATATATACCACTTCTTCTTGATCCATTCATCTGTTGATGGACATCTAGGTTCTTTCCATAGTTTGGCTATTGTGGACATTGCTGCTATAAACATTCAGGTGCACGTGCCCCTTTGGATCACTACGTTTGTATCTTTAGGGTAAATACCCAATAGTGCAATTGCTGGGTCATAGGGCAGTTCTATTTTCAACATTTTGAGGAACTTCCATGTTGTTTTCCAGAGTGGCTGCACCAGCTTGCATTCCCACCAACAGTGTAGGAGGGTTCCCCTTCCTCCGCATCCTCGCCAGCATCTGTCATTTCCTGACTTGTTTATTTTAGCCATTCTGACTGGTGTGAGGTGATATCTCATTGTGGTTTTGATTTGTATTTCCCTGATGCTGAGTGATATGGAGCCCTTTTTCATGTGTCTGTTGGCCATCTGGATGTCTTCTTTGCAGAAATGTCTGTTCATGTCCTCTGCCCATTTCTTGATT